>NC_089764.1:30498735-30746235 GCF_040412425.1 Macrobrachium rosenbergii | reverse complement strand
TCGTATGTATAATTGAAATAATGTTTAGTTCACCTTTTTACATATTTGTGTCATGGTATTTAATTGTTCTTACTGTTTATCTCTGAGCAGTAAAAGCAGTAACTACTTGCCGACATTTCGAATTCTTGGGGTCCTCCAGCGGTTTGCATTTTGCTATTTGATCAGTGCAGTTATTGAGGTCTATTGTATGTCACCACAACAGTCACCTGAGGTAAGTTATTGTTATTGCACAATTATACATTTTTACAAATCTTGTATCCTTTGCATGTGTCTGTATCGTGAATTAAATATGTAACATAATAAATCACCTAATTTCTTTTATGAAGGGATGGTAATGCTTATGTATCAAGAGTGATTGCAAGTACCACAACAAAGTAAGTAGGAAAGTCCCCAGTGAATTTTTCCTTTGGGAAACATGTTTACATTAAACTAAAATACAATACTGTAGATGGTATTGTGAGTTGGAATCCAGTGAGTTAGATTACCATGCAGACTAATCTCAGAAAGCAGTACAATGACTCATTAAAATGATGTTTTGTTAGGAGTTCTGCTCGAGATGCTGACCTGCTGTGTGTAACATACACCTAAGATTATCTTAGCAGGGTTACACTTTTCCTCCAAGCTGCTTCCAATGTGTTGTTCTGACAGTTTGTCACACCGGTTTGTGCTTTTTTTTTCTTCTTAGGAAAATTCACTTTCCAATGGTTGCAGTTTCATTCTCCTGTGTGTCAGATGTCAAGGTTAAAGAGTTACTGTTTATTATTCTCATTTTTAATTGTGATATATATCAGTTTCAGAGTGTATTCTTGCAGGTACCACTGCTTATGTCTTCTAGTTAAACTAAATACATACATCTATCTTTGCTTGAACTGTGAAAATCATGCTGTTTATAAATATTAATCATTTGCAAATTTTTGGAGCATTGGTGTATGGTATAATTATTTTTGCTGTTTTCTTTTCAAAGGCTGGATAGGGGTATGAAGATCACACTAATGTGATCTTATGTCAATGGTAATTTCCATGAAGACCTATACAGTACTTTATTTCCTTCTTTCCAAAATATCATGTTGTCTAGACAAGTTTTTCTTCAGTGATTTCTGTAACGTTCGTGTATCTTGTACACAGATCGGCCATTCCTTGATAGAGATCACACTTAGTCCCAGGACCTGCAAAGAAATAGATTAGAGAATGTCTTTTATGTGCATTTTAGGTACAGAAGAGATCACTATTAGATATAATGTACTACACGCATTCAAGTGAACAATGGAGTGACGTCATATGAGAGATCAGTAGTACATTAATGGCAGATAATTTGGCAATCTTTGGCATAACTGTTTCCCCCATGCCGAAGTTTGCAGATACAGTCGACCCCCAGTATTCGCGGGGGATGTGTACCGCAAACCCCTGCAAATAGCTAAAATCCATGAATACCTGACACCCCTCTAAAAACACTTACAGCTGCCTGCTTTGATAGTTCAGACACCAAAAAACCTTTCTTATACCCGAGTATTTTAATAGATTTATCACAAAAAGTGCATTTAGTCACGAAACTATGAAAATACAGTAATTAGTGAATATTTCTAGGAGGGGGGTTAGTGCTGTCAGTGCACCTCATGCAGTGCACTGCAGGCATTACCTAAGGTCCTTTGCAACTTGCCTTCAGCCCCTAGCTGCAACCCCTTTCATTCTTTTTACTGTGCAGGCAGTCCCCAGTTATCGGCAGGGTTTTGTTCCCGATGGTGTGACGACAACCGAAAATCGGCAATAATAGCACTGATCCCTGGTTAGCGGCGCCGATAACCGGTGATCAGCGCCGCCAATAAGAGGCGATCAGCGCCGATAACCAGTTATCAGCGACGAAAATCTGGTTATTGTCATTGCTAGACAAGCGCCGTGAAACCAAATCGCCAGTAACCGAGGCTGCCGATAACCGAGGACTGCCTGTACCTCTTTCTTCCGTCTTACTTTCCACCCTCTCCTAACAATTGATTCATAGTGCAACTGCGAGGATTTCCTCCTGTTACACCTTTCAAACCTTTTACTATCAATTTCTGTTTCAGCGCTGAATGACCTCATAGGTTCCAGTGCTTGGCCTTTGGCCTAAATTTTATATTCAATCCTATGAAAAATACTGCGAATAGGTGAAGTTTCCACAAATAATATGTGTATACGTTCCACACAAAAATCCGGAAATAGATGAAGCAGCAAATCTGGAACGACAAATAGTGGGGGGTCCACTGTAGCACCACTTGCACACAACAATCTGACTCAGACAGAAAATTATCAGAATAAGTATACCCCAATGTTCTCACAACTTAGCATTTGTTATATATTTGTGGTTTGAGTTTTATTTAATTCCAAATCTGTATTTGACAATAGACTTTAAAACTTGAACAAAAAGTCTCTATTAAAAAATTCAAGGAAGTACTTATTAGTTTTATATTTGGTTTTGTTATAAGTAACTTCTATGACCACTCAATTTTTATTTCCAGTATGTTTGGTATTGGAAAATACGAGATCTTGTCCGCTCTTGGTTTCAGTGGAGCATCACTTTATTTATAGTGGTCGTTCATACAGCCATAACATTCACTCTGCCTGTTCCAGGATGCCCCACGTAAGTAAATTTTAGATATTTTCTTCATAACCAGACAGGGAAATAATATTTTTAATGTCTACAAACAAATATTCTGTGTATGTAGTGTGATTTGATTCACTTCACAATGTAGTATCTCTCTTGAAATTATAGTGCTGACAGACAAATAATTTATGCACAGTTATTACTTATATTCATATTCCATTTCTTGCTGTGCTCATTGAAGATATTGAAAGAATTAAATTGTATTACGTTGAAGAGTTCAGGATATCCGTACATTCAAGTAATGTTTTAAGTTCTTTATCAGCTCCTATATTTCAGAAGTACTTTGGATTGTTAAATAAGCTTACACTATGCACTTGCACCATTATGTATTTTTAAAGTACATATTTGCAAACCCCCTACAGGGTAGTAGTGTACAGTTTGATGTATTCTTAACTGCTCTTGAAGATAATTATGATCATGATAAAGATGAAGAGTTAATACAGCACTTACAAAGAAAATAATGTATAAAAGATAGATTTTTGGGCACAGTAACTGGAAACTGCAAGAACTACGAAAAACGGGCACAGTAACTGGAAACTGCAAGAACCACGAAAAACAGGCTGCACTGATAGAAAGGCAAACCTACAAAGGGAATTGAATTTAAAGACTAAAGTATTTTGAATGGCTTGGAAACCTTCTGGTTTTTGTGAGCGTTACCTGAACAAGATGAAAATAAGAATTTATTATCAGAGGAATTTGATGAAAAACATTTCATAGAGATGATGACCGAATATGTAAAGAACCCAAGTTATTTGACTTTAGTTTAGTAGTATAAATTTTTTATTGTTGCAATGCCTATAATGTAGTGATTTTGTTTATAGTAGCCCATTCCGTGAAAGAGGCCATTAAATTATCATTGCTATAATGTAGTATTTTGTTTTTTATAGTAGCCCATTCAGTAAAAGAGGTCATAAAATTATTCAAAGGATGGAAAAGTAAAATGGAGAAGACAGAATTTAATTACAGTATCAGAAAAACAAAGCTTTGGGTGACTGACAAGGAAGCAAAGAAAAAGTAATCAGTTAAGTGGATGTGTCTCCTGTGGGTAAAGTGTCAGGGTGAGCTCAGTACTATTTCACTGAATGTGACAGTCCTTACAGGAGATGCTTAGGATTGCAAAATGGAAATGGAATAAGACATTTAATGCCTCAAATGAGGAAGAGAGGAAGAAAAGTACCATGCTATGGTTGAAGGCCATAACTCATGAGAGGTGGAATATTTCTGATGCCATGAGTTGACACCAGACTGATTACCCTCTGGAGGCTATGTAAAATTTATCTTCATGAGCAGTTATGAACATTATACACTGATATCCTACACAGGGCTCGAACATTCCTTGTAAGTGCATAGTGGCATTAGTAAACAGAGAAAAATTCATGCTATGCCTATAAAACCAGTGCTGCTCCATGTATTAGGGACATTAGTACTGATTAAGGAAATGGAGGAGATTTTGAAGAGGAGTAATGACAAAATGCATCAACACAAGGCCTTTCAAACTAATGTTAAGGTGTCATTAAAACATACAAGCTATTACATCACACACACACACACACACACACACACACACACACACACACACACACACACACACACACACACACACACACACACACACACACACATGAGATCAAAGGTGCCCCATGGTATGAATACCTAAAAACTTTTGCATGCCTTTCCGTGAAATTATCTTAAATCCATTGTGTGAAATACATGAAGATAAATCACATTACAGTATATATTTTCTTGCAGAGGATATATTGGCCCAGGTGGTTTGCATGATGGTGGTGCCTTTAGCAATTGCACAGGTGGTGCTGCAGGGTATATTGATCGACTAGTGCTTGGCGATGCTCACGTTTATAAACATCCAACATGTGCTAAAGTGTATGACTCCCATGTCCCTTATGATCCAGAAGGGTTTTTAGGGGCACTGACATCCATCCTTATGGTAAGAACTTTTTCAGTGGAATATTCTTTATATGTTTTCATTTTATTCAGCTGCTCTAGCAGAGAGTTCTAAACTGTCAAATAAATGTTTTGGTATGGCTGGCAATGTAAAGACAGAAGGCTTGGTATTGTGTGTATCTCTAAACAGCTTGCACAGAATGGCTTCTTTATGGACTGTGAGCCTCTTCTGTAATATTCAGCCAAAACCACACGGAACTTGTATAGGACTGTATTATATTTATATATGGCTCTTGAAGAAGCTATATTTAGTCAGAGCAGTATATTGATAGTATTATGAATAAGATGTGTAAGATCTAGATGTTTCTTTTGCTTGTTTATTTTTGCACAAGAAAGATGCACAAATTAATAGTACATATTTCTTGTCAATGGGACAAATGGGGAAAAATCATGTTTATTTTTATACATTCTTAAATTGTGAAATGAATTGTTTTTTTTAACAAACTTACTCTTACCTTCAAATTACAGGTCCAGTTTGGTATAGCATCAGGACGCATCATTATCACCTATAGAAGCCACAATTCTCGTTTGATTAGATGGCTTATTTGGGGAACTATATCTGTAAGTAGACATGTGACAAAGTACCCCTTCATCTTCAGAAACATAAGTATTGGCTTCAGTGAAGTTTAAATAGTATATATGGTAATGGATGATAGTTATGTAGAAATGTAAACATTTATTTGGGAATACATGTTACACACAGATGAAGGTACCAGTGGTAAATATAGGTAAACTTATGTGTTCCTGTAAGTAATCGTAGGCCTTTTCCGTTGAAAAGAAGTTATTGTTGTATTATATTACTTTTATATATGTAGAAACAGGTTAACATAATAGTGCATATATATTACTCTAGTTGTAAAGATGTTACTGCTGATAATTGCTTCTCCCTCGTTCTCTCTCTGTATCATACAGTACCTATGGTTTTTGTCTATCCTAGTTATTCACATCACTCTTTATCTTCGTGTTCTTTTTGTTTTACTCATAACTATGAAGCTTCTGATCCATTTCTAGCCTTCAGCATGGCATGGATTTAGTTAGTGACTGAAACCATTTTCAGCATTTTGCCTCATTGATGCTGTCTTCTATGGCAAAATCTCTGAGTTAGGACTTGATTTAGGTGCAGTACATTTGCTACAGACTTCATACCTGAGACATAGTTTCCAGAGAAGTATGGTTTGACCTTGAATTCCTCTCTTTATTCTACCTTTGCCCTTTTTTGATGAGGATTCTCCTTTGTTCAGTAAGAGCCATCAGGACCTCTTTTCAGTGAACGCTGAGCTTCAACCCTCTTTCTTCACATAAGCTTTAGGAATAGTTAACAGTTCCATGGGATCCTTTTTTTAGGTTCAGTAAGGTTCTCCTATGCTTAACTGGACTTTCGTAGGAAAACCTCTCTCAGGTTAAACTCAAGGATCACAATCAGACCAGAATACTTATACAAGTTCAGTCTGGAGCTATTTGCCATTCTTGGAGAGAATACTTAGCATTGTCGAAACACTTTTTCAAGAATTTATGTTATTACTCATAATTCTTTGATGTGTGCTCATTTTTTAAAAACATTTTGTATGAATTTTGAAGTTAATTTTGAGGCATTCAGGTTTTTATTTTTGTGTTTTAGAATGTGCTGTATGTTTAGGATGTGGGAGTAAATGGGAAGTCATTATGCATGTCTTTTGATGAGTATTAGTTACTCCTGTTTTCTTAAAACAGTGACTCTCCATTCACACAGGGGGATACGTTCCTAAAGGCATCATGTAAATGGAAATTATGTAAATAAATCATAATTCCTGCATAAAAATCAATGGTAATAAGGGTGGGGTTAGGTTCTGAGAAGGTGGGAAGCTCTGCCCTTATTTTTGTTTGTCTTTTGATAAGAAATATGTGAACATCATGAGTCACAGAACATTTACAAAAACTTTTCACTGTCCATCATTATCACCTTAGCTTCATTTCCTTTGACCTCCTACCAGTTTGTGCTGGTGGCTAAGGCGATGACTCCACATTTCCCTGCGTGTATGAAACAACGATTTAATAGGGAGTTGAAGTTCAAAGGCAATGGAAGCTCATGCTTCTTCTCACATATATAAATGTGAGGAATTCATGTAAATAGATCATTATCTCCCCTAATCATAGCCCAAGTTAAAGTGAAATCGTTTATATTTAGAAAATGTATTAATGGAGGGTTAGGTGTAGTTACTCCTCTAGTAAATGGAAGAAGCTACAGTCTTGAAAATGATGGAATTATGAAATAAGATGAATCTCATAGATGAAAAAATCTTAAATAAAGCCTCTTAATCTATAATTATCTGAAAATACATTTCTGTCTGATAAGTAAGTACTGTAAAGTCAATAACACGTGATTTCCTTTCTAGGGTATCATGGCAGGAATCTTGTGTGGCTTTCAAAAGGAAGGTGGTCTTATTCCAGTGAACAAAAACTTATGGTCCCTCTCCTTTGTCCTGACAACAAATTGCTTTGCATTTTTCTTGCTAAGTTTTTATTATCTTATCATTGATAAGTGGAGTTGGTGGAGTGGAAATCCAGTCCGTTATGTTGGTAAGTGAAAATTTATAGTTTGTAACTTGATTTTCATGTGTTGGTCACAGTCATCATTCAGCTAGGCTTCAATAACTTATCTGTTGGTAGGAAGTTGTTTAATTTTTAGTAAGGAAAAAAAATGTTATGTTAATATGAGCAAATAAACAGATTAAACTACTATTATACTTTAAATAGACTGCTTTGTTCAGTAAGGATTCATTATTTGTTTATCAGTCACCTTGTTGTAGTTAATATCTTCATGTATTGCTATCTTTTTCATTTGTTACAATGTTCGTTTTATAGGCTGGCAAGATCAGACCCAGCTTAGTAGTGCTTCAAAATTTTTAGAGTCAATAGATTATTTTCTCTAATAGTTTTATGTAGGAGAAAGCTATCAATAATATACTGTATAATTAAACTAGGCCTTTTTTTATTTCTTCTATTTTTTCAGGTTTTTTATTGTAGGAAATTGAACTGCTTTTAGTAAAAATTATACTTGTTTCTTGTAGGATAATTGTAATACTGTATCAGTCCTTACCAGTCATTTTCCATTTTTCTTTAAACTGCGACAGGAAATTGTGGTTTCTGTAGATTTAGGTGTTTGTAACATTAATAATTTCTGCATTTCCTTTTCTTTCAGGTATGAATGCCATCATTTTGTATTTAGGACATGAAATCTTGGGTAGTCTGTTACCCTGGTCATGGTCTCCAGTTGGACATTACCATGCTGATTACTTGATTATGAATATTTGGGGAACTAGTTTATGGGTGGTGTTTGCCTATTTTTTGCACCTCAAAAAAGTGTACATCTCAGTTTAGTTCTTGATTGTGTGTTAGCTGTCAGTTTGATTTACTACTGATATGAGATAAACTGTCCAAAAGTTTTTTTTATGTCGCCAAACTGTGTAAATTGTATTTGCTTGTAGTGAGTGAGCTATTTTACTCTCGTAAGATATATTTGCTGCTGACAATTAATTACTTTATGTTGAAGTTTTGTGACAAAATGTAAAAATTTGTTCAGGCGTTGCCATATTTTTCTCAATTTTAGTGAGAAACAAATTCCTAAAGTGCATGAGTTCTGTGCCTCGTTACAACAATGCATACCAGTGTTATGCATATCGTGGAGAACCTGGCTGGTGCCATATTCAGCCCTTCTTGTAGTAGTAATACAAGTTAGTCATTTGTTATTCATGCTGCTTAATAATGAAGTTAATAGCAGACAGTGTACATTTCAGTAGTTACTAGAGTAGTAACTTGCTCACAGTGACCTCCTTAAGTATTTATAGCTTTAAAAGAGATTGACTAATCAGATGTGATATTTTCTACACTGTATTTGCTTTTTTGTAGTGATTGATGTTAAATAATTGGTGGGGAAGTTTTCCTTTGTTTTCGATCTTTTTTCTCCTCATGTAAGTGACTTTGGTCCAGGTGTTAATTTAATTCAACATATTAATGCCTTGAGAGTTTCAGAAATGTATCCTGCAGATTCAGTTGCTATGAGGCAGTTAAGATAATTTCCATAATTTATTCATTTACACATATAAATGCATACATGTGTTAGTGGAATATTTGAAGTTTTTTAAGTTTATAGGCTCTTGTTTACCTTTGATAAATTTATCTTTTTTGTTACTGATGTTTAAGAGTGTTTTATACAGTATATTGATTATAGTATATTATCTTTGTTGATGTTGATTTAAATTTAATTTGCTTTCATTTTTAGACTTTTAAATTTTAAAATAATTACTGTTTTATGGCTTATTATGGAAGAAGATAACAGAATTTCTGTTTTTCAAATGTAATGCACACTGTTTATTCAAGTTTCTAAATTACCAGTATCATGTTCAGATTTCTTCATTTAAAAACACACCATGCGTGCATTAAGACTGTCAGACCAAAATTGAGAGGAGTATTTCTCAAAATCAGTTTATCCAACCACCTAACATGGTGTATCTTGATGAGAAGGCTAAGTTGAATGTCATATGAATAACTATAAATCATGAGGGCAAAAAAACTGTTTCCTGTATTGTTTGTCCCTACAGTTTTTGTATATGAGTGACCGTGGGCTGTTTCACTGACAGCCAGATTAACTGGGACCAGTGAAGAACTTATTTGTAAATATGAAAACACAATGTACTAATCTTTGGCTGTAAGGTAGATTCTGAATACTTAGACATGAGATTTGGAATACAAAAACCAGCCATCAGTTAAAGTGATGGTAGGGACTGCTCAACAATGAAATCTGAGAATATGAACAATGACATGTCAATGCCAAATTGAAAATTAACAATCATCATATGATTTAAATCTGTCATGAACAACAAAGAAAACAATGTTAAAATATAAACGTGAGCCGGTATTGTTTATGCAAACTCTAGGCTATGAAAATTAAGTTATACACAGTTCACAGATGGTGGATGGCAGCATGATCAACAACATTGTTACAGCCAAGGTGTTTGAGATTATGGACAGCTAGGAAAGAATAGGAAGGTAGGCACTGGCATGATAAGAGGGTTATGGGAATATCAATGCTTTTATGAGAGTACAGCGATCTGTAATTAGCAATTTATGAGCGTATTTGATATTGCGTGTTGACATTCAGGATACATGTACATGCACAAATGATGATTGTTCCTACACAATATACAAACCATCAGTCCTTACATTAGGAATTACTTTCAGCGAAGCTGGAACGGCCTTTTAACTTTAGAACAAGGTGGTTAGACAGTTAACTACTGTCCGGCTGGCAGGAGTCCCACCCACCCGGATGTAAACATTCCAATTTGCTTTCAGCCGCTGAGCAATGTGGACAAGCGTCTCATCTCTCTCCCCAGCTTGCCGTTTCATTGTTTTCTCGATGGGATCTTTCTTTGTTTTTGTGATCTTTTGCTGAACTGATTGTGTGTTTGTTATTTTATCAATGTGCAAACCCACAAACCATCTAAGCCCGAGCGGAGGGGCAGTGCCCAAAGTTTATGCCCCAGTGTGGACAGTAAACAGTGCATGCACTTCCGCTCACCTATTGGTGTTGACCCTCATGTCCTGTGCACCAGCTGCAGGGGGCATGACTGTGATCCTAATTCGACTTGTAGTTCCTGGTCTACAATGCAGTGGGTGAAGTTTACCAACAGGAGGCAGTACAAGAATAAGGCATCCAAAGCGTCATCCAGTGGTTGCATGCCACTGACAACGCCTTTGATTGCTGATCCTTCTTCTTCACTTCTGCCACCTGCTAAACTTCCCAGCATGGCTGTCTCTCCTTTGGGAGTGATATCTCCCTTGTCATCTTCATTTGTTTTGTCAAGTGAAGACTGCCGGGAGAGATTGGCAATCAGAACCTCGGCTTGGTGGCCTCCACGAGCTCCGAGGGGGAAGCTTCTTCCTCTGGGCGAGAGGAGGTTACCTCTCCTAACCCAACTTTGTCTTATGCAGGTCAGGTGGACGAACTCCGAGAGACTTGGATCTCCATGGGTCTTTCAGGGGTTCCTTCGGTGCAAGGCCTAGTCGCGCACCTGAGCTACCTGTGATAACGCACGCCTCTGTCTCCGCTACCACCACTACTGTGACGATGACGGCGTTTGCCAAAACAACCACCTCCATTTCCACACACCCAACCCTGATGACCCTCGCTCTGGTGGACCATACTGCGCCACATGCTCCTCCTATGGGTTACGCAGTAACCCTTCTGCCTGCTGTCCCTGATGCTCCTGCCGCTACTGCCTATATGGGTGACCACCTGCTGACCACAATCCTGAAAGATGTCCAAGAAGAAGGAGTTGAAGAAAATGTCTCACAAGGTGTCGTCGTCTTCATCTGCTGCCTCCTCCACTTCTTCTTCTTCTGACGTTCACCAGCCTAAGAAGAAGGAGGTTGCTTCTACCCCCCTCCAAGAAGTACCGTCTCGGGGCTTCTGAGGGACTGCCTCCCTCCACAGAGGTGGCAGTGGAATCCCTCGTTGGCTCTCCCCAGTCTTTGGACTCAGGGGGCCGTTTTATGTACCTTGCCAAGGTCTCGCGATTCGGAAACCTCAAGTGTGCGAGTCTCCAAGGCCCGCGCTCTCAGAACCAGTTCTGGGAAGTCTTCTTCCATGACTGGTGTTATGCCTACCTCCTCCTAAGCTTCTTCAGACACTCAGGTGGGAGGGGCTCCCGTTGATCATCCTGGACAAGATTCGGGAGTCACTCCGAGTACTCAGGTTTCATCGAAACCTTGAGTACCCCAAACCAGCCTGCTTCCCAGTCTGGTTTAGGCGCAGGGCAGAGAAGGTGTCGAAGAATACAGGTGCTTCTTCACCTCCTGGTACTTCATCAAATACTTGGCCAGGTTCCCGACCTAGTGCATTGGACTCAAGGGTCAGAGCACCCGGAGATGCAATGAAGTCCCCTCCTCAGTCTTCTTATTAGGAGGCTTCGGCCTTGAAGAAGACTGGAGCACGTCATGAGGACAGCACAAGTTCACGCCCGGGAGTATGCGATCACTCTCCTCTGGCCAGCCCTCATTCACGTTCACGTGATCGACTCCACTCACATGACAAAAGCCTTTGGGCGTGTTCACGTGAACCCCTACGCTCTCCTTGGGACAGCGCCTCTCCTCGCGAGTATAGGTGCTCTCCTCGACTCGTGCAGCCTTCGCCACCGCAGGTTGGCGATCACTAACAGCCTTTCTCGCCTGCCAGTACTTCCAACAGGACAGGAAGGAATGCTCAATTCCCCTTACCTATACCCTCAACCTCCTGGGGTTGCGTCTGGGAGGCCCGAGTTGGACAGGAGGGTCCCCAATGGGAGCGCTTCTTCCCAGTGAAGTCCTACCACAAAGGCCTACACTCCAGGTTCGGTTCTCGGACCGACTTGGGTGTATGCCCAAGTGGTTGAGGGTGGATCAAAGGGGTCTGCCGAGGTTCCCCCTCTTGCAGGGAGAGTGGATTGGGAGGACCAGGCCCTGGAAGGACTCTCAAGGATCCTCTTCCCCAGGAAGTGGACACCCCAAGATACAGAGGACCTTTGCAGAGATCTTTCTGGGGTCCTAAGAAGGAACCCAAAGCTTCATTGAGGCTCCCATGGTCTGAACTTTCCGAAGGAGTACTCAAGCAGGTGAATTCTCTGGTCTCTGGGCAGGAGAATACACTTTGCTCAAATCATTCGGAAAAGTTACTTCTTCCTCCTCTGTAAGGTCTGTAAGGTCTCACCAGAAAAGTTTTTATACACCCTCAGAGGTCCTTGCCAACAAGCAGGTTGACCCGGACCTGGTTCGCCTAGGCCCGGGTCTGACGCTGCAGCAGCTTTCTGCAAAAGGGATCTCTCTCTTGCGGCAAGAGGC
The DNA here is from genome assembly GCF_040412425.1 of Macrobrachium rosenbergii. Lineage (NCBI taxonomy): Eukaryota > Metazoa > Arthropoda > Malacostraca > Decapoda > Palaemonidae > Macrobrachium > Macrobrachium rosenbergii. Next base: position 30,733,784 of record NC_089764.1, on the reverse strand, counting down.
AGTGAACCTGGAAGCTACTGCCACAGCAGCACTACAGGCAGTCTCCTTGGGTTCGATCACCCCTGGAGAGGACTCCGTTTTTGGGAGACTGTGCCAGTTTGGAGATATGGCTATCTCCTGCCTGTCCCACCAGATGGCAAACCTGGTGTTGAAGAGGAGGGACACCGCCCTGAATCGGATCTCCAAGTTTGTAGGACCCGAGTCGGCTCTGACCCTCAGGAATGGACCGTTGCTGGGTTCTGCCTCTCTCTTCCCCAGAGATCAGGTAGATGCTACAGTGGACGAGATGTGTCAAGGATAATGACTGCCTTGTCCACCAAGCAGTGGCTACGACCTCCGGGTCTTCGCGCCACCGCTGCTCGACCCTCTGGTCAACCTAACACTTCCTTGGCTCCTCACGCCACTGCTGTTCGACCCTCTGGTCAAGCTAACACTTCTTTGGCCCCTAAGAAGTCCCAGGCTTCGAAGGGTGCTCAAGAAAATACCCAGCCTTCTTCAGCCTTTGCCAAAAAGGGGGCGCAGCCATGCCCCTTTCAACCCTCTATCCAGCCTGGAAAAGTGAGCAAAGGAAAGAAAGGAGGACGCTAAGGGGCAGCGTTCCCCTCCAGTTGCTACCACTGTTGGTGGGGAGGGGGGGATACCTGTTGAGCTATTGGGCAACATGGCAGCGATACAAAGCTGAGACCTGGGTAGTGGATGTCCTTTGGGAGGGCTATCTACTCCCCTTTGAGTCTTCATGGCTGGAGGCTTTTCTTACCACACAGCAATGGAGATGGCTGGGTATCTCAGTCCCCTGCAGCAGTGTACCAGGGAAAATGGGCCATCTTCTTTGGTTGGTGTTGTAGACAGGATATCTCTGGTTGGAGCCACTATTCAGCAGGTAGCGGACTTCCATCTTCCTTCGCTGAGAGAAACTTCTCTCCATCTCAGCTGTGAAAGGCTATAGAGCTGCTCTGTGCCTAGTTCTATGCCTGAGAGGAGTAGATATCTCCTACTCACTGGAGATTTCTCTGCTAATGAGAAGCCTCAAAAGGTCTTGCCTACCCAGGGACCTCAGGCCCCCTGAGTGGGATGTGACTCGTTTTGAGGAGCCTGACTCATGTACTGTATGAGCATATACGAGAGTCGTCAGACAGGGATCTGACCTGCAAGACTGTTTTCCTGCTAGCCCTGGCATCAGCAAAGAGGGTAGGCGAACTTCGCAGACTTTCCTTCAAAATTAAACACTCGAGGGGATGGGGATCAGTTACGCTCCACTTTGTCCTGGAATTCATAGCGAAGACTCAGAATCTGTCGGTCCCCGATGCCAGATTCGAGTCCTTCACGATCCCCTCACTAAAAGATTTTGTTGCTAATGATCCATATGAGATACTACTATGTCCTGTTAAGAGTGCTGTGGTGCTATCTTAGGACTTGATATCATCAGCCTGAATGTTGATATCATCAGCCTGAATGTTGTTGACTCTTCATTAGCATTGACTTATCCAAGAAAGAGGTGTCCAAGAACACAGTCTTCTTCTGGCTTCATGAGACAATTAAGAGAGTGTACTCTGCTGCTGGCAAAGACAACACCAGTACATTCTGTCCAAGAACTCACAAAACCAGGGGCATTGTCCATCCCTCGCTTTCCGGAAGAATGTCAGTTCCTTCACATTCTTTTACCTTCAGGACATTGCCCACAAGTCCTTGGACACCTTTCCCTTGGGCCCTGTAGTAGCTGCTCAACAAGTTGTGTAGCTTACCCGGTTCCTTTAAGAGGACAGGTTGCATCTCACCTAAGGTGTTCAGTTGTGGAGGAAAGAATGTATGTGCGAGTGGCTGGCCTCTCCTCCTCTCCCTTCTTCATCATCCTTCACGCTCTCTTGACAGGCAGAAAGAAGGATAACAAGTCGTCACGTGCTAGAACCAATGACTGATGCAGGCAAGTGTCTCATTGAGCACCCTTTCTATTCTCTATGTTTAGGCTTACAGAAGCAACCCCGACCCTTTCTATAGCATTAATGGGAGAAAGGGGACCTGACAATGAAACAAACCCAATATTTATATTTGTTTGCTGTCTCCGACTCATGGATTCATCCTAGCCCTTTTTCAAATGATGTTGCACTTTTCCCACTCATTCAACAAGGCCAGAAGTCTGACAACTGAACATGCTGTTCTTACACGCTCCATTCAGCATGTCAGAGGTACAGAACTCTTCCTCGCTCTATTCGACCAGGAAGAGAATCCAGGTGTGGCGAACTGGTCAGTTCAGAGACTCAATCAGATCCTCCCTCCAAGAAGTAAGTCTTCCTAATGTAAAGGACCGATGTTTTGTACGTTGTGTAGGAATAAATGACATATTTATAAATAAATTTGCATTTTTCCTAACTGTACAAACCTGAAGTCCTTTACAGTTTTATGCCCCCCCCCTCAATCTGTTACCTGGGCCAAAAGGCAAATTGGAAGGGTGGGAGGGATCCCACAAACCAGACAGTAGTTACCTGCCTAGCCACACTGTTCAAAAGTTAAACAGCCATTCCAGCTTTGCTGAAAGTAATTCGTAATGTAAAGGACCTCAGGTTTGTATAGTTATGAATAATACAAATTACTTTAAAAATGTGTCACTTTTGTTATATTTTATAGCACACTCTTGAATATGATACTGTACATTATAAAAATGGGAAAAACTGGAAAATAAAAAAATTTTTCCCAAAAGGCAAAAAGAAAATGAAGTGTTTCATGTTAAAGTTGTTATACAGATACACCATACAGTTAGATCTGTATATTAAAACTGCAGTATTTGCATTTTTGTAAGTTTTTCCCCTGAAGCTGACCAAGTCTTTTCCAAAAGTAATGTCCTTGAGCTACGAGAAGTCATAGTATGCTGTGAACTACCAGTCAGCTTAGAGGAGAGTACACTGCTTAATATGTTTGTTGAGTTGTACTTTTCTGTGCCATGTACTCCACTTAAAAGTTTCCCATATCATTCTCGGTGGGGTCAGAACATAAGAGGTGCTGTAATCCCTCCCTAGACAGATTGTTGGGTGCCAAAAAAATGCTAATTAGATTAGAATTCTGCTCTGATGATACTTGGTTCATCCTATTTGTCTTCCTCATATGAAGAAATTATTGGACTGTATTTAACTTGGCTTCAAGAATCTCAGAAAATCCAGTTCATGAGACAGAAAGCCTAATGTTTACAGGGTGATAATTCTGTTTATTCACACTTTGTGAGGCAGTTTATAAAACTAGGTACATACATAGTTATATTTTGTAGTTGTTCTGTTACTGAACTTAATGTTAACAAGTGTTATAAATAATGACAAAAGTCAAATAATGAGATAGCGTATTTTGTACTGCCAGGAAGTTCCAGATGATGAATAATCCAGTTAAGGATTCCTGCCAAACTAGCTTTTGCCTTCATGTGTGGATAATAATGCTGCAGTTATGTAACCTGGTCTTCATTCATTGTTTACAAAAAAGAAATTAGTGTTTAGTTAAATAAAAGGATATTTGGAAAATATAAAGCAAGAATAAAGGAGAGTAAATATAAGGAAGGGATCAGTGTCCTGATTGTTCAACTTGGTGCTCAAATTTTGCTGTACATAATAGCCGAGCATTAATAGATTTGTATTTTGTACTGACTATAGTATTTACTATAGGTAAGATGGAAATGCATCATCTCTACATATCAAAACCATTTATGCAATATCTAGGCATCATGATGTTTGTAGCCATTCCATTTCTTGTGAATAATTTGTATTCAAATTTAAATTTTTTATGTATCCATATTGTTTCATTTGTGTTCTTTATCCTACCCTCCTGCTCCCAGTCCCAGTAAAATAATGATTCTGCACACAAAATATCTGAATTTTCAGTAATTATCAGGAAGTAGTTCTTTGTGAAGAAAGTTTTGTCCTCATAAAATGACAGTGCAATGATTATTTTTCAGTGCATATTTGTTTTTGTACTTTGCTTATTCCCTTATACTGGAGAGTAAGTGTAATTATATTCGCCTTTTTTTAGCTTCAAAAATTGCTTAAGATTATTTGTTCCTACATGTATACAAACCTGAAGTCTTTACATAAGGGATTTATTTTCAGCACAAGCTGGACCCAGCCAATTGACTTAAAACAAGGTGGATATTGGTGGTTGGCTACCGACAGAAGGGGAGGAATCCCCTCCGTCCAGTTGCTATGCATTCACTTTACCTTTTGGCCCAGGAAGCAGAATGAGGGGTGGCTAGAGGTGGGGCATTTTATGTAAAGACCTGAGGTTTGTATGTTAGGTAAAATACAAATTACTTAAAAAATTTGTCATCTGTTCATACATGTATACAAACCCTCAGTCTTTACGTAGGGGAGACTTACTCCTTGGTGGGAGGATTCTGAGCAAATCTCTGATGTTGCCTGTCATTTGACTTAATTATTATTATTTTTGTTTTTAATATAATTTTTTTAAGATATGCCTATTTTGAAATAATGCAACAAATTCTTAGCCTTTGGGTTTGTTCTTTTATTTTGTTATATCTTTGTTCTATTAATCCTTCGGGCCAGCCCTAGGAGGGCTGTTAATCAGCTCAGTGGTCTGGTAAAACTAAGGTATATTTTTTTTTTTTTACACAACCAAAGAGAGAGGCCTGTCTCTCACCTGCCAACCATTCTATTTTTAGACGTGTTCTCAATCTGGTTTTATTGAACGTCCTTATTCTACATCTTTTTTCTGTTTGTTCTGAAGTGTTTTCTCTCTGAACAAGCAGAGCTTTTCTTTTGACTACACAGTTACTTGGAAAGTTGTAATGTTTTGGTCTTTCAGATGATGTAGAGATTGAGAGACATTGAGAGAGAGGAGGGTTTCTCTTGCTACAGTGTAGTGGTTTTGTAACCATCATACGAGACCTCTGCTTGCCTCCCAGCATGGATCCTCTCTCTCTCGACACAAGGAAGAAGCAGAGGTTGGTGCTACAGGACCTTTAGAGTTTCCGATTTCAACAAATCAGTCATAGATCTTTTCTTTCCCGACCCATTTCAACAGCCTTGGCTCAAGACCGAAACGACACGCTGCTTGCAACCATCAAGGAATCAAACTTGATTCCTTCGTTGGGTTGAGGGACGAATATTTCTGAATAATTACCTATCTATCCTTCCACACGTTCCTCTGCTTCAGTTCTGGGGTGCTTTATTTCTGGGGAGACTTAATACCACTTCAGAGCGGACGATTCCATGCTTAACCCCGTTGTATGGTTCCGATCTCTCCCCAAGTTCTTCACTTGACTCTTCACCTTTGCTTCGACTAAGGCACCTTATGTTTAAGAGTCTCTAGGACAGACATACTGTACTTCTTGATGATGGTGCAGCCTGAGAGTTACATGTTCCAGAGAAGTCTAATCTCTCACCCAAGCAAGAATAGTATCTGCAAGGCTAACAGATACAGTAGCAAGCTTGTCCTTGTCTCGGCAGGGGGAACCAGCTCAGCAGTTGCAAGCACTGCTTGGTCACCTGTCACAACTGGGGAGGGCAGTTCTTCATGGGCAGTTTCTCCTTCATTCACTTCATGTAGATTAAAGGGGTTCTGATCTTCAACAAGGTCTTCCCATTCCTTCCTTTCCTCTCTCTCAGAGAAGTGAGACAGGACTTAGCCTAATGCTTAGACAACAAATATCTCCTTGAAGAGTTGTTACACACTTCCCCTTCGAAAATGCTTCGTGCCTCAGAATGTCATCCAGAAGCAGTCACCTGCAGTTCAAGAGGTTAGGTTGGGTACTTAACCTAACTTAGCCTAGCCTAACTGATTCTAGCCTAACTTTACCTAACCTGCACTTCAATATCCTGGAACTTCATGCCTCATGGCATCAACCTAGCCTAACCAGACCTAATCTGCACCTCAATAACCTGAATCTTCTTAGCTCTTCAAGCCTCAGGATCCGAGGATAGGCGTTCCGTGGTGTTGTTATGAACGGCACCACGGTAGTTCCTTAGGCAAGAAGAGTTGGGGAGGTTAGTGTCCTATCATCTCTTCAACTGACGTTCCTGGATGCATGGGTTTGCAGTAGCACACTCGGCAGTGGTCAACCAGACACACTTCAGGGAAGATAGATGTATGACAGACAAGTTTGGTCACTAGGATCAGTGTTAGCCACAACTGGTCTTGACACCTCGACGTTTCAAAGAATTGTTCGATCTAGGAATTTGTATTTTTCCTAACACAAACCTGAGGTCCTCTACCTTCAGCACAAGCTGGAGCAGTCTATTCAAATACAACAAGATTGTTCAGTGGTTAAACAACAGATAGGAGGGGCGAGGGGTACCCTCACCACCTCCAGCTGCTGAGCAATGCATTCACTTGCCCAATAACCTAGGTATCAGAATGAGGGGTGGCTAGAGGTGGGCAGTATATGTAAAGACCTCAGGTTTGGATGTTAGGAAAAATACAAATTACTTTTAAAAATCATATTTTAGATACATTCTATAGCCTCAAGCCTAAGTGACAGAATTCCCTTTTATAATTTCATCTCCAGAATAACTAACACATGTAATCTTCTAAAGCCACAGTGATGGTCGGATTTGTAATACTTTAAAATAGTTGTCACTTATTCGTACAGCGTATACAAACCATCAGTCTGTACATGAGGAAGGCTTACTGATTGGGGGAGAATATGAGTAAGTTTTCTAACCAACTGGGGGTTTGCCTAGGAAGAAGTCCCATGCCTCTGATCAGAGGAACAAAAAAGTCCTATCACTTTAGCGTGAACAGATATCTGGATAAGAATTTATGAAGATCTTATATAATATGCCTGCAAAATCTAACTCCTCTTATACTGTACAAGTTTTTTACTGTATCAGCAATAGTCACCTACTTTTGTTTTCATTTTTTTTTTTCTACCTTTACATGTATATCTCAAAGGGCCCCTCTGGGTTGCGTGCCCATGAGAGTGGGCCTAATTCACACAACAATTATGCTAGGCTAGGCCTCCCCTATCATAAGAAATACTTTCCCTTCTGTCTTTTTCTAATTATGCCTTATTTCAAATTGAAAATAAATTAATTTACTATTTTTATTATGGATATTAATCCATCTAATATCTTTGTAGTAATAATTGACCTTTCTGTATTTGGCTCTATGACAATGCTGAGGAGTCCTTAGGTCTGGGCTTGATTTTGCTTCCGTTTCTCAGTCCATGAGATCCTACCACTTTCTCATTGCTAGCCTGTCCCTCACCTAGTGAAATGTCACATCCAGCCTGATCCCATTATCTAAACTTTCTGTGATGAGTCAGGCTGAAGTTCCAAGCCAGCCTCTTCCTTCTCCCCATCAAATGGTTTCTTTCTTATCTCTTATAGTATATTTCCTCATCTCAATTTTTGCTTTGATTTTAAGACTTTTCTGTTGTTCTTTTACTTTTTCCATGTGAAAAGCATTTTACTCTAACCTAACCTAACTATTATTAGAAATATCAAAAGATGGAATGTATAAACTTTCCTTCCCTTCTCTGACTCCCGTTCTTCCCCAAGACCATGGTTTGCTCCTGCCAGCAACTCTAGAGAAATGCTATTGTAATTGTTTTCCTTTCATTAAGCCAAGCTGTTAGTCAAGGGTTTCCTATTGACAAATAAAAAGATTCTCATATGAACCCTCCCCCCCATAACTTGCAAGATATATAAGATGAATCACCACCTAACCTAGATTAACAATATATGATATCCTGCCATTACATATGATGTCGAGACAAAGCTTCTGTGCCAAATCCTGGCAATAATCACAGAGCACCCTCCAAGTCACATGCTGCACCTAACATGACAGCTCATCACATACCCGAATGACCTGCCTGTAACTACATTACTGCCGGCATGGTTCTTCAAAAACAGATCAGATCCCAGAAATAAATCAATGGACTCCCAGACTCCAAAATAAATCAGTGGACTCCCAGACTCCTGTATGTAATTTTACCTTACACTAGTGATCAATTGGAGTGACATGGTAGACAAGCATGGTTCTTGCATAATTCCTTGGTAACTAACAAACTAAGGCCATGCCCTACCAACCAAAGAGCCACTAATGGCTATAGTTCGATCTCTCTAAAGAACACAAAGTCATCCTCCAATGCCTCTGAGGACTCAGCATGTACCAACCACCCTGGCAGTTCAAGGGGTAACTATAGCCATGTCCCATTGAGATATAAAAGCCACCACTGGACTAAATACGGTATATAGCTCTGGCTTGCATTCCATCAGGACCTTCGATGATCACCCAATAGTACAGTACTCCCAGCTTGGTTTCCTGTATCATCCCTGGCATGTGAGACCCGGAGCTGGGTGTCTTATAAGAAGTGTAACTACACCTTCTGGTACTGCTTAAGAAAAACTCAGCTTCAGTCATTTGTGGTACTGGTGATGCAGATGAGGGTATTTCTAAGTAAAAGCTCTGCGTGTACTATTACCCTGGAAATTGTTTTTCCTATACTTTTAGTGTTGCTGATGGAGGTGGTGGTGGTGTTTATTGTAGGTCAATTATTATTAAACACATATCTACCCTAAATGGTTGGGGACCCTTTAGGAACGCAGGTGGGAGAAAACACTGGGAAAAAGACCGGACTGCCATGTTTCCGTTATGGAATGGTTCCGTGCATGTGCAAGTCATTAGGGAGCAATATGTTTAAGAAGGGATTGGCTAAGGAAACCTATTATAAAAGAAACTATACTAATACACTAGCCCAACCTAACCTAGCAGGCAGTGTTACTTGACGGTGGGGGGGAAGGAAACCCCAACTTTTGCCAAAAGCTGCCCTGTAGCACTGTACATCAAGATGGCCAGCATACAACCTCTGAGGTTACTTACAGGTTAATTACAGCTGAGGTTAATTACAGCCGACCAACAAAAAATAATAGTAAATTCTTTATAAGTAATCAAAATACTATATAAAAAATCAATTTCTAAAGTAATACCCCAGGCGGAGTTATTGCTTAGTTCTACCCAGACGAGTGATGCTTGTGTTTTGGACAGTTCAATAGCTATGATACCATACACTAGATAAGAATGGCCTGGTGATGTAGGTTATCTTGATTTTGGGTGTTCAGGAGGGCACCTAGGCTTGGTTAGGTTAGGTCACAGCCCATTATTTTCAATTTACAGTTCTCCTTGTTAGGATAAGTGAGGGGTCCCATATGTTCTGTTTAATAGTAATTCTAATTCATAATTTTTTCAACCACAGAAGGCAATTATGGTGTAAAGTACGAAATTTAACGGGTAAGATATCAATCTGTCTTTCATCACATTTTAAATTAAAATATAGTACTACCCCTGGTTGGTTCCGTAAACAGGAGCCCAAGGGGGGGAAATACCCTCATGTTCCTGTCATATAGTAAATTCCAAATTTAATTATAATACCTTTAAAATTGGCTTTAATAAACTCAAATAGACGTTATGAGCATACATTGAAAACTAACTACACAAAATATATACGTGTTAATGAATACTTAAGATTGGCCGCTTCCTCAAATGCTGTCTTCTTATGAGTCTATGCGTGTGCAGAGTAGGATGAATTTTTCATCCTACTACTCCTGATGTCAAATCCTTACAACGCTTGGCATAAAACATTTTTAAAATTTAACCCCACATACAAGACCATTATTGACTACACAATAACATAAACGATTTTAAAGAATAATTGTCTTACGATTAGCCGCTTCCTAAAATGTTTGCATATGAGTCTACGTCTGTGCAGAGTAGGATGAATTTTTCATCCTACTACTCTTTATGTGAAATCCTTACAACGTTTTGCACAAAACATTTTTAAAATTTAACCCCACATAACGGACAATTATTGACTACACAAAATAAAAACGTTTTTAAAGAATAATTGTCTTAAGGTTGGCTGCTTCCTAAAATGTCGTCTGCATAGCCATGAGTCTATATATGCTGTACATCTGTGCAGAGTAGGATGAACTTTTCATCCTATTGCTTTCCGTATGTCAAATTCTTACAGTTTGCATAAAATACTAACCGGCAGCTTTTCATGCAAACAATTTATACAATAGAGCCACCAGAATATATTTCACCATTTGTTTTAGTCTTAAATTCTTACAAATATGTTTTAAAGTATTTGGATAACAGGTGCAGACGGTGTGAAGCTAATATTAATTTAAAACGTGACAAAAGCTTCGTCTCTTGACGTCTTACGGCAACATAAACATGACGTATTCTGACGTCATACATAACCACCAATCAGGGCTCAGGCTGGTGGCCAATGAGAGGACAGATACTTCCCGCCAAGAACAGGCATAAGGAGAGTGTAACCTCTCTTTATGCGTTGCTGTTTAAAATTTGTTCAAAAGGCGACTTGAGCCGCTTCCAAACGCAAAAGTAGATTTTTTTAGCTTTTTTTTTTTCTCTTCGGTATTGTGATGCTTGTTTGTTTGTTTACCTAACTTATAAAAATATATGTACATTTATGCTTAAAGCTCTTTTAGTATTGTTATATATATATTTATATAATTTAAATTTAACATTTAAAATATTCGGTAATGAGTAGGGTGAATCATCCTACACCGATCCCGACGACTTAGCGCAGTTATTTTAAAACTTCAACTGAAAAACATTTAAATTGATGACATTGTAAGACCGGACAGGAAAGGCGGTCTTTTTGACCTCTGAGCAGATTTTAATAAAATCAATTCAATTGATTTAAAGCTCTACACATATAATTCAGCGAATATTCAAAGTGCAGTCTCTCTAGTTACTTCCCAGTTGTATTCAGGTTGGGGAGGACACTGGAGACCACATTAAAATTCCATTTAGAAAGAGCAACTTATGAAGCTTTCACTGTCAAAATTACCAAAATCGCTGGGGAATCAATGATGTAACCTCGGAAGGAGGAAAAAATAAAAAAAGGGCACAAGGGTGCGTTATTAGGCTTTACAGTATAGAATGACATGCGTCTCTTTCTGATAAAAACTCTGATCTGAATTAGGAAAGCTTTCTGCAGCAAGAGGGCCTTTTCTACCGAGATGGACGATCTCTTAAGTTCCTCACCTGATGCTAGCAGCCTATAATGAATGATCGTTTAGAAAGTCAGTTATCTTGAGAAGTGATAACTACAGAAGGACCTTCGTACTTTAAACAGGTATTACGATTTTCTAGTCTTAGAGAATAGAATTCGTCTAGTATCTGTGAAGACTGGTTTAGAATAACCTCCTCACAGCAAACTTGAATGATTAGTTTCTTAAGTGAAGACAGGTGATCAAGGGTGATCAAGTAGACTGCAATACCGCCACCCCTTGATTGATAGGTGTTCTTCCTTCAAGATAAAGCCAGTGATGGTCACGAACTTACATCTGAGCACGCAAAAGAGGAAGTGCTTTCAAAAACAATTCTGGGATTTATGCTGTCTGCAAACTAAACTTGTATGAACCTACCGATATTTAATAAACGATAATCAAAGAAAATTTGCTATTAAAACAATCTCTGATGTTGTTAGAAATAATGTTGGTACGGAAAGAGACTCGAGCAATGCCAGTTTGGAAAATATCGCAATCTATATTTCACACTCTCGAGAGACAGTTCAGTTAGTGTGCTGTTTTGCCACCAGGAGTTAAAAAGTAAAATGATAAAGATGAAAATGATAACCATTACTGTTTTGAAAAGTAATTTTTCACTTCGAATGACAAAGGGAGTGAGTTGTCATTCTGGCTTAACCTGTACGGATGTGTACTCGTGCTGAACAATATAACAGCCTACAAAAAAAAAAAGGATTCAAGTGACGTCATAGACCAATAACACGCCTTATCGCCGATTGCGTTATGCCAAAACGATTTGAATCTCGTTCATTTAGGGAAAACTGATACAAAGTTTTTGTTCGCAAGTTGCATCACAATGTCGATACAATTCCTAATCTCAAGATTAGGTGATAAGCGCGTAGATAACATCCACACTGAATAGGTAAATGTTATTCTTAGGTAGACAGTTTCTCTTACGTTCCTCGCGAAAGGGGTGCTCTCAAATTTTGGACATTTTCAGCCATAGCAAGGTTAGTGATACTGAGTATGTATAAATCATATGCACGCATTTGGGTATGTATATATATATATATATATATATATATATATATATATATATATATATATATATATATATATATATATATATATATATATATTGGAACCTAGACTAGCTATGAAATATGATGTTTCACACTTGTAGGGAAGTATGAGTATTTTATATAACTAAAAAGGGGAGGGTTTGGTAGTGATTAGGGCCTCTGAAATAAAATATTGCCAATACTTACAGTTCATAGTCCTTACATGGATCATTTGTAACACTGCTTTTGTAGCCAACTGACCCCGAACTTGCCTCAGATTTGTTGTTCTGACTTTGGTGAGGTGTTGTTGTTCTGTCTGGATGTCAATAGCATCTTTGTCTCTTTATCTCCTCGACGAAGTCTCTTGAAGTGGTACTATGTTTTTTTCCCCTCCCATGTTCATCGTGACATCTGCAGTTAGATATTTCGTTCGGTCGTGCTCCCAGAGTGTCAGTCTCAACAGGGAACTTCTGTTAGTGCCTTTGATATCTGTTCCTCGAGAATATGAGCGCGTTAACTCGCTTTTGGGGGCTTAAGCATCCATTCTTTTGAGGTGAGAGTTATTACACTGTTCGGTACCTGCAGTTTTTATTGTTAAATAGTGGAAAATGGTTGATGGTCAAAAGTTTGCGATTTTCTTACTGTTTTGAAGCTCCAAGTATTATCTAACATTGTAAATAGATACGTTTATACTAATTTGCTTGTTGCTTATTTATGTTTATTGGTTACTATCATCTATTTTATTCGGTGGAGGATGATTTTGCAAATTATTGGCCTTCTTAGTTGGGGGGCCGGGGGGATTGACGACTTAATTGGGATGGCCGTTATTGACCAACACCTCCGTTGCAATGTCGAGTTACAGGAAGTGGACGTCCTTGCAACTGGAGCAGTGAGTGAGGGCATTTCTGACTTAGATTCGAATCACACTCAGCAGGTACGTTCTAGGGTATTCACTTCAGCACTTCATGCCCACCAGTCGTCCGGTACCAAGGTAATGGAGCGTAACTTACAACCTGAATCCTGAATGACTTCAGAGTACTCTCAGATGTCATTTCATTCACAGATCCTTTCTATTCTTTCCTGCCTGTTCAGCTTCACCATGGCGTTGGTTTGTACCTCGTACAAATGCAAGAAAGTGTTTAAGAGGAGATGTTAATTCTTGTACACACACACACGGAGTCTCCACGTTGAGAAGAAGGTGCTACACGCCGTAGGCTGCAAAGTAAACAGATGCAGGTGTGAGACTTGTAATAGCAGTAGTAGCAATCTTTGGTCTAAAAGCCAGACAGTAAACGGAGGTGGAATTGACATTAGAATGGAATTTACGTTAAACTGAGTAGAGCCTGAAGGGTTGAAATAGTAAGGAAAGCTTATCACGACAGTGCTTAGTCAAATATCATTGGAAATGTTCTGACAACAAATAAATTCGTTAGTACTGCAAAAAAATTGGAGTAATGACGCTGTGATAAAAAAAACTTGGTAGAATCGAGAGAACGAACAACAGATGTATACAATATTAGTTTAATTAAGCACTTTTATATCATGTGGTGGGAAAACTACATATGAAATGGATAGATAAATGGCAGATTTAAAACTCGATAAAATCAGTGAGCCAAGTTCATGTCATTATCACCCATTCAAATGCAGGAAAGGCAGATAAGGCAGTGTCTGACTGTGGGCAAGCTGAGGAAGAAATGAACATTACACAGACTTCTGACATCTTACACCATCTCAAGGTGATGATTCAATGATATGCCAAGCAAAATTTCCTTTGTAGTAAGGATTAACGATTTTGTTGGCTGAGCTGTATGATTTTAAGAACACCAATACGTCCCTTATCTCCAGACAACAGGACCTTGAACAGTTTCTATAAATAAGGCGTTTTTCTTAAAGGAACATTCATCCGAGTATTGGATGTGGCAACACTCGATTCTGAGTAAGACACCAAGTGAAATGAACTCCCTATGTACCCCAGGCTTCAGAATTTTAGGTTTGTATCAGTTCGTACATTCAGGAACGGTTACATGATGAGTAGGCTCAGGATTCAAAAGAAACCACTGACGAATAACATGAAAAGGCGTAGCCCTCTCAGGAATCATTAAACTCGATACTCTTCATCATCTGAAAGAGAAATATTAAGTCATGCTGCGGGAGCCGTTTATGGCTATCATAAACAATTATCGGATTCAATATGAGTCATATATCAGTGAAAATAAATCCTCAAGTCTCGCTAGCTTTTTTGAAAAGTTACGAGACCTCAATTTTGTTTCGGCAAGTCATCGCGGGAAAGCTAATCAATCACGAATGATAAGAGATAAAGGGTAATTCATTCCGTCAGCAGATAAGACAGTCATGAACACGCATGCGCTACACGGCGCTGTTGCGGTTTTGAAAATGGGGTCTATTTCGTGTCACTTTTTTATGCATTTCTGGATTATGAAATGGCAACGGGAAAGCAAGGAAGTTAAGATTTCCCACTGGAATTATAACAAACGCGTAGTATATATATGTGTGTGTTTTCATCGTTAAAGGGTGTGGCTACAAAGTGCTTCTCAGGGAAAGGAGCTAAATTTTATCCCGCCTGGATCAAACTTGACCTTCTACTGGTTGTGCAAGGCTGATATTATCATCAAACCCATTATTCATAGAGACCACACACACACATATATATGTATATATACATATGCAGATTTACATGTACACAATTTCCTGTAAGACTATCCCATTTTTTACATCTTTAGATTCGGTTGCTTACTCTTTATCTAACCAGTGGTCACCGTTTCAAATGGAGTTGTAAAAGTTTAGTTGAAATATCGAGGAACTTTCTCATCCAATACTGGGACAAGTTCTCTTGCTCTGACTAAACGGAGGTGCAAGGCTCTCTCTCTCTCTCTCTCTCTCTCTCTCTCTCTCTCTCTCTCTCTCTCTCTCTCTCTCTGTGTGTGTGTGTGTGTGTGAAAGCAGCTCGTGTTTTGCTTCTACCCTTTCATTGCCTTCATAATTCTAATTTTACTTTATTTTCTTGTTCCTATACAGCAGCCTCTTCAGTTTCTGCCATTTGATTTTTTTTTGTGCGTCTTGCCTTTTCCCTCTCTGGGGGGAAGGGTTTTCCGCTATTCTTTGTCTACGTGTCTCTGAAAGTCCTGATTTACTTCTCAGTTTTCTTTTTGTCTCGTCTTTCTTTCTACTTGTTTTGAATCGTGTACAGTACAAACTGTCTTTGGCAGCGAGAGCAATAAAATATTTGTGAAAAAAAAACTTTTACCAACAGTTTGGAATAGATTGCTCTTCATTATCACCAAGCTGGCGCTTGAAGAGTGTCCTGCGTCACACTTAAGTTATCAGTGACGTTCTTGTTAGTGAACATTTTGCAATTAAGCTTCTAATACCCTTCCCCAAAATTTAAGCCATCAATCCAGGTTCAAACAATATTTGATAACACTTTGACCCACCCAAGTGACATAATTTGCAAGATCCTTTACAAAATAGTCTAGATCTTTAGAGAGTCCTAGGGACTTGTTATATAATTCCTATCACGTACTAAAACGACATTCTTTAAATCATGACGCATGGAAAGTCATAGACTATCTGTGAGTAACACTCTTCTCATTCTTTGGCTTTATTCTTCCTACCTGCTGCCTCACATACGTTAATGAACTGAATTACTGTGTCCAAACACTAGACTGAAGACTCAGTATCTGACCTGTTGCTTCCATCTCATGACTGAATACTTAATCATGGCAAACTGTTGGTAAAAGATTTTCACAAAATTTCATTTTATTGGCCTTAATGCCAAAGACAATTTGTACTCCTTATTCGCCTCCTACAAAGCACTGTGCAACGTTTAAAATAAAAATTAGAATTCAAACAATAAATATACGTAAATAAAAAATGTCACCATATATAAAACACACGAGAGAACCTCCTCCCTCAAGAGGAGATGAGTTTAAGATAACAATGTTTCTCAATACATTCGACTTTATTACCACAACTGTTGTTGTGTACTTGTTCGAAAAACTCATGTATATCACAGCATGGAAGTTTACACATTTTATTTGCTTATTTACCGATTTTAATCCATTAATGTTCAAAGTTAAAGTTGCAATGTTGTAGTAAAGTGAATATCACCCAAGTTGAAATGGAGGTTACGCTTAGTTTATTCAACGTCTTTGATCGCTTTGCTTCCCTTTTTTTATTTGTATTCTCATCAAAACCTTCCTTCATCTCTTCTGCTAAATTCATAGTTAACCGTTTTCACAAACAGTCTTCTTTCAGCTTCGTGCTTATCTTTTTACATTCATCTACAGCGAAGTTCTTCGATGAAAATTCATGCTCTCGCTCACTGACTTAGCCTATTCCCTTCCAATACCTCGTTGGCAACACTGTTACTCATATTCCTCGCTCATGCTAATTGCTCTTTGATGCGTCCTGGATGCGTCTGTGTCATTATTTGTTGAGTCAGCGTCACTCACGAGACTCTTCGGAGGATTTCAGTCAGTCATGGGGTACTTGGGTTAATAAAAGGACTACGTTCCCCTGACAGAATAGCCCCAGCACTAACTGAGCTACATTGGCTCCCAGTAAAAGCTAGAACAGAATACAAAATACTGCTTACAGTCTTTAAAACACTAAAATATGATGAACCAACATATCTAGACACTGCTTAAGCTTCTTTAGACCTGGAATGAATATTGTACTCAGACATGCAAGTGAAGCATATAGGCTATTTGAACCAAGAACAAATTGTAAGTCAGGCGAGAGAGCATTTGTACACTGCGTGCGGACCCAGACTATACAATGAAATACCGCCTGAAGTGACGAGCATGCAGTACAAGAAGAAAGCAAATTTAAAAAAGAACTAAAGACTCCCCTATTCTGCAGGAGCTAAATACTGACGAGAAAACACTGAAAGACAATTATAAAATATAAGAAGCACCTTCTTTTGGAAACGTACAAGGGCCCGCCAGAGAGGGAATCATCCCTGTGGCGGGCTTTACATAAAACCAAACTTGCCACCCCCTTTGATTTTAGATTAACTGGACGTCTCCCTCAAGCTTTTAAACCTTTCTGCACTCTGTGAACATCAGTCCTTCGACTGGTTCTCATTGCTATTGTCTTATTCACCCTGCATCCGTATTTGCACCTTTCACTTCGCAATTATTTTTTTTTTTCATTTTCAGGAATCCTCCTTATTCCAACTTTCAATCTTATTCATGATTTCCCCGGTGCAACCTTTTTCCGTAAGTCCCTCAAGACATCTTTATACGACCGATTAGTTCGTAACGATTCTTTAAAAAGTTCAGTCTTTCCGTATTTATTCAAAGGGTTTACAGCGAGGCCCTCCACCTCACAGGGAATACTGATACTTTAACAGAATCTGATTCACTCACCTTCAACACTGTTTTCCACTGCTTTCAGTTTTCGTATGGTTAAACAGCACTGCTCACTATCGCCACAGACCGAGATAAATCGCCTTAAGGGTGTACTGCTTTTCCTACTAATGTACTATTTCCGTGGTGATTAATTGGTCTTCTACTAAACACTAATAAAAGTATCGCTCATGAATTTTTCACAACGTCATTTTTAAGGTCACGTCATATTCGTGCACTTCTCAGAGCAAGGCTATATTCCACAGTTTCTTACTTACTGAGAAAAAAGACAATATATGACGAGAACGACGTCAGGAGTTTGTTTACACGAGTTTCTTCTTCTTCTTCTGGTTTTTTCCCGCTAAAATGGTCGCGTCTTCTTCGATTGTTGTTGCAACCGAAAGGAGAAAATGTAGTCTCACATACCACATTTTATTTCACATAGCTATAGGAACAACTCTGCGACATAGTTAAGCGAATGTGTCTCCTTAGTTTGAGAGAAAACATTGTCTTCAGAGTAGCACTCGAAAGCATCCGGCTTTGAAGAGTATTCAGACCTAGAATCTCAAAAAAAAAAAAGTGGCAAATTAGGACAATAATAATGAGATTAAACTTAATTTGAGCCACCCAAAGGTTATTCATTGTTTTCTTGTGGTTAAAGGTCCAAGAATTAATCAAGAATAAAACAAAACCTCCTTTCTGAAGTAGAAGAATGACAACAAAATTCTGAGAAACATATGAAAAGACGAGTGAAAAGTGAAATAAAAAGAAAAGCCTTCCAAAGGACATAGGTCTATTACGAGGTGGTATAATATACCTTTCGAATGACCTGAAATGGAGATGGTCCATTACATTAGGAATGGTATCTTTGGTCATGACGTTGTCAAAATGCCCCAAGTAAACCATGAATATCCTGATGGTGCAACAATGATAGCATATCTGTGGGGGGCGGCAGTTGGACTTTAGACCTTCTGTGTTGTCGCGTACGGTTGAAGTTAGATGAAATGACAGCAGTACAATGTTCATGCATGTAAATTTTTTATATCTACTTATGCAGACGTGTATAATGACTTTGTGATTAGAGAGAAACTAACGAATGTTAAATGAACAGGAATTTCCGTAGGCTCTTATCGTTCGTAACAAAGATTATGCTATCTGTTGTTACGAAAGCATAACATTACACCGCCACCATGACTGAGGCGTGGATAGACGATATCGTAATCATCAAAAATCCGTAAATTCTTTTAGGGATTTGTCTTTTGCCTAAAGTGCACTTTGGATCCATCATGACGGTACACCGAACTCTTGCTGACCGAGTCTGAGCTGAGGCAGTTTGCTGGTTTCACGTTAACTTGAATCTCATTTTACCATACTGAATGTAAGGTCATTTAACGGCTGAGTAGTAATACTTTATGGTAATTATACTTTACTGTAGGTAGATATTCGCCAAAAGTAAAGTACGAGAGATTTATCAATTAATTTTACACAGAGCATAACTATAATAAACTGGTTTTTTGATGATACATAGTTTTGCTATTAAGTAATGTATAGTAGAGGGTAAAGAAAACGGTGCAAATAGTTTTTGTGAATCCAAATGGACAAATTTAGCGTTATTTTTCTTCGTTATGAAATATCACTTTTCATAATTTGTCTCAATTTATTATATATATTTTTTCAGACACGGAAAGGAGAAACTCCACATTTAGTCCGTCAGGTAAGCGTAACTATCTGACTTCAGTAGACAGATGTGCCTATTTTGACATATATACCCCGTTTGGATTTTACTGAAACGAAGCGGAACGCATACTCGAGTAATTGAGTATCAGTAGGTATTTGAAGTCCCCTTAACAGTTTCCAGGGGCTCTTGAAAGTTGAGTATCTAATTGGCTCATCAAACAGATATAGGCGCACCTCCTCTCGTCAAGTTACAAGCCAGCGGCCATGAAGAGGAGTCTGCTGAATCAGTTCCTCTTGGTGATGTGGAAGAACCTTCTGCTCAGAAAGAGGCACTGGCTACTCACTATCTTTGAGATCATCATCCCAGTTCTCCTCTTCACTATCCTGCTCTCTGTCCGGGTTCTGCCTGATTCAGCTTTTGTGCCTAAAGTCATTAACACTGTAAGTACCTCGACTTTTTTTTATTGTCATTATTATTCAGAAGGTGAAGCATTGACTTAAAATTCAAGCTTCCAAAGTATATTGTGGTGTTCATTCGAAAGAAGTAACAGAAGGTAATGGGAAATATAGCATGAGGAGATCAGTTATTAGAGGAGCACGTAAGTTAACAAATAAATAAGTATAAATATAAGTAAAATATTATAATACAAGTTGAATTTGATTTCATACGAATGATCCTACAAAGTAGAATCACCACTGAAGTACGATCTGAATTCACGTCCACACCTTGTGGTCTTTGTTTTGTTATTCTGTAGTGCTAAGTGCATAAACTTATTCCATACAGATTAAAAGAACCATTTAAATATTCATGTTCTTGAGGGGATTATTAAAATCCCGCCTGTATTTTGCAATGACAAATTTTAAGGTTAAATTTAATATTGCGAACATAGCAATTCGAGTCTCGTCTCATTTTCATTCTGACATACTTTTTTTTTCTCATATTTCATATTAAAAAAAATGAAATGCAAGTGAAAAACAGCGTGTCTCTTGAATAATCGACTGATTTTCTTCATCTGACTTGAATACACTTTTGGGATCTTTCCTAGGTAGTGGCACCCTCCCCCTAGCAAAGTTCGGCGGTCAATATCTAGGACTGATATTTCTAGGGGTCATTATCTTTGTGATATTTACTGTCTTTTGTTATGTTTTTACGGTCATCGCCACCCCGCAAAGGCGGATACATGCCGGGTTCAAAACCCTTGGCAGTCACTATCCACGAAAGATCCCATTTTTGCGTTGTTTTGACAAGAATAAATCCGATCTACAACGAGGTAATGACGCCAGCGTATTCCTACTTCGCAGACGACGGTTTTCAAAGTGTCTAATGAAGCTGATCTCAAGGCACTGGTTTGTGCTAAGTTCGGCGTGTGGCTTCCAGAGTACGGATTTTGCTATCCCGCGCCAACAGCCACCGTCGGAGACAGGCGGATATTTTATGGCCCACCGGGAAATTTCTCTGAAGGGGTAGCGGACTACGTAGCCCGTGAAACTGGGATGAAGGGTCCATTAAATTCAGATGAGAATGGTAAGAGTTGAGAATAATACGCGTTGCTGTGAGGAACATCTCAGGCCTTTGAAAAAATAGTGACGCTTCTTGTTCCGAAGGGATAGTAGCCCTGAAGGAAAGAGAATAGTGAGAATTGAAGAGGCTTTATACAAAATCAGTTCCACTGATGCTGGCATTCAATTTAACAGAATATATTATTATTATTATTATTATTATTATTATTATTATTATTATTATTATTATTCCGGTTTGGTAGATCAGCTAACAGAACGTTGCAGTGTTCTGATGTTGAATAATGTATATACGTACTGATTTCAATCAGGTGATTCATTCTAAATATTATAATAATTAGTGTCATACTTTTTTTTCCTTTCAGTTCTTCAGGCGGTGAATTCAACTCAAGAAATGGACGAGGCGGTTCAAGCCTCCTACCTGATGAGCAACAAATCAGTGACAGCCTATTACATAGGCTTGTTTTTCAGAAACACCGATGGCGAAGAAGTCCCCAAAAACCTGACCTATGACCTGCGGTTGCCCAAAATATGGTTTACAGAGACTTTGTATCCGTTCTTGCAGATTCCTGGACCAAGGAATTTCTGTGAGTATAAGTTCCTCTCTCCCTCTCTCTCTCTCTCTCTCTCTCTCTCTCTCTCTCTCTCTCTCTCTCCGTACCTCATTATTATTATTATTATTATTATTATTATTATTATTATTATTATTATTATTATTATTATTAACACCAATCATTTCGTCTTTAAAGTAATGTAATATGCTACTGAGTCTTATTATTGTTATTATTATTATTATTATTATTATTATTATTAACACTCAACACCAATCATTTCGTTTTTAAAGTAATGTAATATACCACTGAGTCATATATATATACTGTATATATATATACATATATATATATATATATATATATATATATATATATATATATATATATATGTGTGTGTGTGTGTGTGTGTATGTGTGTGTGTGTATATATATATATATATATATATATATATATATATATATATATATATATATATATATATATATATATATATATATATATATTTTTTTTTTCCGCCAACAGCCCTATTCTCACAGTTTACCGGTTCATACAATATGGACGGATTCACTTATGTCCAGAGCCTTGTCGACCGATATTTCATCTCCGAAACCTCTGGCAACGTCTCCTTCAAGAAAGACTTCAAGGTCAGTCAGTAACGCCAGTCAGTAGCACCCTTTGAATAGGACCAGGGTGATGTTTAGGTGAATATATGTGGGTAGGAGAGTGTGCTCCGAAAACGTGATTTCATTTGCTGTTAAACATTTGCCCAATTTCTAGAAGTAATAAAATCTAGTGGAACGGGCATTGTGTTTCTTTTAATTAGCTAAATATTCAAATCTTTTTGGTCTTTTCTGTAATAAAAACCAACAGTGCAGTTTCATTCTTTTGTTATATTACATTTTCAAAGGGCAGGAAGTCCATTATAGCGTCTGGAAATCAAAATGTTGATTAGAAGCACAACGGTTGACGGCAGATTTGTCAGGTATACTCACGATTTGGAAAGTGTAAAATTCCATCTATCTGTCTGTCTATCTATCTGTCTATCTATCTATCAATTCATATAGCAATACCACTGAATACTTAGACGAACCTAAAAACAAAAAGTCTACCCTTACAGGTATTGTAATTTCTTCCTTATCTATCTATCTATCTATCTATCAATTCATATAGCAATACCACTGAATACTTAGACGAACCGAAAAAAAACAAAAAAGTCTTTCATTACAGGTATTGTAATTTCTCCCCTACCTGTCTATTTATCCATCAATTCATATAGCAATACCACTGAATACTTAGACGAACCGAAAAAAAACAAAAAAGTCTTTCATTACAGGTATTGTAATTTCCCCCACCACAGGTTGAAGTGCAGATGTATCCTTACCCCCCTTACGTGCAAGATAACGGAATGAGCCAAATCTACGGATCTACTCTTCCTACGTTTGTTGTTCTGTCACTCGTGCTTTTGTCTCCCTCTCTCATCAAGAGCATCGTGTACGAGAAGGAGACGGGTGTCAGGGTGAGTGTAGGAAACCTGGATTAAGAATGAGCAGATTCCATTCGGTTGTTCTTGCGGGCGATCAAAGGATCCGTCTCGTCTTTGAGAGTGATTTTTGTTCAAGAAATTGATAAGTAAATCGATAAATAAATAAGTACATAAATAAATAAATATTTGATTAGTTAACAATCCACGCAGGATATACCAAAGGATGAAAGTTAAAATGTGTTGATCCCTTGGCGATTTTTTATGTTCAGACGGAAATCTTAATAGTTCCGTAATAATGAAGAGTTTTTTCTTAGATTCGTAATATTTCATTTTGCATTATATGTAGGATACAATGAGTTAAACTACGTGATACTGGGACAAATTTGCCTTAGACGATAACATCAGCTGTCTAAGTGGCGTGGTGTATCCACTTACATACATACATACCACCCCGTAGGGAGGTAGTGCCGTCAGTGCACCTCACGCGGTGCACTGTAGGCATTACGTAAGGGTCTTTGCAGCGTCCCTTCGGCCCCTATAGCTGCAACCTCTTTCATTCCTTTTACTGTACCTCCGTTCACATTTTCTTTCTTCCACGTCACTCTCCACCCTCTCCTGCAAAAGGTTTTCTTCCTGTTACACCGTCCAAACCCTCTTACTGTCAGTTGATGCTACAGCGCTGAATGAACTAATAGGTCCCAGCGCTTGGGCTAAATGAAACAGTCTATTCCACACACACACGCACGAGGTCACGCCCCCATCCCCTCCTGCAGGAGCTGATGAAACTGATGGGCCTGAACCAGTGGATTGGATGGGCGGGCTGGTTCTTCCACTCGTTCGTGACCATCGTCCTGGTTTCGGCTTTCATCACGGTCATGCTGAAGGCCAGCCTGACCAGCAAGGACGCCGGGGGGCTGCTGCCGCCCATCCTCGCCCACAGCGACGGCGCCCTCGTGTGGGTCTTCCTCCTGGCGTACGGCGTCTCCTCCATCGCCTTCTGCGTGGCCATCTCCACCTTCTTCAGCCGCCGTGAGTTTCGGGGACGTCTTGAACACTTTGTCTTTATCTTTCAGCTTTGAATTAAGCGTTTCGTGGCTGGGATGCTTGGGAAGATGTAGATGTAGATATATATATATATATATATATATATATATATATATATATATATATATATATATATATATATATATGCTGTGGCTTAGTTTGTGACGTTGTGGCTTTTTCTGGTAACGAGCTGTGGACAGCAGCAGTGACCTTGTCTGAAAGAGTAACAGAACTGGTCATGATAAATAGTCTCAGACTAGTGAGAAGATTACGGTGTTTAAAATTACAATGATTTTATCTTTTTACTGGTTACGCCTTTGTAAGAGTAGAACGCTGGGTATCTGTATTGGTCTCTATTATTAATGATTATTATTATTATTATATTTTTTTGAAATTACAATGATTTTATCTTCTTAGTAGTTACGTCTCTGCACGGGTAGAAAGCTGGGTTTCTGTAATGGTCTCCAATATTATTATTATTATTATTATTATTATTATTATTATTATTATTATTATTACAACATTAAATAATGATAATAATTATTCCGAGCAGCAACCGATAGAGACACTGAACGTGCCACAAAGCCCAATGCGCAGCGAGAAAGACTTTCAAAAGTTAATAATGACACCTATATGTTCATATGCTGCTTAAAACCAATTATATATCTGAGATTAACTGCCGTGCTTTCCCTTATCGCTATTCAATTAAAGTGGAGAGAAACGTAATATAAAGAAATAAATGTCAGGTATTCAAGCACTGGGACCTACGAGGTCACTCAGCGCTGAAAAGGAAATTGAGAGGAGGTAGGTCTGAAAGGTGTACCAGGAGGAAAACCTCAAAGCAGTTGCACCATGAAGTATTTGTCGAGATGGAAGAAAAACAATATAAACGGAGGTGCAGTAAAAGGAATGAAAGAGGTCGCAGCTAGGGGCCGAAGAAGGGACCCTGCAAAGACCCTTTAGTGTGATGCCCACAGCGCGCCACGCGAGGCGCACTGACGGCGCTAACTCCCTACGGGGTCACGACAGTAATCTCGAGGGAGTTGACTCAGCGTCTCATTGAAGCTTTTCCTTCCACCAGCGACTCTGGCCACCACGATGGGGATCCTCTTCTGGATGGTCTCCTACTTCATACCCCGGGCTATGATGGACTTCGAATACGACGTCATGGGACTCACGCCCAAGCTGCTGTCGTGCCTGCTGCCGAATATGGCCATAACCTGGGCCTTCAGAATCATCGCCATGTTCGAGGGGCGAAGTAAGGGACTGGTTTTGTTTTCGTATTTTCTCTCGCGTCTCGTTTCGCGTACAAGAATAAAAAAAATGAGCCAAAGTTTCCTCGGAGCAGTCGAGTTTTCTGTACAGCGTATAATCAGGGCCACCGAAAATAGGTGTACCTTTCGGCGGTCTCGGTATAGTGTTCTTAGCCACGTAAAAGTAAATCTAATCCTTCGGGCCAGCCCTAGGAGAGCTGTTAATCAGCTCAGTGGTCTGGTTAAACTAAGATATACTTAACTTTTATGTATGAGCCGCGGCCTATGAATTTCCTATATCGTTTCCAGACGCACGATCATGGCTAACTTTAATCTTTAATAAAATAAAAACTACTGAGGCTAGATGGCTGTAATTTGGTATGTTTGATGATTGGAGGGTGGATGATCAACATACCAATTTGCAGCTCTCTAGCCTCAGTAGATTTTAAGACCTGAGAGCGGACAGAAAAAGTGCGGACGGACAGACAAAGCCGGCACAATAGTTTTCTCTTACAGAAAACTCAAAATCTATTATATTAGTTGGAAGCCTTAGATCGGTGAGATTTATTAGCAAAATAAATATTTTCGCAACTGGAATGCTCCAGAATTGCTCAAACGTTTCCATGAGCAAATGTTTACATGGAACTTGTTCTACGCAAAAGGCCAACGACAACTCTAGGCTCAGAATTCATATTTGACTTGGCTAATCTTTTGGTATCTTTGTGAAATTGTACTAACTGTGACTTTTGATTGCTCAGTTTTCAAATATAAACCATCTCGGCTTTAGGAAATGAACAATGCCTGTCTATTCTATCTGAAGTATAAACTAGATACCACTGAAATTTGATACTTTTCAATATATTTCACGTTTAAAGCCTGTTGCATTGCTGGTACAGAAGAGTTCTGAGGTCCTAAGAAAACTAATTAAAAATTCCTTAAAATATGAACCAAAAAGAAATGCTCGAGACTAAAAACAGGTCTTAACTTTTCCTATCTTTTAATACAGCAATTGGGATGCAGTGGAATAGACTTTGGGAGACAGGAAATCCCAGGGATCAATTAACACCCGGAATGGTTCTCATCATGTTAGTGGCAGATTCACTGATCTTCTTCTTGATAGCGTGGTATGTCGATCAGGTCAACCCGGGTGTTTACGGAGTGCCTCAACCTTGGCACTTTGTGTTTAAGGTGCGTCTTTTGTATTCGTATCTTCTTCTTCTTCTTCTTTTAGCTTGAATAAAAGTTTTCATGGGACATATTTTACGATTTGTGGAGTGTTTATCCAGTCCTCCTCTGAAGAATGGCAACCAGTTTAGGAAAACCTATTTGATAAGTCAAGATGTAACTTCAATTCCTGATTTTCCACCTCGCTTATAACTAATCCTTTATACCCGCGTCCAACGATATACAGTAAAGGAAGTAATCACTGACTTACAACAATCAAGAGAGCACTTTTTTCTTTGATTCGTCGTGAGGAAAATACATTTTACTTGCTCGGAAGTTCCAATTCATTTCATTTGTAGAAATCGTACTGGTGCGGCTCCAGACCTGGCAGTGAGGACGATAAAGGCTCCGAAGACGATCAGTCTCAGCTACAGGAATACTTCGAGGACGAACCTTCCAGCCTGAAACCCGGAATCGTGATTAGGAATCTCAGGTAAGACTGTAACAGGAAAACCTATGTACTGTGATAGTCTGATACATGACTTGCTTAACATTCTCTGACAGTAACATTGGAAAAGCTTCTGATATCTAATTTTTAAACTATCTTAGTCATTACATTTTGCCACATAAATATGATAGAATTCGTGCTTCGCTATTTCCAGAATTTATTAATGTAATTTCCAGGATTAAGAGGTATTTCTGAAAGCTGCCCCTGTAAATTTTATTTAAAAATAACAGTAATCTAACCAAAGACAAACAACGCCAGAATAATGCGAAGGTCGCGCAATATTTATCAGTAATCATTATTTTTCTTTATCTGTTAAAAATGTCTTTTAAAATCGCTGTTAGGATTTCGCAGAAGCAAAGAAACAAAAAAATAAACAATTCTGTCTAAAAATAATGTAAACAGATAATTAATTAATAGTAAATAAATAGATAAACAGCATAAAGCGCAATTGGAATTTTCATTTTGTGAACTGAACTAATATATCTTTGCTATGCTTGTAAATGTAGATATATATATATATATATATATATATATATATATATATATATATATATATATATATATATATATATATATATATACACATATATAACCACGAAGAACGACGAAAATAATAAAAAAAAGAGGCTTTCCATTAATGGTCCTTTGTGTCAGAAAAGAATGAACCTATTAAACCTACGGGGACATTACGCCCTGACTGTGTGTGTGTTTGTGCGTTTGTTTGCTACAATATGCTTTCTTTCACAAAGACTCTATTGTGCCTACGCTACGTTACGTCACAACAGTGGGTGTGTATGCTTATATGTTTTAATTCGAGAACTGATTCGTGTCCATGTTAAATAACCATTTCTTCTTTGTTTGCAGGAAAGAGTTTAGAACTCTGGGCAAGAAGACGACAGTAGCAGTCGGGAACGCATCTTTCAAGTGCTACGAAGGACAGTGTACGGTGCTCCTGGGCCACAATGGTGCGGGAAAGACCACCACCATGTCGATACTCACAGGTATGTCGAACACAGATACACACACACACGTATAAATATATGTGTTACAGACAGATAGCGAAATGCACTTAGGGACATTTGGTCCACCCCAGCGGCTAGTACTGAGCACGGCGAAACAGTGACTCGCCTATACTTGTTTCGTTGTGTTTAGTACTAGGCCCCGGGGGGGGTGAAATGTATTTCGCCGTGTTTAGTACATACTGGGCCCCTGATCAAATGTCCCTAATTGCATTTCGCTATCTGCCTGATATTTCAGGTAGTTCGTGAAATGCCTGGTTTTGCTGTCTGCCTGTAATATATATGCATATATATATATATATATATATATATATATATATATATATATATATATATATATATATATATATATATATATATATATATATATATATATATATGTATGTATGTATATAACGAAAAAGCCAGTCAAGAGACGAATGAATATTTATAACTGAATTATAGATATGACTAATAAATTCTTGATTTCAAGAATATTTTCCTATCAACACGAATTCATCCGTCAATTCCAATAACGATTTATAACGAAGAAGCTTTCAGAGGCTAGTAAATGCGACAAGCTGTAATATATAGCTTTATCTTGCTATAGCAAGTTTGTGGCCAAGTGACGTCACAGCTCATTTCTCTATATGCTATAAAAATCTACTGAGAACTGTTCCTCAATTGTCCTCAGGTGTCTACGCCCCGACGAGCGGATACGCCGAGGTGGGAGGCTGGAATATTGCCACCCACCTGAAGGAGGCGAGGCAGGAACTAGGCCTCTGCCCTCAGCACAATATGCTCTTCGTGGACCTGACAGTTTACCAACATCTGCTCTTCTTCGGAAAGGTAAGCTGCAACGTTTATTGATCTGCTTCTGGTATTTTCATCCAGAGAATGGCTTGGCAGTATCCAGTGAACTCAGAGGAGAGTTTTGTTTATTTTTTTGTTTGCTTGAAACGTTCCTCGTTGGGAATTTCGTGTAAAGGTTGCCATGTTTGCCCATATTTTTGTTCTGTGAAGTGTCACAAAAGGGTTTTGGGTAGGTAAAGACTAATATTTCAATTTTGTTTTGTTTGATGGCCCCTTTGTCACAGACTCACATTTAATAGGTTCATTAACCCTATTCCGTTTCTCTTGTTAAACAACTTTATGCTTAGTTAATTAAAGTTTAGCACTCCTAACAAACAGGCAAATAAACAAACAAACAGGAAAACATACATAGACCAAAACATTACTTCTTCAGTGGGGGATAATTTTGCACAGAAATGCATGCACACTTACAGAACAGAGGGCTTGTGTACAGAAGGGAAATTCCACACAAATGTCTGTAACAGTTTATTTGTACTTTCCAGCTGAAAGGGATGTCAAGCAAAACGGCCAAGCAGGAAGCAGTGAACCTCATGAAACGTCTGGAACTCTCTGACAAGAAAAATATGTATGGGAAATCAGCTCTCCGGAGGGATGAAGAGGAAGCTGTGTTTGGCCATTTCTTTGATTGGTGGTTCTAAGGTAAAAGAGCATTTTATTTCATTCACTTCTTTATCTTCCTTCGTATCTTTTCCCTTCTATTTTGCGTAGTAACAAATGAAAGGCAAGAAGTTTGAAAAATTTCAGAATGAAAAACTCAAACCTAACTCAGTAAGAGACAACAAATATTGCTATAAAATCCCACTACTCCAGGTCGTAATTCTGGATGAACCCAGCAGCGGCCTAGACCCGGAATCCAGGCGCTGGGTGTGGGACGTGGTCCAGAAGGAACGAGGTTCCAGGACCTTCCTCGTCACGACGCATCACATGGAAGAGGCTGACGTTTTGGGAGATCGGGTGGCCATCATGGCTGCTGGAAAAGTGGTGGCTTCTGGGTCAACTCTGTTTCTGAAGAACAAGTTTGGTGGGTTGAGAAATACTTCTCTGTGGGAAGTGGCCTCTCTGGGAATATTTCTAGTTTGTGTGGGCTAGAATAACTGTTTTGTGAGCGAATGCCATTTCTATTTCTCTCACCAGCAGCTAATGACATATCCATTCTGTCAGTTAGATTTTTAGCAAGTCACTTATTACATATCACCATCTTGCTTGAAGACCTAAACCTGTTTTTACATATATTGGTGCCACTGTCTGTTAATTACTAATTACTATATTCTCTTTTGATTACATCATACATATAGGCAGCAGGACTCAAGTATCTATTTTTCCAGCTGATTCACACAAGGTGTAATCTGTAACTCTGCTCCCTGCAACCTTTGCTTGAGAATGACCTTTCCATAATGAGTAGTTTAACAGCGATTGAGCCTAATTTAAACGATTCACAAACCGGACAAACTTGCTCTGAACACTGTTTTCATTTCTCTTCTCAATTTTGAAGGTGACGGTTACACGCTGACGCTCTTGACATCTGAAAATTCAAGAGGAGGTGAAATTGGAACTGCCATCAAAAGCTTTCTACCAGAGGCTGCACTGCGCAGTGCTGTAAGAGGAGAAATTACCTTTCAACTGCCCCCGAAGACTGAAGTTTTCACTTCTCTCTTGGACGATCTGACTAGTAGGAAAAAGGAGCTGGGCATTCAACACCTGGGTCTGTCTTTGACAACCATGGAGCAAGTTTTTCTGAGGTCTGTCTGGTTTTTCTGAGGTCTGTCTGGATTCAGAGTGAGCTAAATAACACTTCTATTAACAAATCATGGAAATACAAGAATTGCACTTCATATAAAAGCCTTCTGTGGCAGTGTTGTCTAATATATATATATATATATATATATATATATATATATATATATATATATATATATATATATATATATATATATATATATATATATATACATACATACATATAGAATTGCAATTATCATTTGGTCTTTCTGAAGTATATTTAGACCTACCCTTGTCATTTCTTGGTTTGTAGACATATCACAACAGACTTAATCACACCCTGTCATCACATTTAGCCTTCAAATATCAGGAAAAAACTCGAGAAAGAAGTTTTTTTTTTTAAATCAGATGACTAACAAAAATAAAACTCTTTGTTCAGGGCAAGCTCTGTGCTGGACAATAAAGTAAAGGATTTCAAGACCAGCAGGAACAGTTTGCTG
The DNA here is from genome assembly GCF_040412425.1 of Macrobrachium rosenbergii. Taxonomy (NCBI): domain Eukaryota; kingdom Metazoa; phylum Arthropoda; class Malacostraca; order Decapoda; family Palaemonidae; genus Macrobrachium; species Macrobrachium rosenbergii. The sequence goes on along the minus strand of NC_089764.1, from coordinate 30,703,072 downwards.
GAGATGAACGGTCGCTCTACAGTCAGTTTGAATTGTGGGGAGGACGACATGAGCAGTCAACGGTTTTTGTACAACAGCCAGTCAGGTAAGAAGGTTTTCGTGCAACAGCCAGTTAAGTAGGATAGGTTTTTGTACGATAGCCAGTCAGGTAGGGGGAATTTAATGCCATAGCCTATGCGGTATGAGTTTCTTTTTTACGACACCAGTGAGTTAAGAGGGTTTTTGTGTCATAGCCAAATTAGGTAGGAGGGCTTCAGGTAGGTTTTTTTTTTTGTACATCAAATTGTGTTTTTGTGCCTAGCCAATCAGGTAGGAGGGCTTTTGTGCATTAGCCAATCAGGTAGGAGGGTTTTTGTACCATAGCTAATCAGGCAGGACGGTTTTTGTGGCATAGCCAATCAGGGAAGAGGGTTTTTGTACAGCACCCAGTCAGACACACACGCACACGCGCGCATATATATTACATCTATATTTGTTCTTACTTTAAAAAAATGAAAAGGAACCACTTTTCCTCCATACTGTCGTTATACTATCTTTTGTATCTCATTATTTCCTCTTTCAGAGGTAGATGTTCACTTGACTGGATTAAGCCTCTTGTTCCAACGTCTTAAAGGCCTCATTTTCAAGAGGATCATTTACTCGATGAGGAAATGGGTGCTTTTACTCATTCAGGTATGCTTTGGTCATTTTTCTTATTTTCCTTGAAAATAATCCCATATTATAATCCTGGTTCTCTGAAAGTACTATAGCATAATTGCTCTTCCTGTGTTTCAACACTCCAAGGTAGCCAGAGCTTCCATTCTCTCCACATGACGAGACCACAACAAAACACTCATAGTAACAGTTCTCAATTGCTCTAAGTAAATCACCTTCTACAACATGCAATGGCGTAGCCGACTCCCAGTTTAATTCGATCAGCTCTATTTTGAGTTTGTCTTTCTCCTTCTGAGAAGAAGAACATCTTAGTGAATGCAAGTATTCTACATTGTACAGAAAATGTCTCCCTTAAACTAGAATTCGTTTTGAACGCATCCCAAACTCTCTGTTCAATCCACCGACCTCTTCCAGGCTCTGCTGCCAGTCCTGGTCACGATATTGTGCTTGGTCGTGGACGCCTCTTTCAACGAAGACACGGACCAAGAACCACCTCTCGTCATGAATACGTCCATTTATCCGCACTCTTCTTACTACGTTCAGGCGGACGCGGATGACCCCGAGCTGCAGTCCCTGTCTCTGAATTACCAAGATCTGTTTTGGGGACCATACAAAGTAAGGTAGCTCTTTTTTTTGGGGGGATGTTCATATGTCATATATATACATTATATACTGTATATATATATATATATATATATATATATATATATATATATATATATATATATTATTTTATTCATTAGGCTAATCATAGCACTAAGTCCCATACTAATCTAATACCAGTGTTTAAATAATGACGCGAGGAGCACTCATAACACCGGGAGGCTGTCATATCAATTACAGCACTCCATTCTCCTGAACTGGTCATACTTTGCCTTACAGATAAGAAAATGTACATTCCTGCCTTGTTAGAATTCTTCTATTGTTGCTTAGAAACATTATTCAATGCCAGGCCTCAAAAGCCAGAGCAGTCAGTTGGTCATCTCAAGGGGTAGGCCTAGAGAGACTAGAATCAGTAGCCGGTGCTACTGTAGTGCGATATGTACCGAGCTATCCGCGATGCACCAAAAATTAGGATGCTGTCTACCAAACAAGGCCTATGGCAATTACTTCCCCAAACTGTATACAAAACTATTTGATCCCCCAGGGTCTAGTACAAAACGCGGCGAAACAGTGACTCCTTTACACTGCTTCCCCGTGTTTAGTACTAGCCCCTGAGGGGTCAAATGTAGAAAATGGACGGTAGATATCATACTATAGTAGCACCCAGTAGGCTTATCTGGGAGATAGTTCTCCTGGGTCAATACATTGGTGCTATTGCTTCCCACATCCTTTAAATCATGCCTCTGGGAAAAGAAACATCTTTCCCTTTTGGGAATACTTAACTACGTTCTTATAAATGACTTTGAAAACCCTACTTCCAGCGTTCATATTGGTTCTGCACACTTTTACTAGAGGTCGTTCATACTAGATTTTTTTTCCTTTATGTAACTGTAATTTCATATAAAATTCAAAGTAATATTGTATGAAATTAGAAAAAAAAATTCTGAACAATTATTTGAAGTATTATCGAACTCATTAGGTTATTAATTTTAAAAACTTCAAAATAATCTTCAACAGGCTGAAAATGAAAGAGGCTGGGTGTATCGATTTTTTTTTACGTGAATGTTTTAACTGAAGAAAGTTTGCGCATTGCACAAAAAGGTATATAAGTAAAAAGCTATATTTTGATCCTTACTAACTTTACAACTAACAATATTGACGAAGTTTTCCTAGGTCCCGTTTCTTCTATTTTTAGCTATTTAAAATACGTCCTTTCTTGAGGAACTCATACGAAGACACAATGCACTAAGCAAAGGAAATCCCATTACATAACTTAGATAACAGAAATATTTTAGACTGAAAAGTGAACGAATCACTTACAATCATTTCGCTTCTGCCGTAGAGCAAAAGATCCGGTACCTTCCGGTATGAGGTACTGAATTGGGTGCGAAGCCAAGTTACCAACCGACAACCCATTACACCGGAAACCGGTTGGTTATGTTTCTTCTTTTAATATTATATCCTCTTTGGGTACAAAGCGGCTAGTTTCATCTCTGACGCTGAGTGGCTGCTCTTGTTATCTGTGGCGTGCACTCATTAGCCTATCTCACTCCTGTTTTCCAGACCAAATGCCCTGTGTCCTTGTCTTAGCCCAAGATATCTTTATTTCCTTTAGATTGCGAAAGCTATATATGTTTTGCCCAGTTAACCTTACTATTATGCTGAGCAATGTTTTTGTGTGATATCTAGTAGGTTAGAAAGCTTCACAGTCTGTCGCCCAGTTCTCAAGTCTGTCAGTTTCATCATCATTATCTTTACATGAATTAAAAATGATGGTGATTAATAAACAAAATATATTTCAACGAGATCATAAGCATACCAGAGACAATCCTAATTTTGTTGGTGTAGGCCTATAGTGGTTTTCAAGGTTCTTCATATAAATCTGGCCGTGATTTTGCATTAATTACCAAATCAGCACATTTCCTACTTCTTCTCTGGCAGGTTTTTAATACCAGTGACATACAAGAGAGCCTCATTGCCGAAGGAGAACGTAACCTCTTCTATTACCGTGAGAATAATATCGCTTCTGTAAGTTCACCTTTCTCTGTGTATTTTTTAAAATTCGTTGTCAGTTTTGATGAGTTACGTGAATGCATTGAACTTGACTGTGCTGTAGTTAGCAACACGTTTTTGAAAATATTCCCATTTAGTTTCTTTCTGCTCGTATGTCTATTCTGTAAATGGAAAGAAATAGAGAATTTGTGACTAACGTACAGATTAACCTGAATATTGTAATGCACAAACGTGTTATCACTTCTGGAGATTCTTTTGCTTTAATTTCGAAATAATCTTATACCCACTTAGGCCGTATTTTCGAGAATAAGCCAGGAGACGATAGCAATGAAGGCGATGTATCAGTCAGTGCCATACCACACTCCAGGTGTTAGCATGTCTTTGGTCACAAACGCTTTGCTGGCATACGCCACCAATTCGTCTAGTTCAATAACTACGTATAATCGACCTTTGCCACCAAACAGAGCAGTAAGTAATCATCTTTGAATAGAGCATGCTCATAAACACTCTTCTTCGAAAACATTTTTAGCCTAAGCTATATTCTTCTTAAGCCTCAGAGCCTTGATCGTTAGACTCAGCAGTTTAAGTTGAAGTCTTAAATCTTTATTTTTTCTGGATTTTTAAAGTAAGATAAACAGAAAAAACGTGTCATTTTCTTATAACTAATGTTTTCAGTCTCTTCTATACTATTTTTAACCTTCCTGGGGAGATTTCTTTTAGGTTTGAAATCACTGCTTGCCGTCACTTGATCAAACACACCAAAGCTGAGAAACATTACCATCTGAATAACGTAACTACTCTTTTACCCTTTCCAGCTGAGCCGACTGGGGGACAATACCTCAGCCAGTGGCATGGTTTATTCCATGATGATGCCCCTGGCACTGGCTTTCCTCGCCGCTTCGTTTCTGGTCTTCCCTCTGCAGGAGAGGGAGACCAAGGCCAAGCAAGTTAGTTGTCTCGTGATGCTGTTATTAGGCCGAACACGTAGTTCGTTTTTTCACTCGTTTATGTGTCATTTTCAAATCTCTTCATACGGATCATTGCCCCCTATATTGACGTGATATGATTACCAATAGATACTAATTGTTACATTTTGCAGTTTTAGGAAGGGAGATATTTTACATCCGTTGTTTTACTACGGTTTTTTGGATAATTTGACATGAATAGCACTAGTTGGTCTGAGTCTAATCTCTGCACTAGTTGGTCTGAGTCTAATCTCTGCACTAGTTGGTCTGAGTCTAATCTCTGCACTAGTTGGTCTGAGTCTAATCTCTGCACTAGTTGGTCTGAGTCTAATCTCTGCACTAGTTGGTCTGAGTCTAATCTCTGCGCTAGTTGGTCTGAGTCTAATCTCTTCCCTCGGTTCTGTTTTCAGGTTCAGATTATGACAGGGACGTCGTTGTGGGTTCTCTGGTTCACCAGTTTCCTGTGGGACTATTTTGTCTATTCGATTTCAGCCGTTCTGATCTTCGTCACCTTCATGATTGGTGACACGAAAGCTTCTTTCACTGTGGATGAAGCGCCGGGTGAGAGAGTGTTGTTTATTTATCTATTCATTTTACTAAGCCTCGTGAAGAAATGAAGAACGCTGGTCTTCAGAGATGGAACGCCAGAAGTTGAATTTTAATCCATTTATCAGAATAATATCAGGTTTCATCACATCACAACTTTAAAAGATATATTTTATATTGTTTTTCTGGTTGTTTAAAAAAACTATTCCCAGAATTCCTGTTCCTGTTTCTTATTTGCAATAACCTTCCTTCCCAAAAGTTCAATTACTGTCGGTTTAATGGGCGTGTAATAATTATTGCTGCTCTGTACAGTAAGGTAAAAAGAATGTTAGATATATGCACTTTTTGTTGAATCTATGAGATCAACTCTAAGTAAATCTCTACCCTGCAGCTGTCAAGTTTTCTTTGAGGTAAACTTCGAACGTGAGTCATTCAAATATAATCTTTAAAAAAAAAAGTAAATAAAACCTATTTCTGTCTAATGACTTACAGGCGCGCTTCTTCTTCTTCTCTTGATGTTCGGGTGGGGAGCCATCCCCATGGCGTACGTCTTCAGCTTCCCATTCCAGACAGCTGCTTCAGGGTTTGCTGTAATGGCGGTTGTAAACATCGTTGCAGGTATTAAAGTGACGTCAATGTTGTAAACAATACTCTGATAATGATTTAAAATGACGCGTTTGAATGCACTGCACTGCACGACAGTTTTGCCGAGATTTTCCGGAACTGGCAGTAAATATCCGCCACTGATGTCACTGTAACCAATGAATGGTCAGCAGCATGAGCTTCCACCAATCACGATTAGGTCCGGTGATATCGGCTGTGGATTTTTACCGTCAGTTCAAAAGAAATGGCACAGGAAAAGCTTGTGGTTTTGAACAGGTATGATAAAGAAATAAAAGGGGCTCGTGATGCATTTATGAAGATGAAACTCTCCTTCCAGGTCAGATAATCTACGTAGCCGTGACTGCTCTCAACATGTCCCATTCGTCGACGCTCGAACTCGTCAGTGACATTCTGAACTGGATTGGTTCAATAGTGCCAACTTATCGAGCATCCAGGGTATGCATTTGCAAGAAATTTTTCTCACAATAAACTCTCTCTCTCTCTCTCTCTCTCACAGATGTCTTGAATTCATTGCTCAGCCTATTACGATTCCGTAACACGCAAATACATCGATAATACAATGAAATGCCACTTCATTACAAAGAGACTTTGAAACCATAATGTCATAAAGCCTCAACAAGCATCGACAACATAGTTCACAAAAAAATGTATATTTTTTTTACCTCGTTTTCTTTTTCAGGGCTTCCAAAACCTGGTTGACACAAGCCAAAACAACACTTACTGTGAAGTTCTACCCGGGAACCTCAGGGACCAGGTCTGTGAAGTTTTGGAGACGTACATGCCGTTTAATGACTTTGTTCAGTGTTGTGGTAAGTTGAATGTTAGTCACTGGACTTCCTCATTGTGTATTGAAACTGCTACGACGATTACTAGGCCTATATGAATATACGATAAGCTGCAAACCAGTTGATTATCATACTTTCTTATCAACTTTCTTGATTTTATGGTTCATTACAAAGCTGTCGTTGCCTGTATTATAACCCGTAGGCCTATATCCCGAGAGAAATTCACACGATTATTTTAGGAGGATCTAAATACCAGAAAGAATGATAGAAAACTATTTCATACTCCTGGATTTTCTATTTCATAAGAGGCAAACCCCCGCCCCCGCCCCCACCCCACCAAGAACTTTTCCTGTTGAACTGCGACCATGTTATAAATTCAGTCTTTAAACAACAGTACAGGCAAAATTGCTAGACCTAGAGAAGTCTAAGCACTAGAAGTAAATCCTTTCGAGTGCTGCCTGTGATAATATATCTATTTTTAATTATTTCTCTCTAGCATAAAATGAAATCTGATAGAATCCTTTCCAACAGATAAATGCGCAGACGTCGGGCTCAAGAAGTGTTTTAAGAAAAGATCGTACTTTGAGTTTGACGATCAAGGAATGGGGCCAGATCTGCTCAACCTCTTCGTCAATGGCGTGATTTTCATTCTGATTCTCGTCCTTATCGAACTTGATAACGGAAGGTTTTTCAGGTGAGTTTCACTCTACTTACGCGTTCTCCAGAATGATGACAATGTTTGTGCCATTATACATAGCTGTTGGTGATGTGCACAGTCTAGAGTCTAGGTGCTCTCTCTCTCTGATTCTTCCATTAAAAAATAATTACAAAGAAAGAATAAATAAAATTTTCACAGAAGTGTATATTAATTACTGTTTTTGAGTAGCCAGTAACTTAAAGCAAGATGTGTCGATTGTCAGTTCAGAGGGATTGTGCTTATGTAAAGAAATGCCTTTGTATACTGTAACCAAATTGTAGATATTGTAATTGTAAATAATGTAAGTTTAGTCCCTTCAATAAAAAGTAAAAATTGTAAAAGATTCGTCCATTTGAATGTTGCAGGTGGCTGTTCTGGAAAATAAAAAATATTTGCTCTCGAGCACCCATACAGCAAGCGTCTGGAATCGTAGATGAAGATGTTGTAGCAGAGGAAAACCTGGTTTCCTCCATGATTCAGACGCGTTTACAGAACCCTGGTAAGTCGTGCAAGTCCATTCGTCAGACTTCAGTCTCTCTGCGCTGAGAGAGATTCGGTATTCGCTATTCTTAGCCTTAGACTCTGAGGTCGTATGTTCCCCTAACCTGTACTATTCAGAAGCAGAACCAGCAAATATTTCCTAGAACACTTCTATGTGATGACACGACAAAGTAAATAAAGACGAATTTAAGGTATTATTCAAAGTAAAGGCAGCTAAACTTACCATTGGCAATCCAGACTGTAGATGAGTTTACTGAAGCAGGAAAATCATGATTGATAATTCAGCAAAGGTCACAAACGCTGAAAAATAAAAAAAAATAATTGTCAGCTGCAAAATTTTAACCTTCAGTTACAGCAGACGAATATAACGGGTCTACGGTTTTGAGTTAGTTACCACAGAGCAGAAATCCTATTTTTGGAATAGAGATAAAAGGAGGGAAAATTACGATTAGGGATAGATGGGAAAACGTAAAAATTATAGACTGGAGTAAATTTTGAGTTATACAGTAGTATGGATAAGTCACCAAGTGCTAAAAAAAAAAAAAATTCATTTTCAGAGAAAATTTAAAATTTATTTTAACATTTTGATTTTTTCTGTCATTTCATCCCATAGAGATTTTGTCTCTGGCATAACGTTTATTTCGAAAGAAAGCTCCCAGTGCTTCTGTAAACCGAGGGACACCACTCATTGCAGGTATGGAAGACGACGCAGCCATGTTGGTGTCTGGCCTGACGAAGACATTCTACGGAGCATTGAGGCCAGCAGTGAACAACTTATCATTTCGGGTGGTCCGAGGTGAATGCTTGGGACTCCTAGGGGTCAATGGGGCCGGAAAGACCACCACTTTCAGAATGCTTACCGGGGACGAGAGACCGTCCAGTGGTGATGCTTTCGGAGAGAAGAGCATTTCTCTAGCGCATAGGACTAGAAAGGTGCGTCTGAGGAGATCCGGTATCTGTTGAGTGGGTTGACTTTTGTTTGATTAGTGGTATGAAAACCTGAGTTATTTATAATCAAGTTGTAAGTTTGGGAGGCGGGTGACTCTAAGATACATTTTATATAAATATATCATTATTTATCTTATTGTTAACAGAAGACAGCTTGATAGAATGATAAAGCAAGTAGGTAGAATCACCTATATAGACTAATGATCAAAAGTCAAAGGTTTTATACGTTTTAAAATCAAACTATTCTTTAATTATAATAAACAAATGACAAATAAGCTTTTGGATCTAATCATTTGTTTCCCCCCAAAACAAACAGTTCATACGCCAGATAGGATACTGTCCTCAATTCGACGCTATCATCGGCGAGCTGACTGCAGAGGAGATGCTGACGTTGATGGGGCGTTTGAGGGGTGTCCACGACTCCCGCCTGAAGCACGTCATCGCGTCTTTAGTGACTCTCGTCGATCTGACGGAGTGTGCCAAGCGGCCGTCGTCCACCTACTCGGGAGGCAACAAAAGAAAGCTATCGACCGCTATGGCGTTAGTTGGGTCACCTCCCCTCGTGTTTTTGGACGAACCTACGTCTGGAGTCGATCCGGTTTCCCGGCGCCGCGTGTGGGAAGCGATCATGCAAGCCGTAAATAACGGACAGAGCGTCTTGCTGACCAGTCACTCCATGGAAGAGTGCGAGGCCCTCTGTTCCCGCGTCGTCATCATGTCCAGAGGTCAGCTGAGGTGTGTTGGTACCACGGGGTACCTCAAGGCTAAATTTGGGCAAGGTTACAGCCTGCAGATCAAGTTGAGGTTCAACGACTTCGGGGGAGCGGCTAACGACGAGGCTTACAACAGTAAAATTGCAGAGCTTCGGCAAGTCATTAGCCAGAGGCTTCCAGGGTCAACGCTCACGGATCAGCACAAGGTAGGGGATCTGTGGAAACTTCAGATTTTTTTTATGGAACTTTGATTTTGACATGAAGCTAGCTTTTGTTCAGAGCATTTTTTTCCTGTTTAACTTTCAATATTGCTTTTTTTTCATTTCATGTATTAATCCTTGGCACTTTTGCAGCAAGGGATATAATTATGTCTTTAAGGTTACTTCCGTCCTCTCCTCACCCTTGACCTTAACCTTGACTCCTGACTAAAAAAAAAAAAATTAAAGGAAAAATTTTTCTTTAAATGCATTTGAAACATTATATAGTGTCACCTTGACGCCTATGTTTGACCTGGAAATAAAAAAATATACACATTATATTTGTCAATATTGTAAGTATACTTGTTCGAATTAAGACCCCAATCTTTCTTTCAGGGTATGCTGGCTTACAGAATCCCTGTCACTGTATCCTGGGGCCAACTGTTTTCGATCATGGAGTCTTTGAAGGGCGGGAAGGGCCTCCAGCCCACTTCGGAGGGCGGAGTGCCCGCCTCTCACCTCTTCTCACTCCCCATCGTGGAAGATTACGCCGTCTCGGAGGCGTCTCTCGAACAGGTGTTCCTGTCGTTCGCGCGGGAGGCAAATGATGTGATTCCTGAACACGTTCCCAAGGAAGTTGTTACCAAATTTTGATATAGGTCGATTCTGAATTAGATGATAGTGAACTTAGTTGAATGACTGGTGCTGATGGGGAGACGATGAACTGGAAAAAAAGGACAATTCGCTTTAATATTTTAGGTTTCTTTTCACGAGTGTTTCGCGTGGAAGAAAGTGCTCATAGATTATTCATGTCTTTTTCGCTTTGTTCTTAACACGTTTCCTTCATGTTTTCCCTTCCTGTGTATTTGTTATTGCATTGCGTACACTTTCCATTTTGTTTCATTGTTCAAGGACTTTGTCGTTTGTAAGTTTCATACGTCTCTATATATAAATGTCTGACCCCGCAAAGTGGGTTACATGTCTGTATAGTATTATGATATAGGTTTATTTACAGATCTCATATATTACCGTGTTAAAGGTGTATTTATAAGTTTCATATCGAGTAAATGTGATCTGCAGAATTAAATGTATTAGAGTATATTTTCTCGTATAGAAAACTCGACTGAGATATATCTAGTCTACTTTTTTATGACGAAGTTGATAGTTTTCTTTGCTTCTCCGTATTTTGATTTTTCAGTTTCTATTTTTCTTCACTTTCCTTTGGCCTTGTATGATTTTATTTCTCTTTCCGCTGCAAAATTCCAAATGAGAAAACAGTAGGTGCAATTTTTCACAGACGCCAAATAAAAAGGCTGCGTAAACCAAAGGTAAGGTAATAAAGGTTGTATTTCATTTGCTTGTCTCTTATTTTTATTTTTTTGCGTCCGTCAGCACTTTTTCTGTCCGCCCTCAGATCTTGAAAACTATAGAGGCTAGAGGGCTGCAAATTGGTATGTTGATTATCCATCCTCCAGTCATCTAACATACCAAATTACAGCCCTCTAGCCTCTGTAGTTTTTATTTTATTCAAGGTTAAAGTTAGCCATAATCGTGCATCTGGCAACGATATGTGACATGCCACCACCGGGCCGCGGTTAAAGATTCATGGGCCGCGGCTCATACAGCATTATACCGAGACCACCGAAAGATAGAGCTATTTTCGGTGGAATGGATTATGAGCTGTACAGAAAACTCGATTGCGCCGAAGAAACTTCGGCGCATATTTACCTGACTTTCCACTTAATCATATCAATTTCTTTATGAGTTGCCACATCATTTTAGGATACGCGACGAAAAAGGAACCATTTATTTTAGCACTTTTTATTTTGATTAACAAACTACGTAAAAACTAACGCAAGCTATTTTGACTCTTCAACTATATAAACGGTTGCTGTGGTGTATATCTGTATTTATTTAGGGATATAACGCACTTTGTATTCATCCTGAAATTGGAACATACGCAAGTAAGCACATACACACACATGTATGTATATATATATATATATATATATATATATATATATATATATATATATATATATATATATATATACATATATATATATACATATATAAATATAATATAATTATATATATATTTATATATATACACATTGTCTTATACACCTATTCCGTACTTCTTCATTGGAGGGGTGGGTAGAGCTCTCGGCTAGCGCGCTGTTGGCCCAGCGTTCGACTCTCCGACCGACCAATGAAGAAGTAGAGGAATTTATTTCTGGCGATAGAAATTCATTTCTCGTCATAATGTGGTTCGGATTCCACAATAAGCTGTAGGTCCCGCTGCTAGGTAACCAGTTGGTTCTTAGCCACGTGAAAGAAATCTAATCCTTCGGGCCAGCCCTAAGAGAGCTGTTAATCAGCTCAGTGGTCTGGTTAAACTAAGGCATACTTACTTTACACCTTCTCCACAACAGTGAACTACCTTCCAATTTCCAACTAATATCTACTCGGGATGAGGTAAAATATAATGAAATATAATGATGATAATGATGGCATTATTCATTTAAAAAGCAAGGACCTTTTCATTATCAAACAGCCTTTGCCATTCTACAGAAATCCACGCATACGCTTTCACTCATGTTGTCTGTGTATGTGCCCACCCACATACCCAAATTCCTCATGAATCAGCAGTTACCCACTGGCTATGCTACAGAATAACAACAAGTACCTGTTCACTGTATAAAATTGATTGTTAACTGAACAGGTAACTAATACTGACAGTTTTTGTGGCACTCTGAGCGAAGAATATCATATGACATTTATCGAACTATTGCTATTTTCTTTTTCTACAATTTCTGTGGCCTGTAGTTAATGGGATTATAGTGTCATTGTTATGTCCAATTTATATATTTATATATATAAATTTCTGACTCACATCAGGATCGAACCCAGGCCTTTCAATTGAAAGGCAAGGGCAATGCCCACTAGGCCTTACAAGTCATGAAAGAAGTTGGAAACTGAGTGCCATTGCACACGAGGAATTACCTGGGCAAGCTAACTGCTTGCATACCAGTGTGTTTTCCCCAACTTCCCGACTCAGCAATGACCCAATTGACAGCATTTCATTCGAATTATCCCTCCTGAGTGGATACGATAGAAATGATAAACACGCAATCACGTGTGGAACAGAAATAAATTTCTGACTCATATCAGGATCGATCTAAATGCGAGTCAGAAATTTATTTCTGTTCCACACGTGCTTGTGGGCTGATCATTTCTATCATTCGATGCTGATGTGAGTCAGAAATTTATTTTTGTTCCACACGTGATTGTGGGTTGATTATATATATATATATATATATATATATATATATATATATATATATATATATATATATATATATATATATGTATATATATATATATATATATATATATATATATATATATATATATATATATATATATATATATAATCCTAAACAGTTGCCATTATTTTTGCCATTATTTTGAATTTCCTTCAAAAAGGAATTGAGAAAATTATTCCATTTTATTTTACAAACTGTGGCTAATTTAAACTCTGTAGACGATATCTTGTTTACACGAATTTCATCACTAGGATATTACTGTCAAAACTGTCAAAATTGGGACATGCAACACTATTGATATATTCACCGAAAAGAATGACTGCCTAGTTGATACGTAATCTATATATTTCCATGGCCTCTTCTGTAAACATCCGTATTTTATAGCAGACGAGTAACTTCTCAAACATCATCCTCCTTTCCTTAACTCCTAAATTATCACTTGTTATACTCAGGACTCTCTCCGGACAGTCCGCCTAAAGGTATTGTCTGAAGCTGAACCAGTAAATGCCGTTGAGAATGGCGAAGGAAATCGGGAACACGTAACGAGATATGCGGTCGACGAGCAGAGCTCTGGCTCGTCTCTTCTGCGCAGGCGTAGGCCCTGCTGGTTTGGGCGGTTCGCCCAGAAGCATTCGGCGGCTCTCCTGTCCGGGGGGAGAGGAAGGGAGTTGTAATTGTTGGTTTATCGCGAATTTCCGTGACGGTAAATTACTATTCTTGTGTCTACAGTTGTGCATAGTATTGGAATGGAATGGAATATAGAATTTAGGCTAATATATAGAGTTTAGGCCAAAGTATTGGAATGGAATGGAATATAGAATTTAGGCCAAAGCACTGGAATGGAATGGAATATAGACTTTAGGCCAAAGCATTGGAATTGAATGGAATATAGAATTTAGGCCAAAGCATTGGAATGGAATGGAATATAGAATTTAGGCCAAAGCACTGGAATGGAATGGAATATAGAATTTAGGCCAAAGCACTGGAATGGAATGGAATATAGAATTTAGGCCAAAGCACTGGAATGGAATGGAATATAGAATTTAGGCCAAAACTGCATTGGAATGGAATTGAATGGAATATAATGGAATTAGAATTTAGGCCAAAGCATTGGAATTGAATGGAATATAGAATTTAGCCAAAGCACAAAGCATTAGAATTGAATGGAATATAGAATTTAGGCCAAAGCATTAGAATTGAATGGAATATAGAATTTAGGCCAAAGCATTGGAATTGAATGGAATATAGAATTTAGGCCAAAGCACTGGAATGGAATGGAATATAGAATTTAGGCCAAAGCATTGGAATTGAATGGAATATAGAATTTATGCCAAAGCACTGGAATGGAATGGAATATAGAATTTAGGCCAAAGCACTGGAATGGAATGGAATATAGAATTTAGGCCAAAGCACTGGAATGGAATGGAATATAGAATTTAGGCCAAAGTATTGGAATGGAATGGAATATAGAATTTAGGCCAAAGCACTGGAATGGAATGGAATATAGAATTTAGGCCAAAGTATTGGAATGGAATGGAATATAGAATTTAGGCCTAAGGCCAAGAACTGGGAGCTATGAGGTCATTCAGCGCTGAAAAGGGGAACTGAGAGTAAAAAGGTTTGAAAGGTGTAACAGGGGGAAAACCTCGCAGTTTGCACATGAAACAATTGTTAGGAGAGGGTGGATAGCAAGGTGGAAGAGAGAGAATATGAGTGGAGGTTCTGTAAAAGGAATGAAAGGGGTTGCAGCTAGGGGCCGAAGGGACGCCGCAGAGAACCATAAATAAAGCCTACTGCGCACCGTGAGGGGTGCACTGACGGCGCTACCCCACTACAAGAGAGGGGGTATTTCATGACAACCGTAATCCAGTGTTATATGATACTATTGCCTGAGAAAGGGTTAGATTTTTAAAAATAAAAGAGTTGATATTTCGTCAATTAAATTTCTTGCAATTGAATACTCAGAAATAGAGAATAGAACAGAATATAGAATTTAGGCCAAAGGCCAAGCCCTGGCACCCATGAGGGCATTCAGCGCTGAAAGAGAAATTGACAGTGAGAAGGTCTGAAAGGTGTAACAGGAGGAAAACCTCAAAGCAGTTGCACTATGGAACAATTGTCAGAGAGGGTGGAAAGTCAGACGGAAGAACGAGAATTGAAACGGAGGTACAGTAAAAGGAATGAAAGAGATTGTAGCTAGTGGGCCGAAGGGACAGTGCAAAGAGCCTTAAGTAATACCTACAGTGCACAGCGTGAGGTGCACTGACGGCACTAACCCCAACCCCCTACACAGAAATACGAATGTATTTGAATACAGGCAAAAGAGAAAAGTATAACTCAGAGTATGAATAAGTATTCTCAAGCTAATTAATTAAGTATAGCTACACACGAACACGCACATACACACATACTGACCTTAATGGCCAGGTCTGTGATCTTGCTGGCTTTGGGCTCGGGTTTCGGGTTGGGCTTGGCCACGTCGCCCGACCCATCGCCCAGGATGATGTTGACAATTGCGTATTCGATCAGCGCCATGAACACGAATCTGTGAGGGTCAGAAAATATATTATTAGTTATTACAATTGTCCTGGCATTCATATCCTTACAACTGCTATCGCATTTGTAAGGATATAGAATTTAGGCCAAAGACCAAGCCATGGGACGTATGAGGTCATTCAGCGCTGAAACGGAAACTGACAGTAAAAAGGTTTGCACTATGAATCAATTGTTAGGAGAGGGTTAAGGAAAGAACCTTGAGCAATGCCTACAGTGCACTGCGTGAGGTGCACTGGCGGTACTACCCCCCTACGGGGACGATAGACTGATAACTATGATTATATCGTAAAGTGAAGCATAGGTGCATTGATTCAGACTTACAGTCTCTTAAAAAAAAGGGTTAGAGAGAGAAGATTCATTCTGCCTCAGCCTAAACCATCGCTATTAAATTCGATAAACTCTTTTGGCTTCGGCGGGACTCTTGAGCACGTATAGAGTTCCTTATCTATTCTTAGAAGAGAGAGAGAGAGAGAGAGAGAGAGAGAGAGAGAGAGAGAGAGAGAGAGAGATTCTTTGTATTTCGTCGGAACTGATGACTGCTGTGATTTTCATCTAGATTTTTTTTTTTTTTGGCCTTTTGATAGTGGGTAGATTTTTTTTCTCCACGCTTGGTAGCTTATTTATATATCTCTCTATTTATCTATCTATCTATTCTCATCTATTTCTAATCGATGGAAAAGCTCATTAACTGCGTAACACAGATATATACTAGATGTTTTTATCGAACTCTTCCGAGATTTTCACGTAGAAATCTTACGGCAAAAATATCGATCGACAATCGACATTCCACAATCATCGTTCCCCCAAACGTGGCGTGTGATTGTATGTCTATATTTTAAGTATAACTTTATCATCCTGCTTAGTAAAATTTTGTGAAAACATTCCATCCAATAGATATTTAAACCTGATACGCCATGAGCCTTGCTTTAGGCTAGTAGCAATGTTTGATAATAAAACTACAAACGAGGTTAAGTAGTTTCTCTTTCAAAATGGCTTCACAACATGACTCTTTATCTGATGTTTGGATGGAATGGAATGGAATATAGAATTTGGGCCAAAGGTCAAGCAACGGGACCTATGAGGTCATTCAGGCTGAAAGGGAAATTGAGAGTAGAAAGTTTCGAAAGGCGTAACAGGAGGAAAACCTCAAAGCAATTGAATTATAAAACAATTGATAAGAGAGAATATGAACGAAGGTAGTCAAAGAAACGAAAGGGGTCGCAGCAAGGGGCCCAAGGGACGCCGCAAAGAACCTCAAGTAATGCCTACAGCGCACTGCATGAGGTGCACTGACGGCGCTACCCCCCTGTAGTTTAATAAAATACTCACACTGTGCAAGACGACATGAAAATGTCGATGGTCTTGATGTAGGAGACTGGCGGAAGCGACGCCTGGGACTTCGCCTGCTGCGTGAAGAGGGTCAGGAGAGAGGTCACGCCCAAGGTCACCCGGGCTGGGGCGATCTCAGGTTTGATCCAGAACGATACCCACTGGAAGCCAGAGGAGGAAGTGATGTTTTTAGTAGGCCTAGGTACATTTTATTACTACTTTCTTTTGTTTTGAATATTAAAGGAGGAGATGACGTTTTCAGTAGGCCTAGGTGCATTTGAACACTTCTTTCTTGTTTTGTTTTGAATACTAAAGGAGGAAACGGGTGTTTTTAGTAGGCCTAGGTACATTTGATCACTACTTTCTTGTTTTCTTTTGAATACTAAAGGAGGAAATGGGTGTTTTTAGTAGGCCTAGGTACATCTGAACTCTATCTGTGTGTTTTGCTTTGAATACCAATGGAAGAAATGAGTGTTTTTAGTGGGCTTAGGTACCTTTGAACACTACTTTCTTTTGTTCTGATTAGTAAAGGAGGAGATGATTTTTTAGTAGTCCTAGGCACATTTGAACTCTATCTATATGTTTTGCTTTGAATACCAAAGGAGGAGATGATGTTTTCAGTAGGCCTAGGTGCATTTGAACACTACTTTCTTGCTTTCTTTTGAATACTAAAGGAGGAAATGGGTGTTTTTAGTAGGCCTAGGTACATATGAACTCTATTTATGTGTTTTGCTTTGAATAACAATGGAAGAAATGAGTGTTTTTAGTAGGCCTAGACGCATTTGAACACTACTTTCTTGTTTTCTTTTGAATACTGAAGGAGGAAATGGGTGTTTTTACTAGGCCTACGTACATTTGAACTCTATCTATATGTTTTGCTTTGAATACCAAAGGAGGAAATGAGTTTTTAGTAGGCCTAGGTACATTTAATCACTACTTTCTTGTTTTCTTTTGAATGCCAGTTTCAACACTAACTTTCCATAGAATATACTATAAAAGTGACCGGCTAGCAAAATAACTATCTCTTCCCCGCAGGAGAATTCTAAAGATAGAACACAAGTCTGTTCAAAGGATTCTGAATAAAGAGTTACTAACAGACATAATGACGATAAGGCAAGTAGGAATGTAAGTGTGAAAGACATAGTATCCCAGACGTCTCTTCAGAGTGAAGATGACTTCTAGGCAGGTGAAGTTTCCTGTCGGGACGATGCCGAGAGGAAGTACAGAAGAGA
Source organism: Macrobrachium rosenbergii (assembly GCF_040412425.1). NCBI lineage: Eukaryota > Metazoa > Arthropoda > Malacostraca > Decapoda > Palaemonidae > Macrobrachium > Macrobrachium rosenbergii. The sequence continues at coordinate 30,685,380 of NC_089764.1, read as the reverse complement.
GGAGAAGGAATGGGGTAGGAAAAGAGGAGAGAAAGGATTAAAAAATGCATGAAGAAATGGAAAAGGAAAGAAAATATAAGATAATTGGTGGGTAGAATTCAGCGAGTATTATTCAGGTGCAAAGAGGACCAGAGATGAGGTAAATATAAGAGATAACTCAGGTGCAAAGAATACCAGAAGTGAGGTGAATATAAGGGATGATTCAGGTGTAAAGAGAACCATAAAAATAAAGTGATTCAAAAAGGTGCATCAACATGCAAGATGTCGGGTTTATTTAGAAGTCACGACGAAAATATTAAGTAGAAGAAGTTGATAAACATAGTTGATAAGAGTTGATAAACATAGTTGATAAGAGTTGATAAACATAGTTGATAAGAGTTGATAAACATAGTTGATAAAAGTTAATAAGAGTTAATAAACATAGTTGATAAAAGTTGATAAACATAACCACAGAGATTCATCAGCAGAAGTAGGAGCGTTCAGCAGATGGGCAGCAGCAGTAGTGAAGCATAAACAGCAGTAACAGCAGTAGCAGAAGAGCAGGAAGGTTTAGAGTATAGCAGCCAACACATCAATATATCCCGCCCAGACATAAAAGAAAAAAAAAAAAAAAAAGTAAAGTGAAAATATTAGATAAATTCTGATAAATGAATTCTTTGTTTCTCATTTGCCTGTTCCATTTGATAAAGTTGAAGATTTGTTAAAGTTGATATATGTATTTTTATATTTTTGCGTGTTTCATTTTATAAAGATTTATTGAAGCTATTATGTATATTTTTATATTTTTAAGTCTACATTCTTTATGAAACTCATGAAAACGAAGATAATTTATATATATGTATATATGCATACGTATGCATAATTTATCATTTCTATGTATGAAATGCTACATTGCATACTTGTATATACACTACATACAAACGAATAGGTAACTTTATGAAATACCGTAATGTAATTTACGTGCAAATACTGTCCGCATTTGTGTAATCTTACGTAATTTATGTATCTGTCAATATCAGTATCTATCTATTTTTAGCTAATATACTGTGTGTATATGTATATATATATATATATATATATATATATATATATATATATATATATATATATATATATATATATATATATGTCTATGTTTGTATATGCTTGTGTTTATCAATATCAGTATATATCTATCTATCTATCTATCTATCTATATAATATATATGCGTGTGTGTGTGCGTGCATTGCTTATCATATTACGCGCAAGGCTTCATCAGAAACACGATTCTCCACCTACTGGTCTATTTCTAACGAACAGATACACGAGAATTATCTCGCGATGAAGCCACCTTGCCTTGAAATAATAATAATAATAATAATAATAATAATAATAATAATAATAATAATTAACGACCTACCTGTAGGATACACTTGCGAGCAATCGGAAGTATAGTTCCTGATGATATCTTGCTGGGGGAGTTCAATGCTCTCGTCCACGGCCAACGGAACGTCAGGATCCCATTCGAAAATCAGCTCCTCCGTCGTGTGGGACACTGGTCACAGAGGGAGAAGAGGGGAGGAGCTGAGTCAGCACTCTTCCGGCACAGAGGAGGGTGTTACGTGAGTTTTTATTGTGTAAGGAGGAATTACGTGGCCAGATGAAGGTGGCGGGGTTCTAGTAGGAAGTGACGCTGGAATATGTTAGAATTTAGGACCAAGGCCATGCGATCTTAAGAGGGTAGTGCCGTCACTGCATCTCAACGCGGTACACTTTAGGCTTCAGTTAAGTATGTCTTAGTTTAACCAGACCACTGAGCTGGTTAACAGCTCTCCTAGGGCTGGCCCGAAGGATTAGATTTGTTTTACGTGGCTAAGAACCGACTGGTTACCTAGCAACGGGGCCTACGGCTTATTGTGGAATCCTAACCACATTATGACGAGGAGTGAATTTCTGTCACCAGAAATAAATTCCTCTAATTCTTCATTGGCCGGTCGGAGAGTCGAACGCTGGGCCAACAGTACAGTGTAGGATTTACTTTTAAGGTTCTCGTAGCCTCCCTTTGGTCCCTAGCTTCTGCAATCCCTTTCAGTCCTTTTACTGTACCTCCGTTCAATATTCTCTTACCTCAACCCTCTCCTAACAATTGATTCATAGTGCAACTGCTTTGAGGTTTTCCTCCTGTTACAACCTTTCAAACCTTTCTACTGTCAATTTCCGTTTCAGCGCTGAATGACCTCATAGGTCCCAGCGCTTGGCCTTTGGCCTAAATTCTATATTCCATTCCATTCCTGGGACCTTTGGTGAGTATTTCAACGCTGAAACGGAAAATGACATGAAAAAAGTTTGAAAGGTGTAACTGGGGAAAACCCTCGCAGTTGCGCTACTAAGAAATTGCTGGGAGTTGGTGGGAAGTAATATGGAAGAAATAGAATATGAACGGAGGTACAGTAAAAGGAACGAAAGGGGTTGCAGCAGCTAGGGGCAAAAGAAGGGATGATGCAGAGAATCTTAAGAAAATATAACGCCAGTTGGTGGGAATTTGATTTCGATCTCAAGTCCAACCACAGACCTCAGAAGGGAAAATAAAATTACGTTCATAACTCTCTTAAGTTATTAGTCTGTTGCGAGATCTAGAATGTTTTATAAACCCATGAAAATGAAGATACATTATAGATATAGATATGAGGAAGAATGTATTTTGCAATTGAAGGGACTATTAAACTGCAAATATACTTATATTTTCAAGACCAGCTCTTGCATAACAGCCAGCAACAAAATATAACGGCAGAATCAAATCATAAACATTATTATTATTATTATTATTATTATTACTTCAGTAGATGAAACCCATTCACATGGAACAAGCCCACCGAAAGGGCCACTGACTTGGAACTCAAGCTTCCAAAGAATGTTGGTTTCAACCTCCCACCGCAGCAGACCCCCCAACACTGCGGCAGTAACTGATCACTGTACAGAGCCAGTGATTTTTCATCGCCCTGGGGGAGACGCGAACCCGCGACGTAATGACTGGGATATTCATTCACGAATCTTGTACTTGGACACAGAATTTGTTTTCTTAACCAAAAGCTACAGACAGGTCAGGCATAAAAGGTAAATGCGTCTACTAGAATTCATTCCAGTCCTGATAAAAATGCCAAGTGGACAATAGTTCACTAGAAGCTTACTTGACAATATTGCCCTAAAATGGAAGACTGCAGTACCTGCAAAAATACAAAACTGAGAAAAATGGTAGATACCCCCTTGCCTTACTACTGATTTTGCAGATACTGCAAATGGGACCCCCTAAGTAAAGCACTGAAGAATCATTCTGGAACTGCAGTAACTTGTGTATTAGTGTTTCACGAGCCCAATAGGTGGCATGTCTCAATTTCGAAAATTTTGCAGAAACTGCAGTCTTCCATTTTAGGGCAAAATAGGTGACAATCATATCTTCAGAAATTAATTTCCAGCACTGACTGAAGAACTGATTGGCCAAAACGAATGCATTTCATGAAATTCATCAGTCGATAGGATAAAAAAATAAAAAATGGACCTGCTAAGTGCTACTATCGAATCTTTGAGGACAGACACCCCAAGTATGAGTTTTGGTACCACCGAATTTATATACACAGATGAATATATACACATACACACAGATATATGTATATATATACATATAGTGTGCATATGGCTGTACATATGAATATTATGTGCTAAAAAATTCTACGATTGCAATTTATTGAATATGAATACAATTACCAAGGTCTATATTTCTAGATTTTGTTACATGAATCTGATACAAGATAAGAATAAATAGCGACAAAAGAATAACTCAGAAACGTAAAAAAACTCAATAAGTCAGTAACTGACATTAGTTCTGCTTCATATTTCAATACGTTAACTCTAAAAGTTAAAAAAAAAAAAAAGGTTGAAAAAAACAAACGGAATTAAATCTTACAACTTTCCATCTGCAGTTTGCATTCCTGCGTGTCGTGTGGGTAGATGGCGAAGTTCATCGCGCAGGACAAGGTCAAGGTCAACCTGGTAGGGAAGAAAGGTCATCGCGGGTATCAGTCATTGCTGAGGACTACGAGATTCGGTGGACTATTTTGGCAACAGCGGTCAGTGTGGACAGTAAAGGAAGGTTTTCTTCCTCTGAAAGGAAAGAAATATGCGCAGACGGACATAGACAAACACGCATAAATAAATAAATAAATATATACTTATATGTGTATGTAGGTATATATGAAACTATATATATATATATATATATATATATATATATATATATATATATATATATATATATATATATATATATATATATATATATATATAGGAATAATCAACACTCAGTCACGTGTGGAACAGCAATAAATTTCTGACTCGCATCAGGATCGAACCCAGGTCTTTCATTTGAAAGACAAGCGGTCTTGTCTTTCAGTTGAAAGACCTGGGTTCTGATCCTGATGTGAGGCAGAAAATATATAAATATATATAAATGTATATACAGTATATATAGATATAAACATATATATATTTCATATATATGTATATATACATATATATGATATATGTATGTATATATATTATATATATACATATTATATATATACATATAAAACGAAAGCTCTCGGTACTCATATGTTTAAAATTGATTTTCTTAGGGATGCCATAAATATTTTCTTGATATTATAACAGCTGACAATCTTATTAGTGATCTCATATTTGGCTCTAAATTTATCCCCAAACCAAAACTGAGTATAGAAAATTTCATTACAATCATGGTTTTAAGTGACGCTTATTTTCTGTTACAAATCTGACAGATATATAGGTTGTTCTAAGCCATTCCAGCTTATTGAAAGTGTAAATGAGAGAGAGAGAGAGAGAGAGAGAGAGAGAGAGAGAGAGAGAGAGAGAGTTATCTCTCGTTCTCATTTTCTAAACAAGGCCCCCTGACACGGCGTTTTCCATTGTTCGGAATTGCTTCGCTTTCGCTATCAATTTTCAATAAAACGGCTCCCTGATAACAATGTCTGTCTATCTGTCTGTACAGACAACACAGGCGTTGCGAGACATCATACCTCGTGTACAGGGGGTCCACTATCACTTGGTAAAAGGTATATAACTGTGAAATCAAAACACAGTTTAGTGATTCATAAGGGCTGCGAAATTTGGGGCGAAAACTTGTTACTCCATATTTAGCCAATGGTCAGAAAGACTAGGAGAGAAAATAAAAAACAGTAAAAGTTATTCTGGAAGCCTGCAATGGACCTCCTGGGAAGATGGTATATATATATATTTAAATATGCATAGAGATTCACGTACAAACACACACAAACATATATATGTGTGTATACATACATACATACGTGCGTATCTGTGTAAATGAGGGTATATGTGTATGAGTTTATATTCATCGAACTGCTATAACAGGAAATTCTACCTCGAATGAAGTTGTAAGAAAGTACAGATCTCTGAAGATGCGTCACTCGATAAACGATGTTTAGTTTGCTTTCAAAAAAAAAACCCGACAAAAAGGGCAGAGTTGTAGAGGTTTAGAAGTGGCGTTGCAATGAAAAAAACTTTCTCAGAGTCCTCATTATTTTTTACGTAACATCTGTAGGTAGGTAGTGTATTTGAATGGACAGCGCGAGTACTATGCAGACGTTCTTTTAGGAAATGGAGAGATAGACGACGAAACACATCTTGAATGGAGCCTCTGGAGAAGCGTTCTTTTAGGAAATGAAAAGTGAAGGGTCTCCTCAATGGAGAGTAATTGAGTCTGGAATGCTGTACGGAGAGAGAGAGAGAGAGAGAGAGAGAGAGAGAGAGAGAGAGAGAGAGAGGGGTTCTCGACAGTGTCATGAATAGGAAACATAAACGTCAATGAAAACGAATGAGTATTAAATCATTCTTTTTGAGTTACAAAACCAAAATGGCGATAAGCTTTGAGCTCCTAAAGAAAAAAAAGAAAAAATAAAGTAAATAATGAACCGAAGTTTCTTCGGCGCAATCGAGTTTTCTGTACAGCCGCTACAGCGTGTAATCAAGGCCACAGAAAATAGATCTATCTTTCGGTGGTCTCGGTATAATGCTGTATGAGCCGCGGCCTATGAAACTTTAACCACGGCCCTGTGGTGGTTTATCCTATATAGTTGCCAGAAGCACGATTGCGGCTAAATTTAACCTTAAATAAAATAAAAACTGCTAAGCTAGAGGGCTAGACAAAGCCGGCACACTAGTTGCAGAAAACTTTGGTAAAAAGATTGATTATTGAAAGGGTGGAAGTAACGCTGAGAGAAGTAGTCAAGGAAAGGAATACTGCGCTTCGAATGAGAAAGTAGATAGATAGATAGATAGATAGTGGACAGAACAAACAACGTCTTTTTTATTTTACTTAAGACAGACAAACTGTAGAATATATTTACTTTTACATATACATGTAATATTTATATATATATATATATATATATATATATATATATATATATATATATATATATATATATATATATATATATATATATATATATATATATATATATATATATATATATATATATATATAAACTGGCCTCTTCACTCCCAAGTAATTGACATAGGAAAAGTTTTGGTCTCAAGTACAAAGATCAAAGGCATTTGAAAAGTACTAGCCTCTCTCTCTCTCTCTCTCTCTCTTTCTCTCTCATCCTTAGAATTAAGGAGAAATATCTGGCTGAAAGAATGTTGATATCAATGGTCAAGTATGGATGAAATGAACTAAGTATTTTTTTCTTATTTGAAAAATTATTTATATTTTCTTGTACAGAAATTTAGAACGTTCTCGTTACTTCATTTTGCGTTTTATTGTAATTGCTATTTTTTATCATCTAAATATTTGACAGTTCTTTGAAAGTTGCTTTGGTTAAGTCGTAGTAGTATATAGGATTTAGGCCAAAGGCCAAGCTCTGGGACCTATGAGGTCATTCAGCGCTGAAACTGAAACTGACAGTAAAAGGTCTGAAAGGTGTAACAGGAAGAAAACCTCAAAGCAGTTGCACTATGAATCAATAGTTAGAAGAGAGTGGAAAGTAAATGGAAAAGAGAGAATATGAAAGGAGGTACAGTAAAAGGAACGAAAGAGGTTGCAGCTAGGCGCCGAAGTCGCTGGAAAGAACCTTGAGTAATGCCTACAGTGCACCGCGTGAGGTGCACTGACGGCACTAACCCTCCTACGGGGCTGCTTTGGTTAAGGCATGTCTTTGGAAGGATTCTGAATATTCCTCCTCTCTCTCTCTCTCTCTCTCTCTCTCTCTCTTCTCTCTAAAAATCCCACCTCTCACACTCTCTCTCTCTCTCTCTCCCACCACAACCCGCCCCTCTAGGCCTACTACTACTACTACGACCATCTTCTTCTTCTTCCTCTTCTTCTCTCCTTTTCTCCTGTTTCTGCGTTTATCGCCTCGTCCTTTTGTCATTCCGCGACTCCTCACGCATCCCCAGGAACGCTCCTCAGGCCCTCTCCTTCTTTTGTTTCACGTTCCTTCCTCAGCAAGAGCCCAGAGGAACGGACGTGTCTAATCTACCTGACATCGGTTCTGTTCGCTACTTCAGCCGGTTGGATTTTCTTTTTTTTTTTATTTTTCATTTTCTTCTTCTTCTTCTTCTTCTTCTTCTTCGACCTACGTCCCACGAATAGGAGCTTCGTCCACCGGACAGACTTACGAACTCGCCTGTTCCGTCTTTATTTTCAGGGGTCGTTCTGTATCGAAGGTTTTTTTTTTTGGCGGTTGTTATTTTTTTTTTTAAATATCCGGGTCCGTTTCGTCTCTTTCTTTCGTAATCGTTGCTAAAAATCTTATTTGTCGGACGTTGATTCTCGTATTTCATTCCCTTTTGTTTGGAATGGGTGGGATACAGAGTTTAGGCCAAAGGCCAAGCATTGGGACCTATGAGGTCATTCAGCCCTGAAACGGAAATCTACATTAAAAGGTTTGAGAGGTGTAACAGGAAGAAAGCCTCAAAGCAGTTGCACTATGAATCAATTGCTAGGAGAGGGTGGAAAGCAAGATGGATGAAAGAGAATATGAATGGAGGTACAGTAAAAGGAACGGAAGGGGTTGCAGCTAGTGACCTAGGCACGCTACAAATAACTTTTAGTAATGCCTACAGTACACCCTGTAAGGAGCACTGACGGCACTACCTCGCTGCGGGGATTCTCTTCTGTTTGAATTTTAGAGAGAGAGAGAGAGAGAGAGAGAGAGAGAGAGAGATAATTCTATCTTGCTACTTGAGAGAGGGAGAGAGAGACAGAGAGAGAGAGAGAGAGAATAATTCTATCTTGCTACTTGAGAGAGAGAGAGAGAGAGAGAGAATAATCCTATCTTGCTACTTGAGAGAGAGAGAGAGAGAGAGAGAGAGAGAGAGAGAGAGAGAGAGAGAATAATTCTATCTTGCTTGAGAGAGAGAGAGAGAGAGAGAGAGAGAGAGAGAGAGAGAGAGAGAGAATAATCCTCTTGCTACTTGAGAGAGAGAGAGAGAGAGAGAGAGAGAGAGAGAGAGAGAGAGAGAGAGAGAGAGAGAGGATAATTCCATCTCGCCACTTGAAAGGAAACCCCTCTTAATAGAAGCACCGGTTTAGACAGAAGGTACGCCTACTCTATTCATTGTACACAATAATTATAATTAAACTGAGCTCTCAAGCGCTCTATTTAAATCCTGCGGCTCCATTAATAGCTCATTCTTCAAGAATAGAGGCCGAGAATCAAGGACGCCAAATTCGGGCTTATTCTTTATCATATTGCTTGAAGAATAGCGAGAATAATTTCTCACTGAAAGATGAATGTGATAAGCAAGAATACGGTCCAGGTTGACGATTGATTGATTGGTTGACGAATCTAACACAAACTGGCATCACATTTTTGAGAAATCTCGATCAGAATTCTCTTACCTAAAAATGGAATGGAATATGAGGTCATTCAGCGCTGGAAAGGGAATTGAGAGGATGGAAAATAAGCTCGGAGGAAGAATATGAACGGAGGGACAGTAAAAGGAACGAGAGGGGTTCTGGTTGCTCATATCAATCATGTTTATTTATTGGCATTTTCTTAAATGAACTTACATAGTACTAGCTGTTTTACCTGAACTAATAAAAGAGTAAATTTAGACGAAGTCTTCTTCTATTGAGGTGCGTAGAGAGAGAGAGAGAGAGAGAGAGAGAGAGAGAGAGAGAGAGAGAGAGAGAGAGAGAGAGTTGAAAACTTTCATTTAGCTTTTTGAATCCGTTACTCTAGACTAAACCTGCTAGTATTTACGTTCAGTCTTCTCGTTCTTGAGCTACGAAGAGAGAGAGAGAGAGAGAGAGAGAGAGAGAGAGATGAAGAAAACCGTTTCACTGAACTTATTACAACGGTAAATCTAGACGAAACCCACAAATATTTAGACTCAATCGTTTTGTCATTGAACTACATGGATCGACATGGAGAGAGAGAGAGAGAGAGAGAGAGAGAGAGAGAGAGAGAGAGAGAGAGAGAGAGTATAAAGTTACGTAAGGGATTAAGACAGAATGGATCGCTAATGAGGACATCAGCCCACGCCCCCCCCCCCAAAAAAAAAAGTGTCAGAAGAACTATAGACGAGAGGGAAGGAAGGAAAAAGTGGTGTTGATGCCGCCACGAGTATTAAAGTTCGATGGAGACGGTTACACAAGGCTCAGAGCTTCCTTTTCAGAGATTCTATCAAAGGCTATGGATTTAATGAGACATGAAAAGAGAGAGAGAGAGAGAGAGAGAGAGAGAGAGAGAGAGAGAGAGAGAGAGAGAGAGAGAGAGAGAGAAACGAACACCGCTTCACTTAGCTTGTTACAGCGGTAAGTGTAGCCGAAACCCGCTAATGTTTAGACTCAATCTTCTTCTCATTGAGCTACGTAGAGAGAGAGAGAGAGAGAGAGAGAGAGAGAGAGAGAGAGAGAGAGAACACCGCTTCACTTAACTTATTACAACGGTAAGTATAGACGAAACCAGCTAAAGTTTAGACTCAATCTTCTACTTATTTATTGAGCTGCGGAGAGAGAGAGAGAGAGAGAGAGAGAGAGAATGAACACCGTTTCACTTAGCTTATTACAACGGTAAGTGTAGACGAAACCCGCTAATGTTTAGACTCAATCTTCTTATTGAGCTGCGTAGAGAGAGAGAGAGAGAGAGAGAGAGAGAGAGAGAGAGAGAGAGAGATACGAACACCGTTTCACTTAATACAACGGTAAGTGTAGACGAAACCAGCTAATATTTAAACTCAATCTTCTATTTATTGAGCTACGTATCGAGAGAGAGAGAGAGAGAGAGAGAGAGAGAGAGAGAGAGAGAGAGAGAGAGAGAGAGAGAGAGATGAGACATTTCCTTGTCATCTAAATATGACGACCAAGCGTTTTTCAAAGTCCTTTTTTATGATGTTGGCCTAATCAAATCATAAATCATTACTCATTCGTAGCCTGCACCTAAGGAACCGTTTAGTCTATTGCCAAATTGTGCTTTCCTTAGACAGTCCAGTATCTTATTGGTTCTCCTGAAAAAAAAGAAAAGAAAAACAAAAGGTACCATTATTCCGTAGAGGTGGAAAATTCTCCTTTAATTGCAGCTGGCCATTCAAATCCCTTGCGCATCGCCCAAGGCATCTGATAGAGATTAAGTCGGAATTTTCACTTTCCTTCATTCAAGGGCCTTAAATACCAGTGCATCTTTCCCCTAGCTGCTTCTCCTGTGTGTGTGTGTGTGTGTGTGTGTGTGTGTGTGTGTGTGTGGGCATATGTGTGTTTGTTCTTAGGGCAGAGGCCAGCTATAGAAATCTGGTTGACTTACTTGACCATGTACATGATTTTGGAGTCGTGGTACAACCACACATAGTGGTTTGGGATGGTCATCGTCTGGAAGGACACCTGTTTGGCGTTCTTGAAGAAGCTGTCTGGACGCCACAGGTTCTTCAGCCAGTCCAGATCGAGGAGCCTGGAATCAGAACATAAAGAAAACGAGTAAGAAATCCAGTTTTCTGTACAGCGTATAATCAAGGCCACCGATAATAGGTCTATCTTTCGGTGGTCTCGGTATAATGCTGTATAAGCAGCTGCCAATGAATCTTTAACCGTGGCCCCGTGGTGGCCTGTCCTGTGTCGTTGCCAGAAGTACGATTATGTTAAATTTAACCTTAAATAAAATTAAAACTACTGATGCTAGAGGGCTGCAGTTTGGTATGTTTGATGATTGGAGGGTGGATGATCTCAACATACCAATTTGCAGCTCTCTAACCTCGGTAGATATATATATATTATATATATACATATGTATATACATACATATACATGCAAACATTAGCTATTACCACACGTCATTCACGATCCTTTTCCTTTACCATCCAAACTTGCAACTCGCATTTTGAACGGCCAAAGACACGTAATGCACCTTAGCCCGTGGCCCACTTTCAAACAAAACCAGTCTTTACAGTCACAGACAGCGGTACCTTCAACATAAAATCTTCTAATTTCTTTCTGTGATGTCCACTGTATACCATATATTCCGGAGGCTATCTATATTGCATTTCTGTTATATATTTATTACATTTTTTCCCTCAGTCTTTCTAAGTCACGCACAGCTTTTCCCATTGATTGTCAAATGTCTCCAACAGCAGTTACATAACATTTGATCTAGACAATCTACTGGATGTATGAATACATAAAATACCTCTGTACATTGTAATATATTTCTGTATTATGTTGATACAAGATCAGAACGATATTCTAAAGTTTCCTATTGGAAAAATAGCAAATGCACTACAATTACTTGCAATCTTGTTCGTTTATATATAACAGATCGATGAGAAGAGAGCCCTCAGCAATTTTACATGGCGAAAGTGCTTCATTATATACTCATCAGAAAGTAACCGAGAGAGAGAGAGAGTGAGTGAGATAGAGAGTAAGAGAGAGAGAGAGAAACGGGAGAGAATCACTCACATCAAGGGCGTCATCAAGGGTCCTCCATTCTCGAGAGGAAAAGCTGGAAGATCGAGTTGGAGCATATGACGTTGTGATCCCCAGCCAGCAGAAACCGGTTTTATTGCTAAATGGCTACTACCTTTTACGTCTGTCTGGGTTCCTATTTCTCTCTACGAGTCAATTTATCACTGAGAAATGGGATTGTTACAAGTCCATGGATGAGTTTTTGTCATTTATTTCATTATCCTCTCCAGTGTCCCTCGCGGTTCGGGTATCGAGTGCTTTGAGTCTAGTAGCCATGGCGAGGGGAACCTTTGTTTGCCTTCGTCTTACAGCTGAGTAAGATGTTTTATTCTTCTTATTATCGCTCAGCAGATCTTTCACCTCCTTTTTACAAAAATTTTACACCGTATTTTCATCCAACGTGTCAATACCTTCATGATTTTTCTTTGTTTATGAGCTTTTATCACATATTTTGTGATAGGCCTAACTGAGGAATCGAGTTTAAGCCGGGAAGTTAGTATACATTTATACTGATCATTATTAACTCTGACAGTAGATAAAAATGTCTGTGTTGGAAGAATGTTTATTATTAAGAAATCTGCGCAGAACATCAGCAGAAAGAGAGAGATGTAAAAAGCGGGACAAGAAATGTGGGTCTTCATTCGCCGGTTCAGTCACTGTCAAGATTGCACCCACTTGAGAAGTCATTACACATTCTTGATTTTCGAGTGCAATAAATAACAGTATCCTCGCAGCTCTGAAAAGTAAATGCAGTATTTCTGGGTCTATATAGATATTGCGAGGTACTGCATTATACGTCGTAATGGATTTTCTATAATGAATTCGGATCAACAGCAATGTAATTTTCAGCGTCTAGACCGACTAAAGCGACTCTTGTCAGATTTAGGTAGACTCATGCCATCATGACGTCTTGTTCCTAAGAACGGTCAATAAGACAAAAAAAAAAAAAAAAAACCTATTATGGCAGTTACAATTAGCCACTGATATAACTACCATCCATCACACCACAATTGAAATCAAGCATTTTGTTCCTCACTACGAGTGGTACATGGATAAACTACTCAGTGCATATTGAATGTTGCCGCAGAAAAGGTTGCATATATATACGTATTGATTTCTTTCTGCTTGCTTGCAACAGTACAGGGTATGCCACCACAGACCTCGTGCCCTTGGCAATGATATGCAAGCGTACTAATCCATATATATATATATATATATATATATATATATATATATATATATATATATATATATATATATATATATATCTTAGGGCAACGCTTTCTATATTGTACTATTTCCTACCAGCGTTGGAACCGTTCGATCACAGGTGAAAAAAGGTGAAAAGATGGACTATTGACTATTCAGTTTTAGTTTTTCCATTGCGATTTCATTAAAAGTGACAGTGGCTACTCCAGTCCTTGAATACAATGGGGCATTATCTTTTGAACCGCAGGTATTTGCAATATTAAATTGCAATATAAGCTGCAAATATACTGGAACTCTACATACATAGCTGATTGATAAAGTTCTAGAAATAAGAATAAAGAAAGTTTTACTTTTTTCTTTTTATATCTTTTTGGAAAACAAGTGCAAAATACAGTATCATTTACACCTTCATTTTCAACATATAAAAAGAGTATTGGTCTAATACGAATGTATACATGTTGCACATAGCTATATACTATTACATTTCAGGATGTTGACTTTCCTTATATATGTGATAGTATCTACAGTCATTCTGTCGCCAAAAATACAAAATAAGTTTCAATAGGCCAATCCTCTGGCGTAAATTAGGTTGTATAGGCCTAGTTTTTGCTAGACCTAGTGAGAAATGGAAAATTAACAACTAATAGCAGTTCCTCCAAGGGTGAATAGGCGTACAGTAAAAGAAAAATGAATAGATTTACAAAAATGGATATATTTGATACGATATCGAAATGTAACAGATAAAAAAATCTGTTATAAAACTGACTTATTTAATCATAACTGCCCCCACCACACAGCGTTTCTCTGAAGTCCCACGGCGGCCTTTCTCAATGTACTCCATTACGCATTCACTCTCAAAGTGATTAATTCCTTTCACGATCACCCCCTTCACTCGCGCCCTCGGGAACGACTCCAGGTTGCCCTTCAGAGCGTCGCTACATTGATCATGAAATCAGGGCGCGATCGCCCGCCATGTTACTTCGTGCGAACGAGAAAGAGAGACGGAGCTTCTGAAGGGAAATTTTCACCCAAAAGAAACAGCGTTTCGTTGACCTTAGATTTACAGGATAAATCCGTTCAGAGGTAGAAAGTGGATACTTATGTTAGCCTAAAGTCTTTATATCCAAGAAAATGGATGTTTTTATTAGCCCAAAAGTTAGTGTAGTCCTTCAAGGAGGCTTCATAGGTTGTGTACTAGGCCTACGAATTTCTTAATTAAGTCTTAGAGCACCAACAGTGTCATTTCATCTATTAATCTTTAGATTCATTGCTTTTTTGCCAGTTCTTATACAATGAAAGTAGGACTTTATTTCAATAAAAGTAGAACTTTATTTCAATAAAATAGGACTTTATTTCAATAAAAGTAGGACTTTATTTCAATAAAAGTGGGACTTTATTTCAATAAAATAGGACTTTATTTCAATAAAAGTAGGACTCCATTTCAATAAAAGTAGGACTTTATTTCAATAAAAGTGGGACTTTGTTTCAATAAAAGGACTTTATTTCAATAAAAATGGGACTTTATTTCAATAAAACCAAGACTTTATTTCAATAAAAGTAGGACTATTTCAATAAAATAGGACTTTATTTCAATAAAAATACGACTTTATTTCAATAAAAGTAGGACTTTATTTCGATAAAAGTAGGACTTTATTTCAATAAAAGTAGGACTTCATACATATTTCTTAAAAGTTTATTAAAGCACTGTGCTTCTGAGCCATAATCAGTCAGAATTCGTCAGTATTCCCCGAAGCTTCTTAACCAATATTCTAGAATTTCCTCGTCATGTCGTCTACTCAGAATTCTCTGTCAATTATCAATTTCCGCTTGCGCATGCGAACATACACACACATACACAACATACACGGAATCAATCCCACAGAGCAGGAAAAACATCATACTGAGTTGATTAAACAGCTCACCTGTATTCTGAATTCATGTTTTCAGGCAAACGCAGTCTATGGTCGCTCCAGGTCTGAGCGAAGAAAATGTCCGCTGCGTAGGTCTGGAGAATTGAAGAGGAGAGATTTATCGTTAAAAACAGCATTTTTTATTAAATTACCATTCACACATTACCTGTATATGATGGTTGAACGTTTAATGAATTTATTACCTGTCGAAAAATAAACTGCAATAATGTATGACGTACAGAAAAACAGACATAAATTCGTCTGTTTTCTCTATAAAGAATATGAAAATGGGTCAAGATAAAATTATTATAAATTTTTAGTTTTCTGTAAAAGTAAACTATTGTGCCGGCTTTGTCTGTCCATCCGCACTTTTTCTGTAAGCACATTTTTCTGTCCGCACTTTTTTCTGTCGGTACTTTTTCTGTCGGTACTTTTTCTGTCCGCACTTTTTTCTACCCGCACTTTTTTATGTCCGCACTTTATTCTGTCCGCACTTTATTCTGTCGGCACTTTTTCTGTCCGCCCTCAAATCTTAAAAACTACTGAGGCTAGAGGGCTGCAAATTGGTATGTTTATCATCCACCCTCCAATCATCAAACATACCAAATTGCAGCCCTCTAGCCTCAGTAGTTTTTATTTCATTTAAGGTTAAAGTTAGTCATAACCGTGCATCTGGCAACGATATAGGCCATGCCACCACTGGGCCGTGGTTAAAGTTCTTCTAATACTCTTCTTTATTTCAGACTTACATAAATGGCTTTCAACTGGACGACAATACATAAGGAAATACGATGATGATAATGATGATGATGATGAGTGATGATGACAACCCAGAAGTTGATGATTACAATGATGATAATGACGACGATGATGACAATAACAGTGATGATGGTGATGATGATGATAATGATAAACATAATATGATAAACATGAGGATATTGATGATAAAAATGATTATGACGACAATGACAATTACAATGATGACGATAATGGCGATTAAGACAATGATGGTAAAGATGATGACTATGACAGTGATAACTATAATGATAATGATCATGACTTTAATGATGAATTGATGACACTGACGATATAATGACAATGACAATACAAATGATAATGCAGATGATGATGTTCATGACAACTGAGATGATAATGAATGATTGCAATGAGGATAATGATAACAAAAATGAAGATGGTAATTACAATGAGTATAATGATTACAATGAAATTATTATGATTATGATGGCAATGATAATGATGACAATTACAATGAGTATGATGATAATGAAATGATCGTAATGTGATGATGATGACAATGATGGCAATAATACAGTGACATTTACTATAATAATAATGACAATGATGATGATAATGATGATAATTACAATGAGATTAATGATAAAAATGAAATTACCTTGATAATGATTATGCCAATGACAATTACTATAACGATAATGACAATTACTATAACGATAATGATAATAACAATGATGATGATAATGATGGTGATAATGACAGTGACAATGTTGATAATGATAATGACAATGGGAATGATGATAATGACAAATACAATGGTAATGACAGTAATGATGATTATGATAGATAGTGAAAATGATGATGACAGTGACAATAATGATGAATATAATGATCATGATGATGAAAATGACACTGGCATATGACGACAATGACATTAACAATGATGATTATGAACCGAGTTTTCTGTACAGCCGCTACAGCGTATAATCAAGGTCACCGAAAATAGATCGATCTTTCGGTGGTCTCGGTATAATGCTGTATGAACCGCGGCCCAGGAAACTTTAACCACGGCACGGTGGTGGCCTGTCCTATATCGTTGCCAGAAGGACGATTATGGCCAACTTTAACCTTAAATGAAATAAAAACTACTAAGGCTAGAGGGATGCAATTTGGTATGTTTGATGATTGGAGGGTGGATGATCAACATAGCAATTTGCAGCCCTCTAGCCTCAGTAGTCTTTAAGATCTGAGGGCGGACAGAAAAAGTGCGGACGGAAAAGGTGCGGACAGAAAAAAGTACAAACAGAAAACCTGCGGACAGAAAAAGTGTGAACAGAATAAATTCGGACAGAAAAAGTGCGGGCAGAAAAAGAGCGGACAGAAAAAGTGCAGACAGAAAAAGTGCAGACAAAAAAGTGCGGACAGAAAAACGTGCAGACAGAATAAGTCCAGACAGTAAAAAGCTCAGACAGAAAAAGCACGAACTGACAGAAGACAAAGCCGGCACAATACTTCCCTTTTACAGAAAACAAAAACAAAACAAAAACAAAAAAAAAAGAAGAAAAACCTCACCATGGAATTCTCGTTGATGGAGTCGATGCCCATGACGGTGACGTGGAAATAGACGATGGTGGGCTTTCCTTCCTTCTTCGGCGGCCTCATCTTGTCGTACAGCCTCTTGTCCTCCGGCATGATGTCGTCCAGGGTGATGCTCGTTATCTTCTCCCTGGGTCGGGGTCAGGGGTCAAGGGTCAAGGTCACACAGAGAGAGAGAGAGGGAGGTACTTGACAATTATTTGGTTAAACTCGTTATGATGTATTTTATTTTTAATTCATTTCATCTGCAAACAAAAAATCAATAAATTGGTAAGATAAAAACGGCCAAATTTAGTATATACATGGGTTCTTCCAAATTTATTTTATCTGCAAACAAAATCAATAAATCGATAGGATAAAAACGGCCAAATTTATATACATGGGTTCTTCAAAATTTATTTCATCTGCAAACAAAATAAATCAATAAACTGATAGGATAAAAACGGCCAAATTTAGTATATACATGGGTTCTTCAAAACTTTCAATTTAAATCACTATGAGATTGGAGAATTTTCTTTAATAAAATAAACTTCCTAAATGCGAAATAAACACCCTAAATATAAAATAAACTTCCTAAATACATAATAAACATCCTAAATACTCAATAAACATCCTCAATACAAAATAAACACAAAAAATTAAAAGAAGACTAATTTATTTTCGGCATTTCGTAACATCTCCATCAGAAGATTTTATCTTCAAAGGACTGCGTGCGGACTTCACCGCAGGGTATTTCATCGTATTTACTGTACAGAACACGAGTAGCTTTTATGGGTACTTCCGGCCCCCTTTTAAGATTTCACGGTCCCAAGGACGTCCTCGAGGCCTCAGGTCTGAGGGATTGTGAAGATCGCTTCAGGAAACGGTGGCGGTCAGTAAAAAATTTCTATATACAGTAAGTTGTCTTCAAAGGTAATTCTCGAAAGTACGGTGCAATTTGAAAAGCAGAAGGAATTGTCAAAACTGTTGCATATAGACGCATTTTGATTATATGAATTTAGTGATATATTATAGATAAAACCTGACAATATAATAACTGAATATAACCTGTGAAAACTATAACAAACTGTATACAATCTATTGAAAATATAACAGATTTTTGCATAATCAGTGCCATTCTGAAGACGCGACAATGGCTATGGAGAATGAGTTTACTGATGACACAATTATCATAACCATTATCGCTCTATTTATTACTATTATTGATGCGAATGATGATAATATTAATGAGTTCAATCATAAAAGTGTGTGGCCGTATTGCCCTAAAATGGAAGACTGCAATATCTGCAAAAATACAAAACTGAGAAAAATGGTAGATACTGCAGTTTTCCCTTGCCTTACTACTGATTTTGCAGATACTGCAGATGGGACCCCCTAAATAAAGCACTGAAGAATCATTCTGAAACTGCAGTAACTTGTGTATTTTGTGTTTCGAATATTTTGCAGATACTACAGTTTTCCATTTTAGGGCAGCACTATTCTCGTGCTATCTGTAATATTACTGAAATTAAAAAATGAACTCACTCAGCGTAGCAGTCAGTCGAAAGACAGAACAGGCAGGTTATTGAAAGCAAGAGATATTTACTGGACGAAACTAACATTATGCATTGAACGAGCAGCTGGGCCTAGATGTCTGTCTGTCTGTTGGGAAGAGAGAAAAAGAGAGAATGTGAGTGAAAAATGTAAAAAAATGCATCGAGTTTTCTGAACAGTGCGTAATCAAGGCCATCGAAAATAGATCTATCTTTCGGTGGTCTCGGTAGAAGCACGATTATGGGTAGCTTTAACCTTGAATAAAATAAAAACCACTGAAGCTAGAGGGATGCAATTTGGTATGTACGATGATTGAAGGGTGGATGATCAACATACCAATTCGCAGCCCTCTAACCTCAGTAGTTTTTAAGATCTGAGGGCGGACAGAAAAAGTGCGGACAGAAGAAAGTGCGGGCGGACAGACAAAGCCGGCACAATAGTTCTCTTTTACAGAAAACTAAAATGGTTGGCAAGTCTTACTTTTACATTCTTGACTAAAGTGGATTATGGAGAAATTTACCATATTTCATATGACGAACTGATTGAATATGTTTAGATATCTTTGAAAGAGAAAGCGATGGATGGAACCCTGTAATTCCTAACAGAAGAAAGATCTAACATCTTTCTGTTTTCTTGCTGACTAAAGTGAACGACAGCCTCGTCGTTAATTGGCTTCACTGGCCCAGAAACTGATTAACTCTTAATGATCTGTCTTGAATTTCCACACCCTTTGTGTTGGAATCCAGGTAAAAAGTCACAGGGAAAAAGTCACAGGAAAAAGTCACAATAATCTTTCCTAGATAGTGACCCCAAGGTTTTTTAACCCGGTATGTATCCACCCTTGCGGCGTGTTTAGTACAAGCCCCCTGGGGGATTTCTGTATAAACACAAACAAAAGACTGTAAATATCATAAAGATAATGACCCCGCCCCCCTTAGAAATATTGAGAATTTTTCCCCTGTGATTTTGTTACCGGCCACCATAAATTAATGTGGCTTTTTTCCCGTGACTTATTTCCTAGCCAAAATAACGACTTTTTTTCCTGTGACTGTTACCGGCCACCATAAATTAGTGTGATTTTTTCCTAGCCAAAATTGCGACTTTTTTCTGTGACTTTATTACCGGCCACCATAAATTAGTGTGACTTTTTTTCCTAGCCAATATTGCGACTTTTTTTCTGTGACTTTATTACCGGCCGCCATAAATCAATGTCTTTTTCCCGTGACTTTTTTTCCTAGCCAAAATTGCGACTTTTTTCCTGTGACTTATTACATGCCACCATAAATTGTGACTTTTTTCCCGTCACTTTTTTCCCCTAGCCAGTTGCGACTTTTTTCCTGTGACTTTATTACCGGCCACCATGAATCAATGTGACTTTTTTCAGCGCCAAAACTGTGACTTTATTACCGGCCACCATGAATTAATGTGACTTTTTCTTGTGACTTTTTTGGCCACCATAAATTAATGTGACTTTTTCCTTGTGTGACTTTTTTTCTGTGGCGTTTTTCATGATTTTATTACCGGCCACCATAAATTAATGTCTTTTTCCCGTGAGCCAAAATTGACTTTTTTTCCTGTCATTTTTTACCGGCCACCGTAAATTAATGTGACTTTTTTGTGACTTTTTTTAGCCTGTGACTTTTTTCATGTGACTTTATTACCGGCCACCATAAATTAATGCGACTTTGTTCCTGTGACTTTTTCAGCCAAAAACTTTTTCCTGACTTTATTACCGGCAACCATAAATTCATGTGACTTTTTTCTTGTGACTTTATTACCGGCCACCATAAATTAATGTGACTTTTTTCCTTGTCAAAATTGTGACTCTTTTTCATGTGACTATTACCGGGCGCCAGTCTCCCACCAATACAAAATATTCTTGAGTTTTCTAACAACAATAATGAGACTTCTCTAGACTTTCTGAGGTTCATTTTCTTACAAATTTCTGCCAGTGACTTCTTGTTAGTGCAATCGCGTTCAATTTGTTCTCTGTGGTTTGCAAAGGTACTCCAGTGTTTTTTTATTCCCAATCTTGTCTTTCCCCTTAACTTTACACTTTAGCGTTTTTTAAAGCTTCCTTAGACATTTTTTTAGTTATACTTTTTCTGTGCACCATTATTATCACTATTGTTATTGAAATGTAGAGGGACAAAATTATCTTGGGAAAATGCCGTCAGTGCATCTCATGTGGTGCACTGTGGGCATTACTGAATGTTCTTTGCAGCGTGCCTTCGGTCCCTAGCAGCAACTCCTCACGTTCCTTTTACTGTACTTCCTTTCATATTCTCTTTCTTCCATCTCACTTTCCACCCTCTCCTAATAATGATCATAGGACAACTGCGGTTTTCCTCCTGTTACACCTTTCAAACCTTTGACCGTCAATTTCCGTTTCAGCGCTGAATGGCCTCAGAAGTCCCAGTGCTTGGCCTTTGGCCTAAATTCTATATTCAGTTCAATTCAATCGTAAGACTCAAGTGAACATTTGCCCCATCAATTTCACTGAAATTTAAGATTAACATAAAGTAAATAATGTTGGCCTTCAGACTGCAAAGGAAATATCAGATTCAAACTGCACTACTATGAATGGTGTACATTAAACTTGCCATCTGAGATTTTCATATTATAATAATCACTCAAATGGATATATAAAGGGAAAATTTTTCTGAAATAAATTTATGTAAATTTCAAAATCATGAATCAAAATGGTTCCTGGTGCACTTATCGTAAGAGAGGATCAAGTTCTTGCCTCATTGGAACGGCAGAGGAGGAAAAATACCCCAGAAATTTAGGCTGACTCACATTATAACATCACGTCACGTCAGAGTACGTGAGAATTTCTTACGTGTAATCAAATGGACTTGTTCACGTCACTTCATGAATCCCAGTCACGGCTGATGGGACGGTGGCGTGATGTATAATGTGAATCAGTCTTAATGTGAATACCATAGATCAATAGAGAGGTTCTTAATGAGAGGTCATAACTGTTCATGCAAATTTGCCACAGAAAGGGTAACATTACAAACAGGAAAATTGAAAAAAAGTAACAAGCAGTGATGGTTGGGCATTCTATAAATTCACTAGTTACACTTAAAAGACCTCATTATCAATTTTAGCGGACGTTGAAAACTTGCAAAAATTATTCCATTTGATCTATATCACATGAAAGACAAAATTCCCAAAAGATAAAAGACTAGTTTAACCTAGTTCGGTATTTGTTTTAAGCAACAGAAGTATAGTGAAACACATCAAAGAAAGTACATGATAATCCATATTCAACTTCATGGATGCCAAGTGTACAACTCTCGAGAATAAGGGGTATCTACTGTGAAGTGTAGAATCCAATATTTCTTACTAAAGAAGTTACAAAGCAAACGGATTTTTGGTCAATAAAGCGATTGTTCAACTGGAAACAAGGGAAAATCATCTGTTCTCTCATTCAGACATGAATCTGGTAAGAGATGTTACAACGACATTAAACGAAAATGAAAATATTACACCATTTTTGTAAAAGGCTTTCATCAAGGCATTTTTTTAAAATTATTTACTTTATCCTAAAGGAAATATATACCTCTGTTCTCAAGATGACCGCTCCATTTGGTCTAAATGAGATCGAGCGGTCGGTTAAGATTTTTAATTATCCCTTTCTCGCCTAATTATTATACACTTCAGATTATCATTTCATAATCATATCACATACCGTCGCGGAAGGCTAAACATATCTGAAAAGTTGATTACTAAGAATTAATTCCCAAACCATACTCGTATTTCTTACCTGAGATCTCACAGGGTGGGGTATATCAGCTTATATGTATTCTACAATAAATGGCTACAATTTTAACGTAGTTCCTTATAGCGCCTTCCAAGCAGCAGATGTAGAAAAAATTCAGACGTCGTATTTGTAAATGATCCGACGTCGAAAAACACACGTTTAAGGAGCAGGTCCACTCGGTAACGCGGGTGGTTGAATACTGGCGCGAAAATTGATTGAAAGCCTCCACCTCTTCCAACCCCTCCCCCTACCACCACCTCCCGCTCCCCCGCCTCCTCATCCCTCTCCTCCAGACTGAGATTACAACGGTTTTGTTCCTCCTCAAGGGAGACATGATGCCTCCCATTAAAGTCTCCGGTGTTCTGTTTGTTCATGGCTCCGTCACACTTCTCACCCTGTCTTTTTACGTTGCGATATTTTGTTCTAAAATCAGGTGCGCAAAATTCGTATCAATGTCTCGAGAGATATTCAAGTTTATATGGTTTCTACTTTATATATTTATTTCTATAATAACGTCAGTCAAGTCCAGGTTAGCTCAAATTCTGCGCTGCGCAGAAAATGGGGAAGAAAATATATAGAAAAGATATACCTACATTTGCTTATAATCATAAGTACAATACCCAAGCTTATAAAAAAGAAAGGTTATTCAAATAAAAGTCACTGTCATTTAGACGTTTAATAAAATAATTTGTTCGGGAAATCATTAATCAAGTCTTACTTTATTGCTGTTTCAGATACATGTGGATCCAAAAAAAAAATCCTGATTTGTTAAATTTATAAAGCATTTTGTAAAGCATTATATATATTGTTTTACAAGCAAACCAAACGTAACTGCTTTCGATAATATTGTCCTTGGCTTCATTTTCAAACCTTTTACAGTTAATATCCGTTTCAGCGCTGAATGACCTTATATGTCCCAGTGCTTGGCAAAGCTTTGGGCTAAATTCTATATTCAGTTCAATTCGATACAAGCCAGAAATACCCATATACAAATACGATGCTTTTCGTGTATATTTCTTTTATATCTCTCCATCACATGCAATATATAAGTAGGCCTAATTTTGAAAATAAACTGTCGTTTTTTTTAATATTTTCTCATTTTTTAATCCGGAGTTTGATACAGCAATAAAACTCAAGTCAGTTCCTCAGCACAACACAACGAGCACCACCAGAAGGAGAACCAAGCAGAGGTAAGAAAGTCTGAGGCTATTTGTGACGTTGTGATCCTGAAGGCTGACGTCTCTCCTACTTCTGTTTTCCCACTCGAATACGTCGTCGCTGACGTCATCTGGAAAGAAGAAAACCAGTTAACTCTGATGGGTGTTGCCGTTACAAAGGCAAATCTCGCCTATTACTACTACAATTATTACCTCTCTCTCTCTGTTTTCCTAGATAACTTTCATTTCCAAATACCATTTTTTGAGTTTGTCAATACTGTTCCCATACCACCCTTAGTATTACTGGTCATTTTGCCTCCCTGGACAGTTATATATATAAAAAATCTGAATATTTTTTTTTCAAATTATGGGGTTCCTCAGTCAAATTTCCTTGCACTTGGAGTGTCATTGAATGATGGTTAGAGCATACAGACTATTTTGTGGCTTATTTGTCTATTTGATTTTTGTTCATTTTTCAGTTACTGACCGAATATATCAATTTTTATTCTTTTTCAATTAGACAAGTCTTATATATATATATATATATATATATATATATATATATATATATATATATAATTTTTTCCAAATGTTAAGCAGAAATGTATGTTTATATGTGTGTGTGTTTGTTTAAATATTAAGCTTTACATCTGGAAGAAAAATTAATATATATATATATATATATATATATATATATAAATATATATATATATATATATAAATATATATATACATATATATATATATATATATATATATATATATATATATATATATATATAATGTATATACATTTATATACTCACAAATAGGTAGACAGACAAAGAGATATATTTATCACATTCTGTGTGTATACTCGTATGTCCCCTCAGCTCGTGTAAATACAAATCGCAGCAGACTGAACTCTCAGCATCTCGCTTCCGAGTATTTGGGATAAGTTTTTTCACCGGAAAGAGTAGCCAAAAATACTGGGAAATCGAGAACTTCTTAGATCACTTTGCTCGGCTTATTTACATGGTGTGTTCTATTGGGTCACCATTAGATTTTTATATATACGTATGTAAAACACACATATATATACACACATATATACATATACGTGTATATATGTATGTATATAAAATATATACAGTATATATATATATATATATATATATATATATATATATATATATATGTGTGTGTGTGTGTGTGTGTGTGTGTGTATAAGTGTGTGTATATAATGTGTATATAAGTAGATACATACTTATAAATATAAATTTTCTTTTAAATTCTAGGCTTGATATTTGAATATACACACATCCCTGTATATAACATACATACATACATACATACAAAGACCTACATACATACATATGTATATTTTATCTATTATTAGTTTTGTCGCCGAGTTTGCCATGAGATTTTTGTGATTTTCAATATTAAGCTTAATATTTGAATACAAACAAATATACATACACACACTCACTCACATTGTTTTGCTTCTCTTATCATTGTTAAGATATCTCCCATTCAATTTGTTTATCGTCCACAAATCTATCATATCCTAAGGAAGAAAACGATTCAGCTAATTCCAACAGATTATAAAAGCATGAATTATTTTTGCTTTTAGTCATGAGGAACACAGGCAATATAGGCCTAAGTAACCGCTTTCAGGGCATCAGGTTCTCAGTTCTGTAAATAGGCTAATCAAAGTTTTTTCTCGGCGGGATTTTATCGTGACCTCGTTCATAATAAATACAAAATTCCCAGTGGCAAATGATTGCTTATTTACTCTTCATTTACTGAAATTCCTTTTGTGACTTAATAATTTTTCTAATTATTGTTCACAATAAAAAAAATTCGACTTGAGCCTGCTGAGAGGAATGTTGCCAGAAGTGATTTTTCAGAGAACTGCAGTTAAAATTGCTGTCTCCTACAGCTGATATGTATGACCTGTATGATAAAGACAGTATATTTTACTGTTAAAAACTGAAAATAAGTCAGAAGCTACAAATCCCAAGACAATGTAGCGAGAGTTCGCCCCAAATTCTGCTGATGTTAGGAAAAAGGGACCCACCCACCCACCTTCTGTCACATACTCCACGAAGCTGACGGGCTGACACGAGCAGGACGCAGCTTCTTCTATCTCCCAAGATGCGAACAGCTGCTCATCGACATCCGAATCGTTGGAAATGATACGAACGGCCACAGTCTTCCGGACGAATCGATTCGGAGCGCATTCGTGGAGAGCCGGGCAATAGGCTTCGCTGGGACACTTTGCCAAGGCTACCTGTTGAGTCAGGTCCATCCAGTTGATTAAGTCATCGTTTTGCTCGAATATTTCGGCCACTAATTTGCTGGCGTACGTGAGGCCACAGGCTAATTTCGGTAAAGCCAGTTCGCTCTGCTGTTTCTCGTATAATTGCCGCAACGACGGCGCTGTCGGTTGTATATCGGGACCTTGTTTTTCCACTTTGGTGGTTTCTGTCAAGTTGCGTTCGCCGCGTTCTGTCGCGTCGTCGCGAGTGTCGTTGATTTTAATGACGTTCTCGAGGGCGCCTTCGTCTCTTACGCTTTGCCCAGCTGACGACCAATGCACTATGACTATGACGAAGGCAACTGTCACCGTCAGCAGTGCACAGCCAAGCACCACGACCAAGACGGTGGCATACTTCGAATTCTTTCCCACCAGTCTCACGAACTCCTCACACGGGCAGCCCCCCTCTGTTGGCACACTGTCGTCTCTGGCACTTTCTGGCACGAACCTTCTGCTTAATCTGTCAGACGAATGTCGATTGGGCAACAGTTTCACCTCCATCCCAGGCTTTTGCGGCCTCGAGTCGATGATGTAGAAGAGGCAATTGGTATTGACGAACGAGAATTCCTCCCGCCTGAGAGAAAAGTTTTCGCCCCCGACGATGATCGGAATTCGCAGGGCCTTGCCGTGCCTGATTGACCTTTCGGGGGCGGCCATTCTGATCTGGTTTGCCGCGCAGACCACTCTGCTTGCGCGCCGACACAAAACGGAATCACAGAAGATAGCGCTGCCGTCTAACGTCTTCAAAATTCCAAGCAGTTCGTCTGTTCGTCTGTCGGGGACGTTTTCGTACAGCATGGAGTTTCTCTCCATTTTCAGCACCGGAAATCAACAATTATGCGCAGAGTGATGATTCAAGCAATGCGCAGATCGGACGTTGCATGCTTGTACCGTCAACCAAAGGGGAAACGGTGGAAGCACACACACAGTTCGAGCGTCTAATTGGAACTGATCTTCAGGAGGGAAACCGCACCGGTGCAGTGGTGCCACTTCGCGGTGGGCAGGTTCTTCCGCTCGCAAGACGAAACTCGTGTATAAACATGCGTAAAGGACATTATTGTTTCCCCTGCTCATAGATTTAAATATATTTCTCTGTCTGTCTGTCTGTCCGTCTCTGTCTCTATATATATACGTGTGTGTGTGAGTGTATGTATATATGTTTGAGTATGTATATATATATATATATATATATATATATATATATATATATATATATATATATATATATATATATATATATATATAAAATATTATAGGATATATCTATACATATACAGTGTATATATGTACATATATATATATATATATATATATATATATATATATATATATATATACATATATCACGGCAATTACAACTTGATATAGAATATACCAGGAGTTTATGGCCACGGGGACAGTAGAACAGTGGAGTGTGAGATGTTTCACCTTTACTCTAAGGCACTCTCAAGCAAACTACATACAACAGAAAAAAAACTGCTAAGAAGACTGTTTTTTTACAAACTGAAAATCCGTCTTGAATCAAATTGAATATAGAATTTAGGCCAAAGGCCAAGCATTGGGACCTATGAGGTCATTCAGCGCCAAAATGGAAATTGACAGTCAAATGTTTGAAAGGTGTAACAGGAGGAAAACCTCAAAGCAGTTGCACTATGAATCAACTGTTAGGAGAGGGTGGAAAGCAAGATGGAAGAAAGAGAATATGAAAGGAAGTACAGTAAAAGGAACGAAAGGGGTTGCAGCTAGGAGTCGAAGGCACACTGCAAAGAACCTCGAGTAATGCCTACAGTGCACCCCATGAGGTGCACTGACGGCACTAACCCCCTACACGGTAAACA
The DNA here is from genome assembly GCF_040412425.1 of Macrobrachium rosenbergii. Classification (NCBI taxonomy): domain Eukaryota; kingdom Metazoa; phylum Arthropoda; class Malacostraca; order Decapoda; family Palaemonidae; genus Macrobrachium; species Macrobrachium rosenbergii. Next base: position 30,657,344 of record NC_089764.1, on the reverse strand, counting down.
CCTCTCTTGGATTAACCTAGTTAATGGATTAACCAAGGGGAGGCTACCGGTATTACCAAGAATTACTGATAAGCCCCAGTTTCTCTTTTAAATCTTCCCTGACCATCTTGTGAAGACCTGGACCTAATTCACCGATATTTTTATTTGTTAGCTGCATTGATGCGGATTGAAATGTTTCTGGAGAAAATATTATCACATCTTGCAATTTTATTCCAGTGGGACCAGTGCTTTATGAGATTTTCCACTTGAAGTATACAAAAAAAAATCATTATTCTCTTGGTCAGTTCGGACTGAATATTTATGTGGATCTATTCTGACATTGAATTCCTTACTTGTCTGGATCAAATGAAATGAATCTCATGGAATATTATGAATAATGTTCCCCGTTTGGGCTACAAAAAAGTTCAGCTGCCGAAAATAACATTTAGAAACTAATCGAAAACGACAAATCAAACCTGTTATTAGATGATGTTTTCAAACAAACTCCAAATGTTTTGGACGTCTCAATTACAACTGCAAGTAAAAAATGCGCCAAAGGTTCTTCGGCGCAATCGAGTTTTCTGTACAGCCGATACAGCGTATAATCGAGGCCACCGAAAATAGATCTATCTTTTGGTGGTCCCGGTACAATGCTGTATGAGCTGCGGCCTATGAAACTTTAACCACGGCCAGGTGGTGGCCTATCCTATATCGTTGCCAGAGGCACGATTATGGCTAACTTTAACCTTAAATAAAATAAAAACTACTAAGGCTACAGGGCTGCAATTTGGTATGTTTGAGTATTGGAGGGTGGATGATCAACATACCAATTTGCAGCCCTCTAGCCTCTGTAGTTTTTAAGATCTGAGGGCGGGCAGAAAAAAGTGCGGACGGACAGACAAAGCCGGCACAATAGTTGTGTTTTACAGAAAACTAAAAAAGTATGACTTCAATAACATTTTATAAAATCCCCTGATTTTAATCTCAAAATCAAAGAGACTTTGAGCAACGATTTTTCGCTGGATTTTTTTATGAATGTTAATAAAAATATAAAAAATTAAGTAAGAAAAATATTTTTAGTTCCATTTCATAAATTAAATCTTTCAAGAAATTTTTTTAGAACAGTTCCACATATTCTTGTTCTATTTTTTTCCCCCTTCGAAGTGTGGATTATAAAAACAAATTTTTAACCGCGCGAAGTCCAATATATTGCGATCAACAAGGCAAATTACTTCCTTCCATCATTGTGAGAAAGTCGCTTCCCTCATCCTACCATCATCCTGTTCTAGTTACTCCCAAACACCTGCGCAAACCACCTTTATGCATTCTTCCACAATCCACGTTGACATTCACTGCCCAAAGCAGCCGAATCTCCATGGTTCTCATTTACCTAATAACATTACATTGACTCACATTAACTCTCAAATGTCGGTGCTATTTTGGGCCTTTGGCGTGTTATCGACGCGTCACCTACTCCGAGGTGCTAGTACTAAACATGGCGGAAGCTCCTTGGGACGCCGTGTTGAGTCCTAGCCCCCTGGGATCAAAGTATTATATACACCCGATTCTATACTGTGTGGCCGACAAATTATGATAATAAAAGATATCTTTGTGCTGCTGTCTGCTCTACATTGACCATATGGTGTTTAGTACTATATAGAGGACCTCGGATCGGTGATGAGTAGATATAAAGCCAAAATAGCACCCAATTTCTCCATTTGCAGACATTTTCAGTCTCTATCACCACTTTTTGTAGCTTCCCCTCACTATCCCCAGCCACTGAGGCTAGCATCAACCATTCCACGCTCCATTCATGATTCGTTTTCTTATCCCACATATTGCAATTATATCTACTGTCGTTTTTCTGGCTTCACACTTAACTGAATTTTTAGGACTGTTGTACATTAAAAAAAAAATAAAAATATCCATCATCTATGCATATTTTCTTTCATGAGTTTTCATTTTAACTACTAAAAAGTGCCTCCTACCAACATGATGGTGCAACACGATTCTATAAAAAAAAGCAAAGTTAGTAACAAAGCATAGGCCTAATTGTTGTGAACAGACCACTCTCCACCTATTGACAAAGGTGGGTCTTAGGGCTCTGGTAAGTTCTAAAAGCCAGTTGTTAGGTAAACAGAAAATTTAACATTATTCGAACTTTAAAATCACCTTGTATTCTTAAATAGAATTTCTCTTATCCTTCAAGATATGCAGACATTTTTGCACTTCATAATGTCCAGCCACCATTAACCCCGGCCCCCTCCACCATTTTTGGACATATTGCCCTCTCCCTGTTTTATCACCGTGTGAAAGTATCCAGCTTTTTCTTCTTGAACAATCCAGCTATCGTACATTTCTTCGCATCGGCACAAAATCTAAACAGAAGTCAAGCCCTAGAATGCATTAGTCTGTTGCCTCTTTTTTTTTTTTTTTTTTTTTTTTTTTTTTACAGAGTACAGGGTACGTGGCTGCAAACATCATGATTCAGGGCACCTGGTGGTGACTTTCACGTCTTACAGGCAACTGGAACGCTATTATTTCCTGGGATTCCACAGAATGAAAATGTGATTGTCGATGAAAACTTCCACAATATGAGCTGCTTCATAGACTTACACAAAGATCCCATTAGCAGCTTGTCAAACTCCTTTACGCACTGTGTAATTAATTTACCTCTAACTTGCACTCTCTCGTGCCCACGGGATATAAGTCCCTTTCTTTTTCAGTACTATAAAGCCCTTTTTAGGTCGCCCTCCACTTCTTTCCCATAAACTTCCAAATTATACCTCTCACCAATCTCTCGTCCTCCATACTTTTCCACATGAATAAACCATCCCAAACACCCATTACCATCCTTTCACCTAGGCTAATCTTTCACCACTTTTTCCATCTAACTCATTATATATATACAGTATATATATACTTTCCTTAGTGTCTTAGATGTTTATGTTTTTAAATTATTGCGTCTTTATTTTATTCGAATATTTTTTTGCCTTATATATATATATATATATATATATATATATATATATATATATAATATGATATATAGTGCCCAAAAGTATATATATATATATATATATATATATATATATATATATATATATATATATATATATATATATATATAGAATGACTTTTGGGCACTTAGCAGTCAATTAGCGCATACGCATCAAGTTGCGATAGCAATAATGAAGACAAAAATTTTCAAAGAAAATAAATACGCAACAACTGAAAAAATACACAAACCTCTAAGACACTAAAGGAAGTGTTGAATCAGGCGACAAATCAAAAGGCGCTCCTTGAGTGCACCAAATGAGGAACGATGGAACCGCTGGGCTGCTCTAAAAATAAACTCGCGAGATGAAGATGCTAAACCTTGTGAGAATGCGAATTTTCATCCTTCTTTATATTATTTTCCCCCTTTTGTGACCGTAGTAAAATTGCACGATAAAAGTACCATTCCGTGAACTGTTATCGCGTCATTACACCCAAGGTTAACATAAGGGGAGGCATTGTCCTCGACATCCACTCGCATTGCGCAAAAGGCGTCAAGGAAATGTCACCTAATCATGAATAGCAGCAAAAATTCGGTCCACAGTTTGGACCTTTGAGATGGATGTAGCGTTAAGATATAACGTCGCATTCTAAGGCGCTGGTTATAAGCAAGAGGACAATGAACGTCAACGAGCCTCAATTGTAGCTGAATGGCATTTTCCTCGAACGAAATGGTTCTCAGGCGGAGGAGGAGAAGGAGAAAGAGGAGGGGGAGGAGGCAACAACAGTCGAGGAGAGGAGAGGAGAGGGCGCTTGCAGACAGTCGTCTGATTGTTTGTTTACCTTTTGGTCTTCTTGGCTATTTCGCACCCCGTCAGTCAGTCCTGGTTCGCCGTAGAGTAAACACCCCTCCGCGAAAAAAAAAGTGTCATGAGAGCTCCTCGGGCAACCAGCAGTGCTTTTGGTTAACGATGTTGCACGGGAACTTAATAGTATGCCATGCGAGACTGATGAAGAAGCCGAGGAAACATGATAACCGCGAAGATAATGCGAATTTTAAGAAATAAGGTCCTCCTCACGATCCTCATCCTCCTGGGAGTGGCCTATTGCGGACTGTCCCTTTGGTCTGAGGTGAGTCTTGTCGTCGTCGTGTCCGTGTCTTGCCATGTCTTTCTAATCTTTATAACTGGCTTTTACACTGGGGGCGAATTTTTGGAGGCACATTCTTGAATGGCCCGTGAATTTGGCCCATGTAACCAGGGTCAGGTTAGGCTAGTTGTTAGCCCACGTAACTTGGTGACTTGAGTTCAATTCAATGTCGAGATCGCAGCTATTATCAATAAGAACTCTTAAAAAAAATCTCTGTCATCCCTAAAGTATCTTATTCTTTTCATCCACAAAGAAGGATCAAACACTAATTAACAATATTAAATTAAACAGACAGTTAGATCATAGGTAGAACTATAGTACAGGTCTGCATAGGGTATTACCATGGAAATTGACTTTTTGTATAGTACTGTACATTGGTTGCTTATCAAGAATTTACTGTTATTTTTTGTTGAGTGACTGTAATTAACCTGTAATTAACCTCAGAACTGATTATGTTTAAGTATGCTTGCCAACCTGGAATGCTATCATGCATGTGCATTGTTATAGGGGAAATTTTGGTAAAAAGTGGAGTCTCCTTCACCGGGTGGTCCTATGTACACCCCCCAGCCAAGTAATATGGCCTACTAGGTTAGGTTAGGTCAGGGTACGTTAGGTTAGTATGGTTCCTTTTATAACAGATTTTCCTTAGCCAATCCCATATGGGACATATGACTCTGTAATGATTTTCGTATTCGTGGAACCGTTCCATACAGTCCATGTGGAGCTGTTACTTTGAAATAACCATACTTTTCATCTATCCTTTTCTAAGCAAGGGATAGTAGAGACATCTATGCATGGAGATTTTGATAACATAGTCTTAGGGAAGCCATTTTTTTCCTGTCAGCTTAGCTTAGCCTAACTAGATACCGAGTACCTAGGATAGGTAGGTTAAGGGAAGCTAAGGTTAGGGTGCATCCCTGTTGAAATATATTTTTGATTATTAAGGATGCCACCTCCAGCAGAAGGAAACTTGTACTAATGTCCAGCATTTTTACCACAACTAGTTGTGTTCTTGTAATAATGATGGCCCTGGGTTGTTTTTGGCTAGATTATGCTCATCTCATTTAACAGTCAAAGATAAGGATATATGTATGAGATACTTTTGATACTGTTGCTAAGGAAGGCTATTTTTTCCCCGTTTAGTATCACCTAATTAGATAACTAGTTAGGGGTGTAGCAACAGCCTCATGTAGACCTTGGGTTTGGTTTTGCCAGCTTATGCTTATTGATGTAATTCTTACCATTGGGGGATTCCAACGCAATTGTTTAGTCAACTTGATAATCCCCTACAATAGGGAAATGTTTATGTTTGGCTTATGGTGGGTTAAACAGCAAATGATGTATTTTGCAACAAACAAAATGAAAAGGCTGTCAACCAAACCAAACTTAACACCAGCCTCGACACCTTGCAGAACTGCAACAGTCGATAAACTGGGAGTTCTGTGTACAGGAGAACTAAAACTATTGAATAGCCCGAATGGCAATGCCAAAATGCATGCTAAATATAGGTAAACCATTTAATTAATGTTAAAGTGTGTTATCACTTACCAATACTTGTGTTCTGTTTATCCTAATTGTTTTTAGCATATTTTCTTGCTCACACTCACTGGCTCTTTCATCCTCATCACTAAACCATCGAAATGAATAATTAGAAAGTTTACCTGCTACCTTTTGTTAAGGTGCACTAGTATAAACTAATCACCATAAATGCTATATACATGCTTGAGTGGTGCAGAGTGCCTATGCTCAGGTCTTGCAGAGAGGTGGTGCCATCAGTGCACCTCACTTGGTGCACTGAAGGCATTACTGAAGATTGCTTAACAGTGTCCCATTGGCTTCTAGCTGCCCCTGCTTTTTTAGCTCTTTACTTTACCTCCATTCTTCATTTCCTTAATCTTGCTGGTTAATCTTGCTGTCTTACCACTCCAGTTCACTCTTTTCATTATGTGTTATACATAAAATTCGGCATAATTTAATTGCAGTTACGTGGGTAATATCTCATCAATTTGGTATTTAAGTGTGAACACTATCAGAGCCAGTCAACATTTTGTGGCCATAAATCTGAATATGATCACCCTCTAGCCATTTAGCTTCTCTAATCTGGATGAGACATTAATACTGACAAAAAATACACATAGCCACCAGAACATCAGAAGCACCCTAGAGTAGAACTTAGAGCCTATAAAAGGCCTCAGTACAGTATGCAGATAGGTTGACATCACCAGTTTTGATATTGTTGTAATATCTCCCAAAAAATCTTAATTCTCACTAGTTAATGACTAGTGTGTTTACAGTATATCAGCAATCTTGCATGTTGCTGGTTCCATCAGAAATTTACCTTCAGAAAAGTATTCAGTATTAAAGTATTAAAGGAAAAATAACCCTTCCACTGGAGTTAACGGTAAGAATGTTGGGTTCTGTTGGAATGATTACTGTGTTAACAAGATGTTGATTTTTGAGGTAAATAGATACACTGTCTGTACCAGCTGCAGGCATATAAAGTGTGATCTTGAGGAAAGATGCTTGGAATGTATGGATTTTCGAAGGACTTTCTGCCTAAGTTTGTAAGAATAGGAAGAGGAAGTAAGCACATAGATTGCAAAAGCAAATGGTCAGGTCATAAACTTGTCATTTCTCCCCCTTCTCCAGGTCCTTCATCTGTAGTTGTCCTTACTCAGTCTATGGCTTTTCCTCTGCTGATGCTTTAGTCAGTACTGAGACTTCCTCTTTAGCTCCCCCTTCCTCCCTTTTCAGTTCTGGAAAAGTGTATCAAGACGTTAGAACAGGATGTAACTGCATTGTAGTCAGTAAAAGGTTTGTCTGGAATCATGTTAAGGAAACCGGTCCGAGTCCTCCCACAGTGTGCAACCAATCTCGTGTTCCCCAATAAGAGGTAAGGTTTTCATGCCCTCACCCATCTGTAGCCCTATCTTAGGACTGCCCTGCCACAGTTGTCAAAAGTTAAGCTTGGAAGAGGCAAAGTCAACCTTTAGTTTGGTAGTTTTTAGAAAACCTAGGGTCTTTGTTAAAGGTTGAGCCTGGAAAAGGCAAAGTTAACCTTTTGTTTATTGGTTTTGGAAAACCTAGAAAGTATTTGTCAAAGGTAAAGCCTGGAAGAGGCAAAGTTAACCTTTTGCTTTGTGGTTTTAGAAACCTAGAACATCTTTGTCCAAGAACAACGATGTTCTCTCTGTGACATATTCGATTAGGTTAGAGCATGAGAAGTTAGCTCCATACCTTTTCACTTTATTGAAGGTAAGCATAATGTAAGAGCGGTTGTGACTTCATTTAGTGTTATGACAAATTTGTTGCTTGAGGATGTGATTAATGCAGTGCAATCTGGTTTTTGCTGCTCACTGCTCTATGTAGAATTGTGATTGAGAAGGGTAAAACCCTTAATCTGCTACTAGTAGCAGGTAAAGTCTTTTCCTGAACCAAAGAAAGAGCCATATTTTAGGCTTTCTGTTTTAAGTCCCGGGTTTTGATATTTTGGGGAGCATGAAGGTACAGTACATATACTGTATTGTATAGGAGCGTACCTGTATGTCATAAAGGCATTTAATTTTAGTTGCCATTTTTTGGGGCCTTTTGGACCTAGGCACAGGGATCCCTTCATGCCACTCAGTTTCATTTTGGTTGAATGGAAGCAGTTTTCTCCACAAGGCTGCTCTATGCTGCACACATATGAGAGCCTAGCTCCCTGAATGGAATCCTAATTTTGGCTGGAGTAAGATCCAGAAATGATTCCAGAAACCTTTAGCTTGATTGGCTTGCTGGATTTTGTCTGGCTGGGCTACCCACCGTCGTCTTCTCAATATGGGAATTGGCTATCTTCAACAGCAAGAAAGATTCATCCCAAATAATATCAATTTTCATTAAGTTTATTATTTGGATAGATACCTACTGTAAAAGTAGACCCTGTCCAACCTCCCCACTAGTAAGTGGGCTGTCAAGAAGAATTCTGACTAGTTAAAACATTTGAATCACACCTGGTAGAGAACAGGTGTACTTGACAGTCATCCAGGCAGCCATTTAATCTTTTTCTTTTGTTTGAATGCCAACTCACTTATCAGCTTGGAGATATAAGCTATCTTTAACAGTAGGTGAGTACCCAAATAATAAATTTTATGATGATTTATGTTTTGCAATATCAAGTATAAGAATTTTTAGAAAGAACACTTACAACTCACTAAAATTAGCTGGTACATATACAGTATTTTATGAGTTTCTCGGCAAAGAGGCCCACACAGGGCTTGGAAATATTCACTTAATTTGCTGTGGTAGGTATGGAAAATAATTTTTTTTTATTATTAGCATTTGCATATCTTCCCCTTGAGCCATTTACAGTACGAAACTTATTTTTGCAGAATTCTAGTGCAGTAAATGATGCTGAAGGCGAAGTTGCTGGGAGAGCAGAGTTTCGATGGGGTCCGGAAGCAGGAAATGGCACAGGAACTGATAAAGTGACCACATGCAGAAATTCAGTCCAAGGGAAGGTTCTGCTAGCAGATGACCAAGGTAAGTAGTGGCTATTTCGTTCTATACACTGCTCTAAGACCATCTGTAAAGGTTATGATTATCTTATCTATACTAAGGGGATTTGTATGTAACACTGTAGCTACAGTGTATAAAGTTGTTTTGTGATTCTTTTATATTTTCAGCACAGTAATTCGTTTTGTGGTACATGATATTACAGTACAGGCAGTACTCGTTTTTACGCCGCTTGTCTAGCGACGGAAAGTGCCAGTTTTCGGCACTGAAAATCACTGATTTCTGCTCATCGGCGCAGATAATTGGGTATTGGCACAGACAACTGAAAATTGGCTATTTTTGGCACTTTTCGGCGTCGATTTTCAGTTATCGGTCTGCTGTCAGGGAACCAGGTCGCAGTGTGAGGTTATTTTGTGCCGTTGTACAGTACACCTTTTTCTCATCAGTCTTGATCAGTCAAGTGTTTGGCTTGCTCACCGAAAGATAGTTTTGGAAGTGCCGTTTCAGTTATTGACGTTGCTGATATCAGTTTCTAGCAGTACTAGTGAGGTTCACTTAGTCATAGCTCCTAATTTTAAGAGAGAATAACAAAAAGTGTAATGTTAAAACTTCTGTTATTTGTTCAATTTTCATGATAGACTTTTCAATCTACTGAATATTTTTCTGTGTCAGTAGCTCAGCTTCTTCCTGTTCCTTCACTCTTTTTTCTCCTCATGATCTACTTCTTCCACCTGCATTGTTTTAGTTTCTGCTGTTGGCTTTTCAGCTTCTACCTTTTCTAATGTTTTTCTCTGTTTTGGCTACATTAGCAAGTGTGTGTTGAGTTAACTACCATTGTTTTAGCAACCTTATTGGCAAAAACTTTTTCACTTGATGACATTTGGACTAGTGAGGTGGTCATGTCTGGTATTACTGAACCCTCCACTCTTTCCTCTTCCTCCCAACCACCATTCCAGCTGTACACTACTAGTGCTTGTTTGTGCTTCAAATGTGGCACAACTAGAGTGCATGCTTTTTATGTTTAATGGGGTTATGTTGGAGTTTTCTCTACCATCTCTTGGCACTTCAGATGAGGTGCCATGAGAATGCACATTATGTGTCACATGGAATAATCAATGCAATAATCAGTAATGAAAATTGAAATTTATTGAAAAATCAGTGGCCCCTAATATAAGAAGAAAAATAGCCTTTTAATAAAAAAAAAAATAACTAATCAGATTATTTTTCATTTTGGAATGCAGGTTTGAGAAAACAACAAAGACTATTCAGAGAATTTTATGAAAGATTTGGTCTCAGTTTCGTGAGGTACAACTCCACTGCTGAGAAAGCTCTTTCAGATTCTACACTTGTAGGCTTGACTGAAATTAATGCATTATAGAGCTTGTCCAGGTTGTCTGTTCTTTTAATGATACTTCAAAGCTCTTAAATTCCATGTTGACATCTAAATGTGTTGAAGGTTCCTTTCCCATTGGAATTGTCTCTAACTCTCCTATTTCTTACAGATATTCTGCAAGCAATGGGTCGTCATTTGCCCCTTTTCCAGCTTCTATTCCCACTGCATCTCTAGAGCAACCAGGTTCTTGTTGGCTTACACTTTCTTTTTCGTGCTGATCCAACTGTACACTGTTTTTGGGGGAAAGCCTTTTCAAAAGTCTATATGCAGCTTTCTTGAGTTAAACTTCAGGGGGCAAAAAAAGCTCATGATCCTGAGTTTTTGAAGGGACCAATCTTGGCTGCAACTAACCCATGGTGAATGAATATTCTGGTGGTAGGATACTTAACAACACTGAAATGTACCAGAGATGTTTTAGCTGAATACAAAGATAAAGATTTTACATGACACAATTCAAGAACTGCCCATACATATACAGTACAGCAAGTACTGTATATGTATGACAGGTTAAATTATAGGTTTGTAGTCTGTATGAATACAGTTAAGATTCCTATTGTATCTTGACAGATATAAATACCGTATATTGAATACAGTACTTTCCTCCTGTACCATCTTGATTAGTTCACATCAGCAGACAGGAGACTGATAACTGTAATGAATGTTTTTGGGAAATGAGATGTGGTTTCTGTTCTGGGGATTATCTGCTTTTAAACTATGCTTTCCTCAGTGGGATTTGGAATTAGATATTACCTCTTTTGATGACGAGGCTTATTGGCATTGGCTAGAGAATATTTTTGTGTCTATGAAATAAAACTTCTTTTTCATGGCATGTAGATTATCAAAATTGTAGTTAAGTATGCAGTATGTAGTAAATTTGTGTAATCTTTGTTTATTCAAACAACATCAGTGCACTTTGTAAAGAAGCTATTGTGCATTCATGAATTGTTAATATCCAAAATAGATTGTATTTGTTGACCATGCTGTAGACAATTCAAAACTTCAGGCAAAGATAACAATTCTTACTAAGGGCTGACTTATGAAATTTCACCTGGTTTTTGGTTTGGTATTCATTATGCATTATAAGGGAACTGTTATCCGCAGGATACGTGTGTCATAGGGTTGACCGCCTGAGCACAGGATGTTGCAACACTGCCGTTGACACAACTCATCGATATGTTTGCGATACCTGCAGTGTCCATGGTTGCTGTGCTATTTATGAGTACTGTGTATCGTGCTGCCTGCACCCGGATAAAGTAAGTCCCTGCTGTTTCTGTGCTTAGTCTTAAATTTGGTGACCTGTAAACAGGGTTTAGTAACAGGAGGTAATGTGAATGGCCCTCTTGTTTTTCTCATCCACCATCATTGCCAGATACCTAGTGTAGCTTGTGATTGGAAAGGTAACATCAGCAGCATTAAGTATCAGTACGGTGACATTCTTTAATACTGTACCAGTCTTTTATCATGGAGTTTGTTTTGCTTTGCCCTTGAAGCTGAGGTCCTAAATCTGCTCAGTATGAAAATACAATGGGATGCGCCCCACACACCCCCGCGAATAGGTCAAACCAAGGAATGCTTAAAATCTAAAAACACTTAGAACTGTCCATTTTGATAGCGTGAACCAAGAAAACCCTGTAAAAATGCTTATACCTGAGTATTTTAATAGTTTTATCACAAAGTGCATTTATTCATGAAAATTATATGAAAGTACAGAATTTTCAGCGAATGATGGCTAGATATGTTCCACGGAGTTGCCGTGAGTCCATAAACCATGAGAACGCGAATACGGGGGGCTTACTGTATATATTAGAATCAGTAGAAAATATCCGATACTTACTAATGCTTCCCACTTGAACTTTTAAGTTTTTTGTTTCGAGGATCACGTGATTGGGGCTCCTGATTGGCTTTTGTTTGTCCCAGTGTATCATTGGTAAGGATTGTTAGCATATTTAGAACCTCTTCAGTTATTTTCATCTGGAAATGTGGGTACATCGACAGTGCTGAAACTTGATTGCTTCCTTTGTTCTGAGTTTCACCAGTAAAATAGGAGTTTGGAATTCAGCCATTCCTTGAAAAAACTGGCTGATGTTCATTACATTATCCCTTGGGTGCAGATGAATGACTCTTGTTTCTTTTATTATTTTAGATGTTTTAGTGTGTTCCAAGAATTTCTAATGGTAGTTTCAGTAAGAAAAATAGTTTCAGCTGGAACCCTTGCATATCCTACAGTTATGGGGGACCACAGTGGGAAACTGTGGTGAGTAGGAAATTACAAAACTAAGTGAAATGATAAGGATGTATTCAAACATCCTCATGATAGCTTGCTTCTGCAAGTTCAGATTCTGATTAAGGTAAGGTTTATTGAACATTTGGCTGTATTGAAGTCATATTCTTTGGTTGAAAATATATTCTTCCTCTCTTTTAGTGTGTTTTGAACATTTGTGATGATCATTTTGGTTGTAAATTGTAGGCTAGGCCTGGTTTTAGACATAATGGATCCTCTTATATCCTATAAAATGGGAAGCATAGTGGGAAATCAGGATAAAAATGGGAAATATTCACTGATTACTGTATTTTTATATTTTCATGACTAAATGCACTTTTTGTGATAAAACTATTAAAATACTCAGACATATGCATTTTTAGAGTTTTTTTGTGTTTGAACTAACAAAATAGGCAGTTCTAAGTGTTTTTAGAGGGGATTTAAGTATTCACAGATTTTAGCTATTCATGAGGGGCGCAGGTTTGTGTGGTATGCATTCCTGCACATATGGGGGTGTTTACTGTGGTGTAAAGCTTGAGTGATATGGAACTCTTGTGGTCTGAACAATCTGTGGTCATAGGTCTACGTATAGCTTGGGCTATATGCCAAGACTGATACGAGGTTTAGCATGATGTCAAATTAACTAAGTACGGTAAGTAACTTGATTGGACCCTTACTGCTAACAAGGTAGACTTATACTCTAGTATCTTTTTTTTTTTTTTTCAGAAAGCTTTGCTGAAGAAGGTTTTAGGACAAATCAGCGATAATAGTCCTCTATATGCTTCAGTATCGGATCATTTTGAATTGTGTTTGGTAAAGTGTCGCACATCCAGCCAGTCGGTGCAACATGAAACGCTGTATATAGACCCTAGAGCTAAGCATTGTTATGGGGAAGGACCTCCATCTCTTAATAATAATGAAACATGATTGTACAAAGATAGTTTAGATGTATTTCTGTGTTTTTAATTAATGCCCCTTTATCTTATTTTAAAGAAACCCCTAATGCATTCATGTACATTATTTGACTGAAAAATAATCAGGATGCAATATTTTAACTTTACTTTAAAAGAGGGTAGCATTTCTTCATTTGAAGGTAGGATAATACATACTGCAGTGCTATTGTGTGTGATACTGTAGTAGTCATCATTATATTTGGTGATTTATTTTTCTAATGCTTTTTCAAAATGCAACGGTAATTTTTTTACTTTTTTATTGATTTAATTTAACATTTTTATGTTGTGTACTTCTTTATCCAAAGTAGTTGCTAATGATTTGGTTCTATTAAAAAGATTGACATTTTTATCAAAAATTTGAATGTACTTTATCATGGTGGATTTTAAGGTTGTGTTAAATTTTTATAATGAACATCATTTTAGAACTAGAAAAATCATCTTTATGTAACCTTTCACAATAAAAAGACTAGATCCCATTCATCTCTTTTTATTGTATATAAAACATAAGGTAAATTGTCTTAAATTCAATATGTAAATTTAAAATTGATTGGAAATTGACTGCTTACTGAACTTTTCTCTCGTATACACTTTTTCTTTGTTTACATTAACACATGACAAAAATTGTTTTAGATGTTTGTTACCCAGCAAGCATTTTGTTCTTCATTGAAGCTCTTGAGAAGACTTTTACCATGTTATTGTGATCGATACTGGATTGTGGAGGCATTTTCCTCTTTGTGCAAATATGAATGATCATTTGGAGAAATCAAAGGAATTGCATGTTGCAATTTACTGTATTTGAACAGTGTATCTGTTAATATTTATGGTGAATATCTGTGAACATTTATGGTGAATCTCAACCCAAAAATTTGAATATGGTTAAAACTAAAAAACCGGAAATAGGGCAAAAGGACTTGAACACCTCAGTGAATATGGACATAATTTTACAAGGCTCGTATTTTGATTGGAGAGATCCAAACGCTAAAAATGCCAGATTTTTAAAGTAATTTGTAATTTTCATAGATATTCAGTTACTATGCTTTTTATATATGGTATATCCTTACTCATGCACTAGAATAGCCATGTACTGAATAAACAAGAATGATACTCTGGTGATGGGGAGAGGAGACGCCCATTCTCACCCAACTACGCTACCCACTGATCTTTCGATTGTGACATGGTTCAGGCTTATTTCTTGTATTCAATGTTTTTCCGACTGCTGACTGTTTTTTGCATGAATTTTGCATTCTTTTGAGAGTTATCCATTCTCAGTGCATCCTCATGTTGCTGGTGCCTTTTTCTGCCAGAAAATGATAGTTTTTTTTTCTGTGTGTTTTGGTGCTTGTTGTTGGTTGTCTCAATAGAAAGCCCACATGACCAACATCATTGTGAAGACCATGGCCCACCTTGGAGTTGTTTTGTCTTCTCAGGTGCAAGAAATACACACTGAATATGCTAAATGACCTTTATAGTGGGAGCATTATGGGAAGAGGAGGAGGAGGAAGCCTATGAAGGACACTTCATCGAGCAGACCACATGCTGAGTCCTTCTAGAACATTCTCTGCCCCTGCCTCTCGAGTCATTGGACAATGGCAGCAAAACTGGATACAGACAGATGCCCTTCTGTTCTCAGTCGTATTATCCTGCAAATGCTGTCATATCACTGTGCTAGAGATGACAGCATTCGTGGCTGGCACTTCAGACCTTTCATGAACATCTGGAGGGGCACTCAGTGGTAGTCATGAGCAACAACACAATTGCAGTGACCTATGTCTCCAAACAAAGGGGAATAATCTCCCCTTCATTGTGCAACTGGCTGTCCAGATGCACGAATGGGCATTGCTGCATGATTAAGCTGAAAGATGGGTACATCCCAAGCAAAAGTAATTCGTGGCAGCCATCAGGACCAGGTCGTGGAGATGGAATGGTCCCTACACCAAGTGGTACGCAGACCACCTATCGCTCCTGATAGATGTCCTGAGAGCCCTGCACCCATTGCCCACTCTTCTGTTGCAACCACGTACTTGGAGGTATCATAAAGCTGTGCAGTTGCTGCATCCTCACAAGTGGATGTCATCCATCACCAGTTGTGAGAAAGGGGCTTTTCTCACAAAACAACGAGGGAGATGTCTGGTACCCTCCGCATATCTTCGGTAAATGTGTACCAAGGAAAGTTGGTTATCTTCTGGGATTGGTGTCACAGAAAGGGTTACTCTCCTCTTCAATGTGAAGCAGACTTTTTAGCATTCTTATGCTTAGACAAGGGCATGTTTGTCATGGCCTGTCCAAATCCCCAGAAATACTGATGATTGTGGGTAGCTTCACTCAATCTTGCCCTCCTTGAGAGGTCAGATCCCCTGAACGGAGCCTGGTGTTGATACTTGGAACCCTCAGAACAGCCCCATACAAACCCACCCGTTATCAGACAGGGATCACATCCATCAAAACATGTCTTCCTTCTAGCCCTTGCCTTAGCTAAGAGAGTGGGAGAATTACATGGATTGGCAGACTTTGTTGGGCACTCGGATGGGTAGCAGTCTCTTGTTCTTGTGTGTCCCGGAATTCGTGGCCAAGACACAAAATCCCTCGGTTCGAGTTTCTTGATTCTCTCCCCTTAAGAACTCGTTAGTGGAGAGCCACATGAGATGGTGCTGTGCCTATTAGCTTGGTAGTTTCATTTTCAAGATCTTAAGCCTTTCAAGTGCAACAATGACACCATGGCTATGATTAAGTATGATGGTAGAATCTCGTCACTATGCTGGTATGGTAAAGGACGATTCAGCACAATTATTACACATCGTTACTATATATGTAATGAGTATATAGTAACGAGTTGCCAGGACAAGTCTATAATGTCATTACAATTAACAACCTTATTACTTATAGTAACAGGGACAAGGATTTGGATACCATACACCAAGGAAATTACATGAAATCTCATAGGTTACTGTGTACATGACAGTAGGTCCTACATGTTAAATGCAGTTTGAGTAATTACAGTAAAACTTTTTTACAATATGAGCATTTACAAACCCATCACAACATGTGATGTACAGAGCACCAGGCAAGACCATTGTGATATTGATGATCTTTGATAAACTCAGTGTAATTTTTTCCAAAAATTGCATGATTAAAATAAGATAACTTGTCAAAAGTCTTCAAACACCCGTAAATTGTACAGTTTTTCTTATTAGGATATAAAATTTATTTTTTTATTTAAAATATGTTTTATTCACTCTAAAAAAATATTTACATTTTTATATATAGATATATACATAAATTAGGTGTTCCAAGATCATGTACTAAAGGTAATGGCTGCCTATTTCTTCAACAATCTTTTGGAACACAAACACTAGACAAATAGGTTCCCTTTCCAGCAGGGCATGACGAGGGAACACTTACTGACAATTTTGTAGCCTGCATACATTCTGAAATCTGACACATTCTTTACAAATCTTCCTGTTCCCAGATTGTCTAACTACCAGGAAATACCATTGCTTAGCCTCATCAACTTATGCTTCCTTGAATTTGTTGCTGTGCAAGCACGTTTATTCTAGGGTGCGGAGTGCCTGACATTGAGCAATTATCTGAATCAAGAGGCAGTTCATATCACTGGTGAAAAAAGGGTGAACTTTCTTGGTGGCAGTATTTGCTTATTCCGGGACAATTTCATTATAGTTCTGCATATTCATCTACTCACTTCATAACTATCAAGACATGATGCTTGTCATCCTTCCTGGGAACAAGAAGTCTCCAATCTTTACAGTCTTCTCCCTGAACCCCAGCTTCACAGGATGCTTCTCCTTCCCATTATTACATCTCAATATAACTTTATTTCCATTGCACAGGTGGCATAAGCACTTCAGCACAAATATGCCTTGATTTGTGAAACTTGACTCACCCTTAGACAATGATGCCATGTGACTTAAATTTCTTACCAGTCCAACTCTGCAAGTACATATTTCCTTTAAAGCTGTAGGTCTTCTGACGAGTCTGCTAATATCTCACTTGACTGCAATATGCTTTCATTGGGAGAAGTGTGTATGTACACCAAAACCAATGTTTTCATTCCACACTGATGTAAAGGGAAAGAGGCTCTTGTCTTTCTGGTTACTAACATGACTGAGCAATCAAATAAACAGCCATTCATCCACTATTCTTGATCTCACTACCTCTTAATCTCACCTCCTCTTAATCTGTTCAACTGCTGTACGAGATCTCTGTCCATACACTTTTGCTTCTCTCCACAAATTTCACAATGGCTTTAAAATTGAAAAGGGTGAAGTACAACCCATAATCAACTTTGCATTGTAAATTGCTTTCTTTTGGAAACTCACTTGTTCAGCTTGTCTGACCCAACGAATTCTTTTAGCTGGGAACCTCTTCTGTAAATTACTCAACTAAAATATAAATCTTCACTGGTTTTAACATTTCAGACAACCAAAGTAGAACTTTCTTGTATCTCCAGTGTATTCTTCACAATGCAAGACCACTAAGGAGCTCAACTATTTCACTGACAGTAATCCTCTGTGCTGATATCTAGAAGATCTCTTATCACCATCATTGTTGCAGTGTTACATCACCTTTTCCTTTCCTCTTATAACTTTTGTATTTTGTCTGAAAATGCCATCTGGTCCAGGTCTTCATCCATAAATTTTGAAGCCATCTGATCAGTTATCGCCCTTGTACAGTACTGTGTTTCCACATTCTGTTATTTGTCTTTGGTTCTCACATTCTCTAAGGCACTCTGAGTATGTCCAACATCAGGTTTTGTTCACCAAACTTTTTGTTTATTCCGTCCCCTTTTGTTTAACTGCTCTGTTGCAGTTAATGGCCTAACCTATGACCACAGATGTTCCCTGGGGTTTGTTTTCTCATCAACACGTTTCCAACACCCTTTGTTCAGTTACATTAAGTTTCTAACTGCTCCTGAAATTTTTCTGTCTCCAACTTATCCACTTTTGATTTTGGGTATGGAATATTTCAAAGTGTGTTTTGGTAGAGGTCATAAGTTGAAAACTGCTAAATCTTCTTAAATGCTATTTACACTATTTCATTCCAGTGCTTTATGATTTTTCTTAACTTTTCTGTGTTGCTACTTTAATTTCTTTGTGTATTCATCTTCACAACAGGACTGAATTCAAAGTCAATTTGTTTAATCAACCAGCTCTGCCCTTACTCTTCTCTTAGGCTAAAGGAGTGTCCTTCTCAGGCATCCCTGTGTCACAGCCACCAAGTCTGTGGGACGATTAGCTTCCCTTGGACTTCCTGGGTTTATGAATCTTTCTCTCTTTGCTCTTTGGAACTATCCTCCTGTTTTCATTCTGACTGAGTGTTATACTTTTTAAGTGTTAATTCATTTGTTCCATTTTTCCCATTTTTTCACTTTTTCTTCCTGTGTGGGCTAGAAAAGGGTATCAGGTTAAACAAAAAAAAAATACCTATTCCATAATAAAAAATTACTCAAATCACTATGACATGACTTCCAGGTATGCAGTATGAGATAAAGGAAAAATATTTATAATTCAAGCAGGGATTTCTGAGCCTACTGAATTAAAGGCCTTAACTTTTAGGCTATCCCAAATTTTCTGCTTACATATAAATACAGAATATACTGTTTATACACAGTATATTAGCACTCTTACATATACATAGGCTATATGCACCCACATACATTTATACATATATACAAATTTATTTACGAGTTCAGAAAATGTGTAAAATAACAAAATTCTTAGAATATACTTTTGGTCATACAAAAATATTCAGAGTACTATGTGATAACAACTTTGCTAAAATAAGCCTACACAAGCAAAATTTTCCAGATTTATGGACCATAATCCTTTCACACTACTCCTGTTTTCATTGTTTTCATGTATTTATTTCTCTTACAACAAACAAAAGAACATCATGATGTAAAAAGAATCCAGCTGTATGCATCAATAGCTGTTTCATCAAGAAGAGGAGATTTATTAGTACTCAATAATTTTCTAAACAAAAATAAGATTTCTGTGGCTGTTTAAGAGTGTTTGAATGCTCTTATTGTTAATAATATATAGTTTAACCAGACCACTCACTTAACATTCGTAACTTTGAGTTTGACCGAATCAGTGATTTATTTCACTTAGTGTGGAAAAATTAAATGAAATATTCCATATAAATATCATTATCTGTAAAACTTCTTTTGCATGGAGAGTGGAGGTTTAAAAATCTACCGGTAAATCATTATAAGAATTACAACAATGAGCGAGTATGAATAGAATGGCAGAGTATGGTTAAGGCAATAAATACACAAGATGAATGAGTAAAAGTAAACTAAGCTGCTATTCACTGCTTGCTGAACCTTTCGTACACAAGGAAAATGAGTAGGTATAAACACGGTATGATTTAACAAGATGTACGGAAAAAGACACATCGTTAAACCTCGGCCAACCAGACACTGTCATTACAACAATCACTCATTCACTTTCACATAAGAGTAACAAGCAACACTAGGACTTTAAAGAGTAGAGTTCAGAACATCTATTAATACTAGATTCAGTGATGTTAAAATTGCTATGCATCACAAACCCAAAGTTTATGTGCAATATTTTGAGCACCATTAATATTGTAGACCATAGTACCAAAAGCACCTGTTACAACAAAATTTCTAGCCATTTCAAAAGATGCTATTTTAAAGATTAAGGTCCTTATCTGCTCAAGCGCTTCATTAAACTTTCGTCACTATCAGCCTAAAAATTATTTGGACCATAATTTTCACATTGCATTACTGTAAATTTTCATGCAGCTTTAAATTCTAGGCTATCTATTTACATAAAGTTAAATTGTTTTATTTATAACACCCTAAATGGTAATGTGGAATCTATCACAACATTATAGATACTGTAACAAAATGCTGTCCTACTATTTTTCTGATGACAGCTTTCTGCAATATTTCACTTACCTTATTTTACTACCATAAAATATCTCAGCAAATTTAACAAGAAAAAAATATTTATATACATACAAAAACTAAAACTTTCTTAGAAATTGCAATGCAAACTAATTTCTTGGTATATTTTATGTTCTTAACCAGTAATTCAAAATAATCAGTAAAGAAGAATTATGAGAAAAGTGAGATGACATTAGACGACAATCAATAATTCATTAGATCTATGGTACAGTCGTCTCTACTGACATTCTTAAATATGAGATTGCACTGAACACAGAAAAAAAAAATCCTTTGAGTAATTTAAGGGACTACACTACGCTAAACATTAGACATAAAATTACTCAATATTTATTACTACAATCAGACCCTGCAATCCATAAAAAACATTACCTAGGTGATGTCTTCATCTTTGAGAGGCAACTCGTCTCACTGAATACCACAATTATACCGCCATTATACTTGAACAGCATTTGCCTCGATGAAAGTTCCACGTGTTTAATGCATTTTCTAAATGTTTGAGAGTTCTGCACTATATTGAAAACACTTCACAAAGGGAATTATTCAGGAGAGGTCTAAGTATATTAATTACGACAAAGCTAGAGAGTCAGAATACCTGACATTGATTTCCTTACGAGTATTTGGAAAGTAAGAAAAAATCTTTGGATTTTGTATATGCCACACATTAAACATTAATAATGTAGATAATTGACATAAAAAAATTTGAAAACTGACATGAGATTACGTATCAGATTTGATCTTTCCAGATCGCTTTTTTCATATTAGCTATAAAAAGGAGGCTGGAGGTTCTATCTTACACATTCTTGACACTACTTCAATGAGAATTTCCAAAGTACGAAATTCTTTTATCCACGAGCTGCTTTTGTAATACGCATGATGTCACAGTGTTGATACTCAGCACATGAGTGTACTTTTCAGCCACTGAAATAAAAAAAGAAGGACAAGATTGATTCACTAGCTGTTCTAATCACCAAAAATTAAAAAAATCAGAACTGCAGACTTGAAACAGAAGAACCAGTTGTTCATGTATAGTGATGCATGGAAAATGAGCAACTTATCAGATACAGTACAAATAAAAAAATTGCATGAAATTTAAAACCAATTCTAAAATAATGCCATAAGTTCTTCCTTGAAAGGGGAAGACTGGCTACAGACCACCATTCACTAACAGTGGATACAGGCTACACTATATTTTCCTTATTTGCCAGCTTGGGGGAACATGCTGCATTGTTGAGTGATACACAATACAAACCTCTAAAGTAAAGTACTGTAGGCTGTTATTTTAACATTGCCGTGATCAATCATAGACAATTTCACAATAAAAAGAAAAGTAAATACAGTACATAATATACTTGAGCACTGATAATCAGTATTATTATTTTTAAATACAATAGTTTACAAAGATTCTAGTTCACATGCTCGACTCTTGGGGCTGGACAGCTTTTCCTGTACAGTACTGGGTCAGACATAATCACTACACATATTCAAGTTTACACTTCAGCTGTATTATAACTTTTCTTAATGATAACATATCGTTGCACTTAGCTACTATGCTTACTCACCTCGGCTAATGAAAATTTGATGGCACCGTTTTGAAGTGGGTCTCTCTTCTCAAAAATGCCTGTAACATGAATGTAACTGATGAACACTTGTAATTCATATGGTCAAGAAAACAATTCTTTGTAAAGTTGCAATGCAAGCAGCTACAAAATATGTAATACAGCAGAGGAATTATTTTTTAATAATAATGATTGCACAGTTAACATGAAATCCTGCTGAGGTTGTGAAAATTTTCAGTATAGTTCACAAAAAAGTGTGACAATGTCTCAAGGCTAGCAAACTAAAATGGTCAATGGAGTTCTGTGCATCAATCTTCCATCAAACAAAATTTTAATTTTTGCAAGTCTAATGCATTACCAGCGAATCAGTATAGTACTCACTGAAGGCCACTGACAGATGCAAAATGGCACTAACAAAGTCTCCAAAGCGCAGAGTTCCATCTTTTCTCATGTAACGCAAGACCAAAGTTGAAACTACCTCCGTACTTAACTGAAAACCTAGATGTGTGAAAGTGGAAAGTTAGCACTCATACCATAAATAGTATATGCTGCTACAAATTTACAAAAGATTGTCATTTACTTGAACAATAATATTCGACAGCTTAAAATGGGTGGCAAATTACTCATTCAAATCAGTGAAGCAGTACTTCAAAAAGCTCACATCTCTTTGACTAAATGAATAGCAGACATCCATAGAGAGTACTTTTCACCTAACTTACACATTTTTATCTCATCTGTATCTTCAGTTTCAGTCTGATACTTTTGAATTTTAGTACTACCTGTACTCTACATTTGCCATTGTAATCCATAAAATGTGGTAATGACTGTAATTTTGATGAGATGGAGATGTGAGAGTAAATCATTTACTTACTTGGCTAATTATACCTACTGTTAAAAAACACCTGTGTTAATTGTCCTGACTTGTGGATACATCTAAAACTTGCATAATTATACCAATATTAAAATTCTGTTTTTCTTTTAACATAAGTTTTTGTTCCATTTGTTGACAGCTTCATTGCTGGTTCAAAACAGCTTCAGATTATAATGTATTCTTTTCATGCATAGAATAGGTCCTCTTGAGCATATCAAAGTGGAGTTCCTGTAACTTGAACAAGTTCAGAATGTATAACATTTAGTTCATGTTACAACCTATTTCTCAGTTTCTTCCTTCTTTTTGGTGAAAATTTCATCAAGAGGCAACTCTGGTGATCCATACTCTTTTCCTTCCCCTTTTTTTATCTTTTTTTGAGCCTGGGCTACATATGGGTACTGGCCTTGCCAATGCATTGACTTTAAAAGAAAAAAAAAAAAAAGAAATTGTCTAGACCATTGGTGTCATTCAAATTAAACATAAAACTTGTGAATATGGCAAGAAAACCAATGATGCCTTTACTGATACCTTTGCTGATACCACTTAAAGTGAGACCTTATTCTGGTACTTGCGAACCCTCTATGAATATCCTAAGAATCTGTGAGGCATGAACTGTTAAAAGATCCAACTCTAAAAGAAATTGTTTTATCTCTGCATCACCAAGACATGCGGGGAAGTTGCACATGCTTTGCTGAAGTGATCTAGCCAGTATGGAGGTCATTGGTTGGGGTTACTATTAACACTGTTCTAATACAAAAAAACCAACATCCATAACAAATTTCACATATCTTGCTCAGAGTGACTTTGTTAAAAGTGAAGAAAACATTCTTTGTGCAGTGAGGGCAATGTTTGCAAAAAAGGGATGAGAATTTGCAGATTTTGTCGTTTCGGAATACAGCTAGTATATGAAAGAACCACACAGTATCATCTCAGAATATCTCACTAATGTATAGTAAGCTAAACAATTTCTTGGCCAAACTTTTAATCCAAAGAAAAATGTCTAAATCTCTAGAATAACCTAAAAAGAACTTACCAGGCATTCAAAAAATGTCAGGAAAGTTATGATATACTCACCTACATCTTCAAGCGCATCCCTTAATCGTTCTGCTTTTAAAATTCCTGTTCGTTCCTTGGTGTGACTTTTGAAGGCATTTTGCCAAAATTTTAAACTAACCATAAGATCTTTGAAATCTGAAAATCTCAAACGACCCGTAGAAGAACTCTGTTAAAGCATAGTTAAAGAAATATACCTTTCATATTACAAGCATCATTTAAGAGAGCATATATGTTGTGTTTTTGTGCCTACTATAAATCAAACAACAGCTGATTGCTATTCTATATGGAAAATAGTAAAAGATATCAGTGCTGCTTTATTCCATAAAAGGATACATCCAGTGCAAGAATAACTTGTCGGCAAATGTCTAAACTTGCACAACTCTTGATGTAATCTGTTAAGAAAATTAAAGATTAATAGTTTCACTAAAATATAACGAAACAAATAAATTACCATGACTAAAAGCTAATAACCTATAACATCAATTTCATTTAGAATATATGAAGAGCAAATTCAATGCATTCAAACAAGTGCTCTATTTGCACAAGCTACAGAACAGTATACAATATGGTAAAAATAATTAAAAAAAAACCTGAATTCTGGGGTTGTTGCACATATCTAATATTGTATGTCATATTTTAAAAAAAATTTTTTGTATTTTCACAAGTGGTTAGTATAATTACAGAACAAAAATATTCTACATAAGAAATGAAGGTGTAAGCCAAATACTGGACAGGTTAGTGGTAATGCAAATTTGGTTAAATAATAGCTTTTAGTATTCCAGTCATATAATTCTTTTGTTTTTTATTACTAATAATAATGAAATACCCGGTATGAATAGCTTACAAAATTCATATCAATTAACAGGAATCAATATTCCAAATCATCAACGAGAACAAAATTTTGCACCTTCTGATCACTCTTGCATTAATGTTTTACTTAAAACTGCAAATTTTCCAGTTAAGAGAATTATTTTTAATCACTCTTAATTTAGACTATGACATCAAGATTATTATTTTCTCTTAAGATATGACCAGGTAGGTGGGAGTTTGAATTTAC
Organism: Macrobrachium rosenbergii; assembly: GCF_040412425.1. Classification (NCBI taxonomy): domain Eukaryota; kingdom Metazoa; phylum Arthropoda; class Malacostraca; order Decapoda; family Palaemonidae; genus Macrobrachium; species Macrobrachium rosenbergii. The sequence goes on along the minus strand of NC_089764.1, from coordinate 30,632,633 downwards.
ACACATTGGACCATTTTTGCCAAAGATGCCTGAATTTTGTATAAATGAGCAGCGAGAACTAATAATACAAGGTCATAAATAACAAGACTGCTGCCTAGATTCAGCATGAACACAGACAGCATTCAGAGGATGGTCATTTATCACACAACTACCAAATAAATACGAAGAGATTCAGAAACCAACTATCTCAATAAATAGAAAACGAGATTCAGAAACCCACTGTCTCGATTAACTCTTTTCAGATTATAACCAACAAAATTTAGCTAGTAAGAATTCCGTAAGTACAAATACACTGAATTGTATGATACATTGGAAATAAGTTTAACTGGAGAGGCCAAATATGTGGTGTATGCAAGATAATACTCAAATGAAAAAGTAAATTTTTAGATATCTACAACTATCAAATCACCCAAAATCTAAAGGTTAACTCCTGTAACGAGTATGACGTGAGCCTGGCAACGACACTCTCAAGCATAATTATGTAAAACAACTGTAGTTAAAAAGGCATTCTATAAAAGAAGCCCCATTTACAAGTCACACAGTTTCTGAAGTACAGTATACAGCACTTAACATAAAATTACAGAATAAATTTGTAAACACTTACCATTTGGTAGACAAGCTTCAAGTAATTCGTGAAGCTCAAAAGCATTTACAGATCGGTGCTCATCAGCAACTTGGAGAAACACAGCTTCATACTGTTGCAGACTCTTTCCATCCATGGAACCATGTGCTTTCAGTAAAGCCGACTTCACCAAGGAGGGTGATGTGTCTACCAATCTGTTCGAAATGAGAATGTATTCATATATAAATCACGTAGTAAAATTGCATCTCGGCAAATGTCTCAAAAATGATATGATCAGGTTAGATCAACATATAAAATATGGAGAAGTCTCACTAGGATGCTGTTGTTCAATTAACAACAGGAAACTAACACATCAGCATTGTACAAACTAGAATAAACATTAAAATACTGCATAGTTACTTTAATTTCAACGGCTTAGAAGAGAAGACTCGAAGAGTAAATGATGATTCCTGGCCTGGTTCAAATGTGGTGGGCAATAAAATATAACCACCTTGCTCTAGCTGTACTCTTTCACTGACCTGTTACGACAAAATGAGAATTCAAATACAAAGGAATTAATATTAGTTAAAATTGGTACTATCTATTGAGTGAGATAAAGTCTACTAATGATCATCTTCAACTAACTGCTTTTCTCCAAAGGCTGAATTCTCTACTGCCTAACAATTTACTTTCATATGATCAAGAAATATTCCATTACTACAATACTGAGGGTTTCCCAGAACCAGGATTAAACTAATGTATGCAACAACGACGTTCATGGATCCACAGAAACCATTCCTAATTAATTTTTCAGACAGTGAAAATCTTCTTACCTGTCTACTGTTTGTGTACTGTGAATTGACAAGAGACTTATTTTTCTTGAAAAACGCTTTGCTGATGGAATCGAGGCCATTTTTGGACAGTGCATATGCTGTGAACCCAATAACCTGAAAACAAAGAATAAGAATTTTATCAAAATTGAAAATAAAAAGAAAAACTGCAGATAGAAAAATGATAAATCAAATAAGAGCTATTTACATCCATGTAATTTTTTTCACCAACCATAAACCTGATGCTAGACTCTATTATGTGTCAAAGAAACACAGGAATCAAATATCATGTGTACTGTACAAGAATAGGAAAGAAATAATGAGCAAAAATAAAGGTGAGAATTTTGGATATACACAATCTTTTTATAAAACTGGCAAATTTCTTTTTAAAAATATTTTAACTCTCTCCTTCTACTGGTTAAAAATATGCCATGATTAACAGAAATAAACCACATACCTTAGGTTCCATGACTGAATGTTGATTCAAAGATATCACTACTTCTTCCATGTCACTTAGGATGAGGTGTAATTGTGGGTTAATGTGAAATGTATCTGCCAAAGAACACAAAATCGATAATATTTCCTCAGGCTGAGTTATCTGTAGAGAACACTCTCAACTCTCCCCTAAAACGAATGACACAGACTTCAAATGATACAAAAATAAGTACCTTTCAAAATTCTAAATTTTTAAATTTATGCAATGTCATTCTAACCATACAGACCAAAAGAGAACATGGAAATACCTAAGGAACATCAGAAATATATGCTGAGATTGGGAAAGCACAACAACTTTGCTATTTTAAAAAGTGTTTTCATGATCAAGAGATAAATTAACAGGAGAAATAAATTTTTAATCTACTCATAAACTAAAGTGTACAAAAGGAAATTCATAATATCTAGCTGAGTACAAAGGTACAACTAGCAGCCCATTTTCAGGATTAAACACTGAAAGATCCACTTATTTGTGGAGGAACAGGAATACTGTATTCTTAATTTTTCAAATATAAAAAAATTAAAAATAATTTAGATATTAGTATACTGTAAAGGCAACAAAACACTGTTCTAATAAAGTAGTAAAATATTAAATGAAAACATCTCTTAATTATCACAATCCAGTGCAATTGCTGTGCATGGTATTGTTCTGCTTTAACCAAAAACTTTGCAAGTACACAGTGTATGATGTTTTACACTGAAGTTGCAGACATTAATGTTTTTATGTAAAATTAACTACCACAAATATTTACTACATAACTGTGAGACAATAAAGGTGTTAGCTGTAAGGAAACACCTTTACAGAACATCACATTGCACTACAAGATCCCAGTAAATAATTTTGTTGAAGTAGACAGGGTCTACTATAAGTAAAAAACAGAGCTGCTTTTATGTCTTACACTGATAGGCAAATATTATCCAATAATGCAAAAAATGTATCATGGGTTTGGATGCTTTTTTTGATTTCCATCATCCACAAACAGAAACTTAAAAATAAAAAAGGCTGACCAGGATTATTTCTGCAGCCTCCAGCTGTCACTCCCTTTTGCCAAGACCCCTGGTATACACGTGAAGTCCATGGCATTTTGTGCTTAAGAGATGGTTCATCTCTCGAAGTTTCCCCATCTAGATGTATAACTTCCAATTGTGAAAAAGTGCGCACGAAATCACTATACGCCATCCTGAAAAGACAGACAAAGAATTTTCCATAAAATTTATCATACACTGAATGCTAACTGACATGGAATCTATTGTTGTGAAAGTATATACAGTACTTCAAAATATGAATGCTGTCAGTACATGCAAAATGGCTACTGTACAAGAATATATACAAAAAATTATTACATATGGTAAAATAAGGCCAACAAAAATCTTACCATCAATCTAAAACACAATGAGTTAACAAGATAATAAAAAATATAACAATATACTACAAAATTTCTGTACTGAACTACAATTTCTTGTAAGAAGACAAAGAGAATTGAAAACAATTAGTAGCTTATGCAAGAAAATTTCAAATTCAAACAAATATTTGAAGGTGATCTCCAAGAAAGCTGTCTTGCCCATCCACACATGCATTGTGATTCTCCAGGAAATCAATTTAGGTAATTCATGAAGGATAAGGGCAGGTATTCTTTGGAATCAAATACATCTTAAGACTCAAATTTTATTTTTTTGATACAAATCTATCAGTGCCCAGGATACTGAATCTTCCTTCAGCACACACGGACCAATAATCGAACTCTAAAATGCACGGACAGTACTTTACCATATTACGACTAATTTTAGAATAATATTTTGGTAATAAATCACTTTGGCTTTGCTTTGGGAGATGACAAATTGGGCAGAAATTCAAAGGACACCACCCAGACCAAAATTAGACTTAAAGATTACAGGAAATATGCACCTGTAGACAGGTAATATACAGTATAAATCTATGATAATGCTAATCCCAGTAGGTAGATACAGTAATAGAAAGGAAATTTACCAGCTGTCTTGACAACAGCAGTAAGAGTCTTTACTAGATGTCCCAGAAATGACAAAGGTATGAAAAACTTACCAAAATTCACCATCAGGTGTATACTTCAAATTTAGTCTCTCCTTTTCATTAGGGGGTACCTCATCCCACTCTGGTGTGGAGCGACCCCATGCCCCTAAATATTCAGCGCTGGTTCCAACAGGCGTTCTCATCCTCACTAAACATACCTGTTCACCATTGTATCTGTCAACCTGTAAAACCAGAACCCTTTTAAGCAACAATTACGTATTCTCGGCACATAAATCATTCTAAATTGCTTTAATCAAAATCACGTATTATTAACTACAGGAATAGAAATATAAAAAAAAATTGGGTCTTGCTTACCTCCAGTCCACAGAATTTAAATAAAAAACCAAGTAAAAAGTTCTGCAACAGCATTAGTTTATACAGTACAACATTTTTCAACAAAAATCATCACCATCTATGTAGATGGTTCCACAAAAGACATCAGTCAATGCCCAACCCATCTATAACTGAAAATCTTTCTTTAACTTGAAATTTGAATATTTTTTTGCTTATAGTTTTACTTTGAACCGTTTCTTAATTCTTGTTAACATATTTGTATCTGTTCTGTGTACGTAACTCGAGTTCCTGCTCATTGTGTATTTGTTTCACTTGCAAGTTCTACACTCCTGCTGCTTGTGGACTTACTAGTATTTGCTGTACACCTAAACTTCAAAAGAATAATTTTTTGTGTTGAAATGAAATTTGATAATCTTGTCTAGTCTCCTTATTCTTATTCTGCTTCTTATTCAATTATCAGTAGCTTCTACATAGTCAAAGTGTTCGCCTTTCTCACACCTTGATAGATTGCTTGCTTTCCAGCCGAAAAGGCCAACTCTTCATTCTTCCATGATATTTTTTGAGTCACTCAAATATGAATCCTTAGATCTTTCATGAGACACTCATTATTTTAAGCTTCCTGAGATATTTCCTGAACCACTCAGATCTGAAGCCTACCAGACCTTTTCTGAGCCACTCAAATCTTAAATCTAAGCAGGGGTGACCACTGCAGATGGTGCTGATATTCCAGGGATTTCAGCAAACAGAATTTCACATAAACCTCATTTTAAAGTATGATTCATTGTATGTTTGACAAAAAAATTAAGTTCTTAAAAATCTTGACACATGACATAGTTGCTTTTTACACAATTTTATTCTGTCTAAGGATATACCAACACCTGTTAATACTCAGATGGAACAAAAGGTATGTATACATTATTTCTCACCTTCTCAACAGCATATATCCTGTAATTAATGCCCATGACAATGCCACTGGCCAGTTTCTCTGAATGAACTTTGTTGTGAGAGTGCTGATTGACAACTGCTGTGACAATCGAAGTGAGTTCCAGAAGCTTAGAGAGCAGACGTCCACAAGTCGTAGGATCAGCACGCAAACTTATAGACTCTGCTATCCCACCAGTAAAATCTGACAGACCATCTAGAGATGTACCATACTTGAGGGCCTCATATGATCCATGGAGCCTGTAACATAATGACAAAGAATTACTGACCTCACATCAATGTCTAGACTTATCAATGAGATTAAAAAGAAGAAGAAGGCCAACAAAAATTAAGCATATTAAAAAAGATATATTGAATTCTTGCTGTTATATTATTCATATTCATAATAACTAGTACATATTTATTTGGGTCAAGCCAAAATCAATGAACCTGTACAGAAAGCATCTACATTAAATGCTGTACAATGTTCATGCATGGGTACATGGAAAGAGGACCAGGTAGTGGGATAAAGGTGTGAAACTAGAATAGCATATTTTTCAATATTGCAATACATAGCAATGCAAAAAATGAACCAAACCAAATATAAATAAACAAATAAATAAGGCGTTTATTTAGATTTGGCAAAGTCCAAGACTTGAGAACCTTGCTTACATCATCGTCGAAAGTGTAGGGGAACTAAGTGTGGTACCTGAAGTAAGCCAGCAGACACTAACATTGGCAGGAATATTTTAATCAATTAGGCAAAGCATAACTAAGAGGGGTAAATGATGTAGAGCCACTTTTACCTCGATTATAGACAGTATTAAGCCACTATTATGGACGGTATTATTCAAAAAGAAATTATGTTCACATTAAGACGACTAACAGTCGAAAACCTCATTGAAGTACCTGACGAATAATGATACAGAAGAGTCCATTAACACAATCTTTTAAAATATCCCAGTTGACTATTTCACACAGCAACAAGTTTCGAACAGTTTTTTGAAGGGATCAGTAACTAGCCACTTACAGTGCTGCCCAACAAAGTTAAGACTATGCACAGAAACCCCACCAAAGTTAATGCTACGTACAGAAACCCCAATATCATTACAAACGTGGAAAAAAATTGTGCTTCCTAACAATCAAATGTATGCTCATCCAAGGGGAGAAATCAGTGATTTCACAATCCTCCTTCTTTCACTTAGTCTTAAGCAAGCAAACCCTCATCAAATATAAATTGCTTGATAAACAATGGGGTCTCACTTTGGAGGTGGCAGGTTTAGCCTCCCGGAGAGTCATGGACTGATTCTTCCCCCACCTGCTGACTCAATCATTTTCTCAGCTGGTTTCCGTTGGAAAAAAAAAATGATAACAATGGGGAGTCGGTATTACTCATTATCGCCATATTTTCATTGTTTTCTTTCCTTTCATTGTGATTACGAATTTCATTCTTTGATACCCTTTCAAATTACAGTAGAGCATGGAGTACTTCCAGTCATTTTATGCATTATATACGTTGCATATACGCCAATACTGAACTCACGTGCAAATAAAGCTTGTATGGCCTAAATCTAGTTATGTATCAGAATATTAATCCTTCGCTCTCCAAGCTCCAACCTTAACTGGTTCTGCTTTTGTTGTTAGTGAGTGTTACAAAGTGCATTTTCTCACCTGTAAAATAGTACAGCAATTTATAACATTTACTTAACAGTTTATTTTTCTGGTATCATGTCATGTCGAAATAATTTCCTCTTGCTCCAATTATCCTGATTCAATAAACAAATAACAAAAACAGGATGAGAGAGAGAGAGAGAGAGAGAGAGAGAGAGAGAGAGAGAGAGAGAGAGAGAGAGAGATGCTTAGAAAATATCGTTAAGTACATACTTAGCATAGGCCTTTTCCAGCAGAGAAGGCCAGAACTGGTTCGTGGACTGTGAATGGACAAATACGAGTTTTCCATTGACTGTTGGGAGACGGTCGTCAACCAAAACCTCCTTCCATTCGCCACACCACCAAACACGGAACCTGTAAAATAATAATAATAATAATAATAATAATAATAATAATAATAATAATAATAATAATAATAATAATAAAAAACACTTGACTAACAATGTCTAATTCTGTGGACCCAATTTTTCATAACCTTACCAAGATAATGTTAATGAATTGTTCAGAAGGAACTCAAAGACAAGGAACTGAACTCAGTCTTCGATCTCAACTGGTGAGAAGAGGACGCTGAGGATAATAAGACCAGCCATTTTTCTCTCTCACCTGAAGACGCCGCAATAACCTGCATCTTGTTCGAAGTCTTGATCTGCCGGAACCACTCTGTAGAAGAGGCCCTTGGTTAAATGCAGGCATCCTAGGCAGGACACAAACCATCGATCACCTGTAATGGTAATAGAGTTGAATATAGAGTTTAGGTCAAAGGTCAGGCACTGCGACCTGTGAGGTCACTCAACGCTGGAAAGGAAAATGAGAGTAGGGAGGTTTGAAAGGTGTAACAGGAGGAAAACCTTGCAGTTGCTTTAGGAAATGATTGTTGGGAGAGGGTGGATAGCAAGATGGAAGCAAGATAACAGGAATGGAGGTGCAGTAAAAGGAATGAAAGGGGGTTGCAGCTAGGGGCCGAAGGGACGCTGCAAGAAAACCTTTAGTAATGCCTACAGTGCACCCAGTGAGATCCATTGACGGCACTACCCCACTACGGCAACCTGTAATGGTGGAACATAACCACTTTGAAATAGAAGACGAGTACTATAATCATGGAAGAGTCATTACTTACTACAGTAGTATGTCCTACCAAATCGAACAAAAATAAAAAGTCGCCCTGAGAAATTTGGTACAAAATAAATGTGTGTGTCGTGCATATTTAAATATTATCCAAACTAAAGTAGAACTCTGGGTGAATGCAATCTCTAGTCTACGCAAGATAAACTTTGCCATTTTGAGACTCGACTCCTTCCACGTTCAAGAAATGTTCCGGGCTATGAGAAGGTCTTCCGCAGAACTGTAAAAAAAAAAAAAAAGGCTGTTCCCTGAGAGTCGTTCTTATCTACGGTAGCGATCTTTCACACAATTTTCAAGTCCATTACTCTTACGGCAATGTGGAAACACTTCCGTCTTGAGGCTCGTGTTTTTTAAAAATGTTTTAATCCTTCTCAAATTACAGGGGGTTTGAATTCACTTCAAAACGGCTCTTATTGAATATCAGTATTTTCTTGGGACTGACAGGCAGACGGTTCCAGAATCGATGGTGGAAAAAAAAAAAAAGGCATTCCGTTTTAATATCACTCAGATCAAGTCTCAGACTGGTCACTCATATACGAGACACCTTTGACCTTCAGTTTTTATCACGGCAACTGAGAGGGTCTCCTTCCTAACAGGCAACAGCTCTCTTTCTAGAGAATGGCCGTGTTATTCTTGTATTCGGGATAATTTCATTAGGCAGTCAATAAATACTACAGGACCTAATAAACCGTCCTGCGGTATGCACTGTAGAATTTCCTTTCTCTCTCTCTCTCTCTCTCTCTCTCTCTCTCTCTATATATATATATATGTGTGTGTGTGTGTGTATGTGTGTGTCTGTATGCGTATGTATGTGTATAATATATATGCAGTATATTATATATATATAAATATTTCTCACACAACTAAAAAAGCCCTAGATATATTAAGAACTCATATATGCTTTTACCTGCTATATTTTTGAGGTTCCCCTGGGTGTACAAAGGGTCCCTCCAGCCTACATAAGCATCACTTCAACCGCATGGGTCAACAGAAATTTAGACTGTACATTAAATCCTGTCTATTTTTCTTACATGACAAGAGGATTATAACCATGTCGATTTGAAATATCTTCAATGCTCTCTTTTCTTGTTCAGTATTTTTGTTAGGAATTTGTCTTTCCTTATTATACAATTCCAAATTAACCATTCAGACTTTTGTTTTCGAACTTATAATTTATGTACTTATAAGTTAAAAAAAATTGTACTTAATTGCCTTACTTTTCCTAGTCTAGTTTAAAATCAGCATTGTGAGCTGGAAGATCTCATTTTTCTGAATATGTCAGCATCGGTAAAACTAATTATCTATCGAGGCTTTCGGAATTATGAAGTCGATTAATTTCTCTTCATTTTTTTGTGACATCACAAAATCTTGTCGCCAAACCATTTTTGTGACATCACAAAATCATGTCACCAAACCATTTTTGTGACAGATCACGAAAACATGTCATCAAACCATTTTTGTGACATCACAAACCTCACAGTCATAATTCATAATGACTTTCTTGATATTCGGACTTTTATTAGTCCTTTAATCAATTCCCATTCGAGTCCAAATTTCTCACAGAACGACATTTTCAGCTTTCTTGCCCGCATTCTTCCGAATGGCACCTTGACATTTGTTGTACCCGAGCGAGATGATAATTAGCGATCGCCTACCTCCTCAGGATTCGGCGCGCGCGCTCTCTCTCTCTCTCTCTCGCAAGTGACCGCAATCAAATTCCGTGATGCAGCTAATTATCTGGCGTCACTTTTAAGATGGCCGCTGTTCTTCCCAACGCCTCTGGAGACAGTCCAAGATCCGTTGGGTGGTTATAAGGCGTTTGGGAGTACCGTTTTTTTTTTTTTTATAATGGTTCTCTTCCGTTTTTACTTTTCTTACTCTCTCCCTACATAACGGTTTTTTTTTTACTTTCTCATGTTTCTCATCCGCACACTCATTCGCTCTCATCGGATTTGTGGCGTAAGTTTTCCTTCTTTTTATTGATTATTTATATTATTTTATTTAATTTCCTGTCGCTTGCATTTAACTATTGCGTCATTTTCATTATTTTAATTTTTTTCTGTAAAAGAAAACTTCGTGCCGGCTTTGTCCGTCCGTCCGCACTTTTTCTGCCCACCCTCACATCTTAAAAACTACTGAGGCTAGAGGGCTGCAAATTGGCATGTTGATCATCCACCCTCCAATCATCAAACATACCAAATTGCAGCCCTCTAGCCTCAGCCGTTTTTATTTTATTTGAGGTTAAAAGTTAGCCATAATCGTGCTTCTGGCAACCATATAGGATAGGCCACCACCGGGCTGTAGTTAAAGTTTCATGGGCCGCGGCTCATACAGCTTTATACCAAGACCACCGAAAGATATATTTATTTTCGGTGGCCTTGATCATACGCTGTAGCGGCTATACAGAAAACTCGACTGCGCCGAAGAAACTTCGGCGCAATTTTTTACCTGTTTCTCTTTATTCCCGCCTCGTTTGCATTTCCCCGCTTTATTCTCTTACTCTTATATGTCATTGCTGGTCATTAAAACCTTCATTTCGACCCTATTTACTTTCCATTACAATTTTCCGCTCTCTCTTCCGATTGTCACAATGACTTCCTTCATTTGTTCCTCAATTTAGTCGTAACTAACGGTAGAATCTTTTGGGGGGGTAGGGGGTGGCGGGGGGCTCTCAGTAAAAGACATACGTTCAATCAACTCATTACCTCTCTAATTGAAGGACATTTTCAGACGGTGACCTCAGAATGATTCTCTCTGGTTTTGGAGAATAGAAATGAGCTTTCTTACAACTAACGATGACTGTGGATTGATATATAAAGAGTTTTTTCTCTCTCTCTCTAGAAACATCAAAACCCTATTTAATGCAATGTATGGTCTAGGAGTCTACTTTCCATGTATATGTATATGTATATTTTTCAAATATCCAATTTGTATGTGTGCTTATATATATGTATATATATATATATATATATATATATATATATATATATATATATATATATATATATATATATATATATATGTGTATATATATATATATATAAATTTCTGACTCACATCAGGATCGAACCCAGGTCTTCCAGTTGAATACAAGAATAATATACCAACCAAGCCACACAATTTGGTTGGCAGCGGTCTTGTTAAACGAGAAAGCCCTACCAATCCACACAATTTGGTTCAGAAATTTTTTCTTTCAACTGAAAGATTGTGTTGATGATATATATGATATAGAAATTTATTTATTATATATATATATATATATTATTATATATTATATATACATATATATATATATATATATATATATAATATGTGTATATATATATATATATATATATATATATATATATATATATATATATATATATATATATATATATATATATAATGTAGAGAAGTCTGCAAAGATTAAAAGAGAAATTTTAGCTCAGCTGCCACGGTTCATAATTTATCGCTGATTTTTTCCCCTTCTCGGTGGTCTCCGATATTGCCATACAATCATCCGACTCACTGGATGTAGAACACGACAATAATGACAGTCTTAAGAGAGAGAGAGAGAGAGAGAGAGAGAGAGAGAGAGAGAGAGAGAGAGAGAGGTATCTATAGACAACACTTTCACTCGGGTAGGCATCAACCAGAAATTTGAACGGGTAACTTTTCGTCTCTTTTGTCGTGTCGTAACTACGGCGACTCAAAACGCTGGAATCGTGCGCGTGCGCATACATTAGTGCTGAGGTGCGTAAAAAAACAAGGAAGGCCGATTCGGTGATTTCGTGCACTTTCAGATTTCGTTTGCAGAGAGAGAGAGAGAGAGAGAGAGAGAGAGAGAGAGAGAGAGAGAGAGAGAGAGAGAGAGAGAGAGAGAACTTTCTTTCAAAATGGCATCAGGAACAAAATATGAAGTCACTCAACAATAATAAATGTATGTCATTTATATCTCATGAATAGGAAGTTTATTAGGAAAGTCACATCATTTAACACTTCTAATGACAAAATGAAGTGCTATGCTTGAGAAAGACACACTTACGCACTCACAAGCACAAACAAGCACACAAGAGTCCTTAAGTCTCCAAGAATGAAGGCCAACATGAGGAAAATCTCAGTATATTTCCCAGTGGCACAGCAATTTTTCCGTCAAGTTATTTTATTAATTATTACCACAGAATATCAAAAATAATGTTAAGCAAGGATGAACTACCATATCTTCCACTCTCAAAAAGTTAAGTATATCTTAGTTTTACCAGACCACTGAGCTGATTAACAGCTCTCCTAGGGCTGGCCCGAAGGATTAGACTTATTTTACGTGGCTAAGAACCAACTGGTTACTTAGCAACGGATCTATATTCTTTTAGACAGAAAGTAGTCCTTGACACAATGAATAGTACCCAACATATGCACCTAAACATAAACATCTTTCAGCCCTGAGGCACTCCTTCCAGCGTTTGCTTCGTTGCTTTAGACCGACAAGGAATCACGTTTCGTTTTAACTTTCGGTTTATAATCGGTAGGGCATTTTTAAATTGACAATAAACGGTGGACATAAATACGACTGGCTGCATAAAAAATCAAATCACAAAATAAAACTTTCTACTGCAACAAATGCAAATTCGGCATCATAATTGGATTCTACAAAAAACGTAATATTAAAAAGATATTACAACAAGTACAAATGCGCCAAAGTTTCTTAGGAGCAATCGAGTTTTCTGTATAGCCGCTGCAGCGTATAATCAAGACCACCGAAAATAGATCCATCTTTCGGTGGTCTCGGTATAATGCTGAATGAGCCGCGGCCAACGAAACTTAATCACAGCCTGGTGGTGGCATATACTACATCGTTGCCTGAAGCACGATTATGGCTAACTTTAACCGTAGACAAAATAAAAACTATTGAGGCTAGATGGCTGCAATTTGGTATGTATGATGATTGGTGGGTGGAAGATCAACATACCAATTTGCAGTCCTCTAGCCTCTGTAATCTTAAGATCTGATGGCGGACAGAAAAAGTGCGGACAGGAAAAAAGTGCAGACGGACAGACAAAGCCGGCACAATAGTTTTCGTTTACAGAAAACTAATATGTGCACCCTAATCAAAACAAAATTACCCGGCAGAAATGTAAAGCAATTCTATTCAGTGCAACAAAAGCAGAACCAAAAATGTAATCTTAACTCCCCGTTCACACAAACATCTCATTTGACTTGCGTTACGCCACTCAGACGTGACACTCTCACCAACGACTTGAATCGGTGAACAGAAGACGAGACCTTGAATTAGTTGAGTACCCCCTTCCCCCTTTCTTTAGCCCCCAGGGTGGGAAACGCCCCCCTAACTACGTCACAGCCCTCACTCACTCCTTCAGTGAACTAAAGCACTGACGTATGACCCAATTAGTCAGGCTGGAAGGTGGGCATTCCACTTAAATGTTTGAAAATGTTTATTACACTGCCACAGAGCAATGTCACTGGAAACAGGCGCCAGTCGCTTCTGAAGGATCTATGGAAGCGTTTCCCAACTCTTGAGGTAAATTACCCGGGTTGGGTAACTCAACCTCTTGTTTTTCGGGTGATTGTTGTTTAGTTCACAAGCCCAGTGACGAGAGGGCCATGAAATATTTGGAAACAAAGCAGGCACACGCTCCCCGACCCCCTGGGCCAGCACCCCTCCCTCCCTCCCTGTCATTATTTCGTAAGCATATTGTATGCCAAGTTATATATCCAATACCGCTAGTTTAACCTGAGGATTGCAATTTCGCGTCCATTGTTTCTTGCCGTCCTGATAATTCCGCTTTTTTGTTGTCTAGTTCTGATTTGCAAAAACAATTTTATATAAAGAAATACGTTGGAAAGTTCCTCATAATTCTGCTTTTGTGTTGTCTAGTTTTGATTTGCAACAACAATTTTTTGATTTACAAAAACAATTTTTTGATTTACAAAAACAATTTTTTGATTTATAAAAACAATTTCTTGATTTACAAAAACAATTTTATATAAAGAAAGAAGTTGGAAAGTTCCTGATAATTCTGCTTTTGTGTTGTCTAGTCTGATTTACAAAAACGATTTTATATAAAGAAATAAGTTGAAAAGTTCCTCTTACTATTAGTAAGGAAACAGAACCGTTTTAAAACGTCAGTTAAGGGCAATCAATTCGAAAAGGTTAGGGAAGGTCCAAGAGACAGTGAACTGAAGACCTGAACAGAGTACTTGACCTGCTTCCATCTAGAAGTCACAAATTTTCCTAAGAAGTAAGAAAAACGAAAACCGCTCTGGCAAATCACCAGCTATCTTCTCATACACAGACCTACTGTTCAAAGGTGAGACATGGGCCATAATTACAGACGCTTGCACAGAATTCTTTCAACATTTTAGGCACCAGGATTATTGGTAACTGCTCTCAGAAAGATCGCCTACCTCAAACTGCAAAATCTGCGTTTCACAGACACTGAGATTCTCTTAAATTCAGCTACTGAAGCTTCATTGTCATCTCACTGTTGCCAGAACTGCGGATGCCTGCAGTATTTTGTTTTTCCTTCTGGGTGAACGGAGCTAACTCTGTGACAGGGTCTGAATTCACTTTCGACATTTGACTTTTAACATAATCCTCTTGAGTTATATCTAAATTGGCCTGACATTTTCGACATACTTTTTCTGGGGGTGAAACTCAGACTGTACCGATTTACAAAGTAGATCAAACTCATTAGCGTGGAATTTGCGTGGGGTCCCTCCTTATCAGCTGGGAGACTGACAGAATTTCTCTACTGATCTTCGATGCTGGTAGCAAAATATGAACCTACAGCCAAAGTCTGTGGCTTTGCACCGAAGTCTCCATAAAAGATGACTTGGGTTCAAGGCTCATCTTTTAAAAGCAAGAAAAACAAATGAAAAATGCGCTGAAGTTTCTTCGGCGCAATCGAGTTTTTTGTACAGCCGTTACAGCGTATAATCAAGGCCGCCCCCCCCCCCAAAAAAAAATAGATCAATCTTTCGGAGGTCGCGGTATAATGCTGTATGAGCCGCGGCCCATGAAACTTTAACCACGGCCTGGTGGTGGCCTATCCTACATAGTTGCCAGAAGCACGATTATGGCTAACTGTAACCTTAAATAAAACAAAAACTACTAAGGCAATTTGGTAGGTTTGATGACTGGAGGGTGGATGATCAACATTCCAATTTGCAGCCTTCTAGCCTCAGTAGTTTTTAAGATCTGAGGGCGGACAGAAAAAGTGCGGAGAGAAAAAAGTGCAGACCGAGAAATGTGCGGACGGACAGACAAAGCCGGCACAATAGTTTCCTTTTACAGAAAACTAAAACGGAGTCGCCAATATCTTGGTTGAGTTAGACTCAAACTAAATAAACAGTGCTTGTGCTGAAAACTTTGTAACAAATTTCATTCAAGCCACATTCGCCACTTGTTTGGTGACATATGGGAGGCCTCGATAACCAGAAGAGTCATATCCCAAAAGAAGAACTCAATTTTGGACTTGTTTCCAGAGACAAGTCTCTCAGAAATAACAAAGTCATGCCTGGAATCATAACGCTGAAGGTCGAAAATACTTCTCTGTGGTCTTTTGATTGAAATATGCAGCTGGAACACAGTACAATGCAACATTATCAGAGAAATTTAAAAGCATAAAAGCTCTACACTGCAACTATACAGAATACAAACAGCAAAGAAAAGTTAAATCTAACAAGAACAATGAACTTGATAAGGAATGAAGTTGATAAGGAATTAACCTACTTCATAAAAGCAATGTATTAAAAAAAGAAAAACCTGAAAGTCAGCAGGTCAACGTAATGGAGCCAGTAGACCAAGAAAAAAAGTAGAAAAAATTTTAAAAGCACCCCTGGACTGCTGCATCATTCAGGGGAGGTCAGTAATGGTGGATATGTGAGTAAAAAGTACGATATCTGAAAGTAAGACAATTAAGTACACACTGAGAGAGAGAGAGAGAGAGAGAGAGAGAGAGAGAGAGAGAGAGAGAGAGAGAGAGAGAGAGAGAGAGAGATTTTCCTGCCAATTCAATTAACTGTTGCTGTACAGCTAACACAACTTTTGGGAAAAACATAAATTTGGAAATAGTTAAAGAATCTGAAAGTAAGACAATTAAGTACACACTGAGAGAGAGAGAGAGAGAGAGAGAGAGAGAGAGAGAGAGAGAGAGAGAGAGAGAGAGAGAGAGAGAGAGAATTTTCCTAACAATTATTCAAGTAACTGTTGCTCTACAGCTAACACAACTTTTGGGAAAAACATAAATTTGGAAATAGTTAAAGAATCTGAAAGTAAGACAATTAAATACATACTGAGAGAGAGAGAGAGAGAGAGAGAGAGAGAGAGAGAGAGAGAGAGAGAGAGAGAATTTTCCTGCCAATTCAAGTAACTGTTGCTCTACAGCTAACACAACTTTTGGGAAAAACATAAAATTGGAAATAGTTCAAGGAAGTGGACCTGTACTGTATGTGTACCCTCTAATCAGAAACAAGAAAAACGGAAGGGGTAAAAAGGTCACTTGGGGAAAAGAAACAGCAACCAAACCAAGCAATTAAAGGGACTGCAAGACTGCAATATAAAGAATGCAGGAAGAGGTGGCTTGATGAGTGTTTCAAGGCCTTGCGATTGGAGGTGGTCCTTTTTCGTCAGATCTTTGGACTGGAAGCTGTAATAATGGCAACAGACAAGTGACAGCAAGGACACTCTGGAGCGGCGAGGGTGTACATGAAGATATCTGGGCTTTGACTCTTTGAATCAGTTTTGCCAGTGAAGCAGAAGTTGAAGAAATATCCCGAACAGGAATGACTGATGCTTACGCCAACCTTACGACGCAAATCTTTTAGCAGCAGACTGAGTAATGTGAACTGTGTTGTTTCACCAAAACACGTTTGATGTAACCCTGACACTCAAAAGGTTGACAGGAGACAATGAATTACATTTTAATGAAAGAGAACAGAAGATCTGTCTGGGAGAAGAGGAGAGAGAAGCAAGCAGAAAGTGTCTTCGAGGCATCAAAAGAAAATTAGTTATTTGTTCTACATTTAATTAAGTTCTCACGGACAGAGTAAGTAGGAGAAAAAGAACTCAAAGGGAAGAATAAATATGGAAAGACGAACTGTTGATAAAAGCGTAAATAAAAATTGGAGGAAGCAACTGAAAACCTCTAAGAATGTTGAAGTCATATAATTTCCTTCTACAACAGATGACAAAAGTCATTTAGATTAAAATGTAACAAGACTTTTTACAAAGTAAGTAAAGCTCTCAACAGGAGTTTAGCAAATAGAACCATATGACAGACGCTGTTAAACATCTTGGAATCTGCAATTAGAGTTTACTCTTGGCGTTTAAAAAAATGAGTCGAGAACATCTGCAGTATCAAAGGTTGACTCAAAATTTTTTTATATACACTGAACCATTACTTTTTCATAAAGGCAACGTTAAGTTTAGGACTTAACAATAAAATAAACCAGTTCGTCTGCAATCCCAAGACGAAATTCCGTATGGCTGTGATCCCAGCCAGTTGCCTTGCTGGTCTTCAGAGCTGCAGAAACTCTTCAGCAGACGTGACTTGAATAAATTACTGTAGAAGGAATGGTACAGAATGGCACTGAAAGGCAGGAGGGAGATTCAAGATTCCTGAGTCTAGCTATGGGTGTGTTTATATTACGGTAAACACATACTTACACATACACACAAATTTTGAAATCTAGACAGGGTGAAGGGAAACATCACAAGAAAACGGGACTTTGGTGAGAAAAATCATTGGAAAACTGGATTTTGGAAAGAAACATCACTGGGAAACTGGAATTTAGAGAGAAGCATCACAGGAAAACTGGGTTTTGGAGAGAAGCATCACTGGGAAACTGGAATTTGGAGAGAAGCATCACTAGAAAACTGGGTTTTGGAGAGAAGCATCACTGGGAAACTGGACTTTGGAGAGAAGCATCACAAGAAAACTGGGTTTTGGAGAGAAGCATCATTGGGAAACTGGAATTTAGAGAGAGGCATCACAAGAAAACTGGGTTTTGGAGAGAAGCATCACTGGGAAACTGGGTTTTGGAGAGAAGCATCACAAGAAAACTGGGTTTTGGAAAGAGGACTGCAAAGGGTAAGAAGCTAACCATTGTTCCAGAGAAAAGTATAGCTCAACCCCTATACAGACTTGTGAGTAGAGAAAGATGCAGATTTACACCAATACAGGAGTCATGAGTAGAGCTTTCACTGATTCTTAGCAAACCTTAACTACAGATGCTGGGGTTGAGCATAAGCAAACTTTCTACCATGAGAGAAGATAAATAAGACTTGTAAGAACAGAGGAAAATAAGGGAAAAATATGCCAAGAATATTCAGAGTAGACGTAGCCATGAAAAATAACGGGTCCTCACATCTACTGCCGCTAGTCGTAAGCAGAACCCGTAGCTCACTTCTCGTAGTAATGTACTACAACAAGTGAATGGCCAAACCACAGTTCCTATTTTGTTTGGTCAGGTAATCAAGAGAGAGAGAGAGAGAGAGAGAGAGAGAGAGAGAGAGAGAGAGAGAGAGAGAGAGAGAGAGAGAGAGAGAGAGAGAGAGGCGAGTATGGAATCTGTCGAGAACTTCACTGTGGGACCCTACGCGTGTATGAGAAATCTGTCAGACCATAAAAAGTGCCTGTTTGTACTTCCTTATTACCGGCGTCTCCTATTGCTCTTACTGTGGAGCAATTGCTTCGTGTGGATTACACCTTTGCTTCGATGACTGTGTAAAAGCGTGACAATGGCTGTCCCCTTTTAGGAAGACCCAACTTTTTCCCGATTTAGTTCAAAGCTTGTCCTTGTACGTCTGAGCAATGCGTGGCAATTCACTCAGTGAAATGTCGCTCCGTTAATAATAATAAATAATAATAATAATAAAGGGTATGAATTAACAAAACTCTATCGGTACGGTCTGAAATAATTAAAACTTGCGTAAATCTGTATCAAAGAAAACAACAGGATTGATAGGCCTGTTTAAATTTCCCCAGCTGTCTAAATGGTGCCATTTTTTCAAAATTTCCCCAACTGTCTAAATAGTGCCATTTTTTCAAAACCAGTCCGTTGTTTCTTAAAATACTCAGAACAAAGTTGTAAAGTTACGTTCCTTTATCAATGACAATAGGCTATGCAAATGAAATGAACAAAGTTGTAAGAAAAAATTACCATTAAAATCTGCTTAAACACAGCCTTGCACAGTTCACCATGCTTTACCGAGAGAATACATTAGTCTGCTTTCGGGTCATAATTCTGTAAGTCACATCATTCAATGGAACATTATCCAAATGTAAATCAAACTACTGGAAACGTTAAGAGTAAAGAAAGAATAAAGACAATACGAATGCACACCACACCGCAAGACAAACTGCGGTCACTGATCATGACGCATGCTTCATTCACGGTTACCGGATGAGACAAGGCTGGGACAAGGCTAAGGGCATTCATGTGTGATGTGATTTCACTTGTATAAAATATAGCTAAGGATAGTACATACCGTCCCTAGTTTGACGGACTGGCGTAAGCCAATTTTTCCCCATTCTAAGATGGGCTTCAGAGATTTTGATATTACTCATAGCTTCTAATTAGCTCAGCTTTCGAGGACATTTGGTTTGAAAATGTGGCAACACAGACAGCTGAAGTTTTGATATGTTACAGAGTATCAAACACTGCGACAACACAGACAGCAGAAGTTTTGATATGTTACAGAGTATCAAAGACTGTGACAACACAAACAGCAGAAGTTTTGATATGTTACAGAATATCAAAGACTGTGACAACACAGACAACAGAAGTTTTGATATGTTACAGAGTATCAAAGATTGTGACAACACAGACAGCAGAAGTTTGTTACAGAGTATCAAAGACTGTGACAACACAGACAGCAGAAGTTTTGGTATGTTACAGAGTATCAAACACTGTGACAACACAGACAGCAAAAGTTTTGGTATGTTACAGAGTATCAAAGACTGTGACAACACAGACAGCAAAAGTTTTGGTATGTTACAGAGTATCAAAGACTGTGACAACACAGACAGCAAAAGTTTTGGTATGTTACAGAGTATCAAAGACTGTGACAACACAGACAGCAGAAGTTTGTTACAGAGTATCAAACATTGTGACAACACAGACAGCAAAAGTTTTGGTATGTTACAGAGTATCAAAGTCCCTGACAACACAGACAGCAGAAGTTTTGGTATGTTACAGAGTATCAAAGACTGTGACAACACAGACAGCAGAAGCTTTGGTATGTTACAGAGTATCAAAACCTGTGACAACACAGACAGCAGAAGTTTTGATATGTTATAGATTATCAAAAACTGAATCACTTTGGCTGGAAAACTCAGAAACTTTAAAAACAAGGCTTACGACTGAGTATGTTCGATATGTTGCGGGATATGATTCAGAGAACTAATGAGTCCTTATAGGATGTGTGAGCATTCTGACAGCAGGTAAGAGGTTATTGGTAATATTCCCCATACCTGGCTAAGAATTTCTTTTATTTTCAATTTCTCAAAAGTTTTTGAATGCATTACTGACTCGATGAAATAATAAAAGGGGCAAATTGATTATTCAGTACTGGTAACTAAATGCATTTGAAAGTGTAATCATGTTCAAGCTAAAATTTAAAAAATATTCGATGTTCATTTTAAAATATTTTCAGGCGTTAATGCTTGTCACGAGAATTTTTTCTGAGAAATCGATTTTTTTTTTTTTTGTGATAAACTCAAATGCTGGTAATCAGTAATGGTTTTAGTTTAGTCAGACAAACGCTAAAATAAAAACACAATTAAAAATAAATTAAGAAATAATTCACATTCATAACTACAACTAAAAACATTGTATCGTTCATCAAGTCATAAAAAATCAATAATTAAAAAATGTTATTGATGACTTTTACGACTTCAATCAGTTTTTAGTCACTGAGAGGAAAAATGTTACGTGAAAACACTGAACAGATCTGAACCAATATAAAACAGGCCATTTGCCTGAACATTAGAGACCAACCAGCCTTAAAATATCAATATTCTAAAAAGTTTTTCTTGAAGTTCTGCTTGAGACTTTGTTCATGCACAGACGCACAGTTATATCTCTCTCTCTCTCTCTCTCTCTCTCTCTCTCTCCAATAAAAAAAAGTTGACGATCGCCGTCCATTGCAACCGCGCAAGACAAGCAGCAATTCTATTGTTAGATAACTTTATGACACTACAGAGTTTTACGATCGAAGTAAAAGTTGTCAAAGGCTGACTTTTTCCCCAAACTGGTGCGCAAAATAAACCTCCAATGCGCGGACGTAATATGCTATGATTTTACACGGCTAATGAAGCGGTTAAACGCCCCCCCTCCCTCCTCCAACCAAAAAAAGAGCGGGAGGTGGAAGGTAGGGGTTCCCGCCCCGCCCCAAATCCGTATAATCAATCTACGTCAAAATTAGATGGTCACTATTATGCATTTAAGGCCTAATAAGTCTACAGCAAGTCAATAAAAGAGTATTAAAACGATCTGTACGTTATTTTTGTTCAGACTGCCTCCTGAAACTCGGAAACCGAATTTACCGTATGTACCAAAGTCATTATCAAACACATCATTTCTTCAATTAATTACCCGTAAAATTTTAAGTGCCGTATGAATAATTAGCGTGCGACGCAACTGAAAGTGAACGCTCAAAACATTCTAATAAAACATTCTTAATTACTCTCACACAATGAGGCTGAGATATTTATCAGTTGTTTTAATTTTGAATTAATTATATAACACACAGCCATGTAACTTTCACTACTGTTTATCAAACAATTATTTAAAGTCAGGTTAAGATGGGTTTTATATTCTAAGTTTAATATACCTTTCCAGAATGATTACAGTACTTCTAAAAATGTACACAGGATAAGCTAATGCAAATTAGCACAATTAATATCTTTCTAGCACGTCCACGTTCCTGGAATTTCTTAATTATAATAAATCGGTAAAAAAAATCACAATGACCAGCTTCCAAAAGACATTGGGATCCCCAGTCAACACTATTTGTTTATTGTTTATAGAGTCATAGAAATCAACTTTAATTTACAAATTTTACAAATTCAACTGTTCGTCTTTTGAGGGGATATTGGGTTGTGGATTGCAACACCATTTTGCTAATCAAAAAATAAAAATACTGTTCTATAAAAAAAAAACTATCTAAATAGTATGGTGTTCAACACCGAATAAAAGGAATTATATTAGGTGCACCACTTTTTAGACTCAAAAAACATTTTTCCACATTTGATTAAGTTTAAGACTACCTGTCAGAGAAGTGCATTTACTGTACGCTGTATTCAAGGTCTGACTTGTCACATTAAACGCCTAACATTTGATTTTTGTATCTTAGGATTTACTCTGAACTGCCACAAAAACTTGAAACTCCTCAGTTCCTCGTGTTTATCCTTAAATACCTTGCAACTGGCTTTCATCTGGGTCTTAGGCCTAGGCATGTTCATCAAATAATCATTTTATATAGTTTCCTTGAATACAGATTCATTTCTGCCACGGCATTTGCGTGTCATAATTCATTTCGATGATTTTATTCCCTTTTGAGTGTAATACATTACACCTGAAAGACACCAGAACTGACAAAAGATATATGCTTACCTAATTTGCCATGGACGATATCGAACTGTGAGCATTCTTCCCGGATGAAGACAGGATTCGAGGACAATTCCTGAAAAAATAACAAGCAGATGAATAAGTAGTTCTTATGCTATTAATATTCTGTTGTATACAAACGCAGTATACTTTACTACCTGTTTTCTCTGGAAAAGAGACCGGTTTAAGAAAATCGAAACTCAATGCTAAAAGAGTAGTTGGAACCTCGCGTGGACCTCGAGAGCTAAAAAGAATTGCAGTTTCGTTAATAACCTCAACAACAATCTTTATCGTCATTGCAATATTTAATGTCAGTTTGTTGAAATGTGATGCAAACAACCGCGTGGAAAAACTATAATGTTTAATATGAGTTACTGAGAATACTTCAGGTTCTAAACATTTACTTCAAACAGGACAAGAAGACATGGCGGAAGAGCGCTCATCTAAGCATAATGAATGCTAGCTGACCCTGAATATAATAAATGGCATTCATGGATGACGGAGGCAGTTTCTGCAATTTCCTCTATGATTTCCTCGTTCTGCCACAGATCTCGCTGTGTTTACAGCAGCACTTTATATAATTCGGTGACAAAATACAGAAATAGGCCTACTTCGCCTTCGAATTTCATAAGCGTTCAAGATCATGAACCAAGTAAGGAAATAATAGTCATATTGCATATATTATCACAGTTTTCCAATCTCTCCATTCGAATAGCTAAATTAATTCAAAATACTGATCTTTCTTTTCGTGTATTTCAACCCTTTCACCCATCTTATCACTGTTTCCACCCGCATCAAATAACAATCCTTGCATGTTTTTCAATTTTGGCAGCCTTAAGACACTCCTAAACTTCTTCCAAACTATTTGCAGAATTCCTGCTGCCTTCCTTCATTTGGGTATACTGTGGCTGACTTTCTCTTTCATCACTTAGATCTACTTCTCTTCCGTTTCTCTGTTCATCAGCTCTTCACAACAATCGCTCCATTGACACATTCTTCGTTCTCGTCATGTGGCCTCTCTCCGTTCGCTATTTTCAGTCTGATAGTCCTATGCGTATTGTTTTATCTGCGAGTATTTACTTCCCTCTATTACCGCTTATTTTTCTCAATGAAGTAGTTTTTAGAAATTAATTAGAGATATGTGTGTGTGTGTTTTGAAAGGCGTGACGCGAGAACTCAGAGACAGGACAGTAAATGTTGGAAAAAAGCTATGGTACAGAATGACACCGTTACCCAATAATGCGCCATTTACATTTTCTTTTACCCATACAAGGCAGCAATCAGCAAAGCTATTTAAACACTCTATGTCATTTAATCATCTTTACATACAAGAGCGACGAGCAACAATAAGCTGTGCTAAAGAAACTGACAAAAAAATTTCTACGCCACTTTCCACTGGCAGACTCATTCTGTATCATCGAATACAATGCACAGGGAAACCACCTACTGCGTCTTTATAGCAGGTAGTATGTCTGGCAAACCTTCATTTTCCCCGAGTCGCTCTTTTCCCAAGTCATGAATGAAAGAGGAGCTCATCCCCTACTTTCTAATATCGACAACAGTCGAATGCCGGCTTCATAAACCTTTATTGTTGCTGAGTTTTCGGCTTGAGATTGCAATATTTCTTCTCTCTTTATCGCTTAGTTAACACTTTAGTCGTATTGTAAAGATTCCACGGAACACTAGGCCTAGCACTTACATTAAACTGTTTTTGGGTCGTACTGCATTCATTCAACGAAGCACTAGGCCTAGCACTTGCATAAAACTGTTTCTAGGTCGTACTACATTCATTCAATGAAGCACTTGCATTAAACTGTTTCTAGGTATACTGCATTCATTCAACGAAGCACTAGGCCTAGAGCTTGCGTTAAACTGTTTCTAGGTCGTACTGCATTTATGCAACGATGCACTTGCATTAAACTGTTTCTAGGTCCTACTGCATTCATTCAACGAAGCACTAGAAATAGCTCTTGCATTAAACAGTTGCTAGGTCGAACTGCATTCATTCAACGATGCACTAAACTTAGCGCTTGCTTAAAACCGTTTCTAAATATGTTCTTGATAATTAAGAGTTCGCTAACATACACGCAGCGGGTCCTTCATTTACATACGACCAATCAACGCAACAGTAAAAAACTTCCAAAGATAATTTTTATCATTTTTTTGTGGGTTAATGACTATCATTGTCTCGTGAGACTGCCTCATCATGACGTGAGAAAATCCCTTAAAAAAACGTCTGCCATATTGTGCTACGTCGTGCTGTACCGTAATGAAATATCGACATTATTCCCAAAAAAGGCCAATTTTAACATCGTAAGAGATATAGAAGTTTATGCTGAGTAAGAAGCAGAAGACTAATATACCATTTTGACGAATATATTTGTTTATTTTCATCAAAATGTTAAGCAAAATTCGCAATAACGTTCCAATGCATCGCCGGCGTTGGCGGGCTGCTCTGAAGTGCGGAGGAGAACGTGTCAGGAAATTTTGGAAGGGGAGGAAGGAGCAAGAAGGGGTTAATTAAGGCGGAAGTCACAGGAAGAAGTAGGAGTAGGAGGAGGAGACAGGAGGAGGTGAAGTTACAGCTGTTTCTTCGCACACTTTCCCCTATTGACTACAACATGACGCAATTCGCCTGTATTGTTTGTGTGGCTTTTGCAACGGCTTAAATCGCGCGGCTCGACTCTCGGGGTTGATTAGACCTCTCTCTCTGTCTCTCTCTCTCTCTCTATATATATATATATATCTGGTATATATATATATATATATATATATATATTATATATATATATATATATATATATATATATATATATAATATATATATATATATATATATTTCGCCTTGTTATAAGACTAAATTGCAGAGCCAATGCGTTATAGACTACAGCCTAAAATGATCTCAGAAATGACACCATTTCTGAGGTTTGATGTTTAATATTAAAACAAGTAAAAAATGCGCCGAAATTCTTCGACGCTATGGAGTTTTCTGTACATCGTATCATCAAGGCCACCAAAAATAAAATAAAAACTACTGAGGCTAGAGGGCTGCAATTTGGTATGTTTGATGATTGAAGGGTAGATGATCAACATACCAATTTGCAGCCCTCTGGCCTCAGTAGTTTTTAAGAACAGTGGGCGGACAGAAAAAGTGCAGACAGAATAAAGTGGGGACGGACAGACAAAGCCGGTACAACAGTTTTCTTTACAGGAAACTAAAAAAGGGGAGAGTAATACAGTCACCTAGGATACAAAGATAGCATTTTGTTCTGTATCTTATACAAAACTACTTGGAAAGTTAACAGGTTTTTATTTTCGCTGGATACACAATTTAAAATGCCAGAAATGATCCCAAACGCATCTCAGTGAAAATAAACCATCACATTCGCGAGTGGAAATTAAATCAATTACTTCCTGCAACAAAAAATATATACAGTTAGGAAATTATCCCAAAAAAGATAAATATATATTAATAATAATTGCCATGATCTAGTAAAAGGAGGTTATGTTGGAGGTGGCACGAAAAAGGAGCCAAGGCCGTTTTCTCGAGACAAAATTCCGCTACGTAAGAGTTGCCGACGACTGGGGACTTTTTGCTCTTCGGGGAACCCCACTCTCCCCTTGCCCACACAACCCTGGGACAGATTACGGGACCGTGTCAGGTTTCTTTTTGGGGGCTAGGTATGGCCTTTTTTTTTTTTTTACCTATGTAAGGGCTTTTTTTTTTTTTTTTTTTTACTTTTTTACTATGTAAGGCATTTTGTACTATGTCTGGCCTTTCTTGTACAATGTAAGGCCTTTTTGTACTATGTATGGCCTTTTGTACTTTGTATGGCCTTTTTTTGTCTTATGTGAGCCTTTTTTTACACCTTGTAAGTCCTTTTTGCACTATGTAAGTCCATTTTGTACTATATAAGTCCTTTTTTGTATTACGTAAGACTTTGTGTGTACCGTGCAAGGGACTTTGTTGCACCATCTAAGGGACTTTCTATACTATGCAAGGCATTTTTGGGAGAATGTTTTCAACACAGTTTTTTTTATTTTTTTTATTTGAAAAAATTAGTTAAAAATCATGGTGTGATATGTTTAGTCGAGTCTAGTGAACAGAACTGGATAATAATAGTCTCTCTCTCTTTCTCTAAGAAACGTACGGTATTCATTATCTCTCTCTCTCTCTCCCTAAAGAAATATTCACCATTCATTTCTCTCTTTCTCTCTCTCTAAAGAAATATACGGCATTCATTCTCTCTCTCTCTTTCCCTCCAAAGAAATATTCGCCATTCATTATCTCTCTCTTTCTCTCTCTAAAGAAATATACAGCATTCATTCTCTCTCTCAAGAAATATGTCATTCATCCTCTCTCTCTCTCTCTCTAAAAAGAAATATATGTCATTCATTCACCCTCTCTCTCTCTCTCTCTAAAAAGAAATATATGTCATTCACCCTCTCTCTCTCAACATGCAATACGCACCATCGTACATAAATACAGGTCACAGACTAATGTTATGGCAATATCCCGCTTATTTTAGGCCACATCTGGTCAAGTTGATTCAGATTCATCAGACAGAGGTTAGTATTTGATACCCAAGTGATTAACGAAGCAGTAATCACCATCAGCGCATGTTAATAAGACGGTGATCCAATTAAGGCTATATCATTAATTATACATATTGTCAATGACACCAGTCACGGGTGTGGTATGCAATATAGTACTATACTAATAGATTCTATGCTATATTTAGGGTATACGATTATCTCTGCTATAATTATAGAATACAGTGACCTATGCTATGTTTATGGTATACAGTGACCTACACTATAATTTATATAATACAGTGACCCATGCTATATTTATGTTATACAGTGACCTACCCTATATATATGGTTTATAGTGACCTAATATATCTAGAAATGTGGTACACCTGGTGACTGGAATTATGATTTCAACAGAAGCAAAGACAGCCATTTCTTAGTCCACAACATGAGATGCACTAATGGCACCACCACACTACGGGGCATCCAGGATATGGGAGTGATATAATGTGGAAGAGCCTTTTAGCGTAGCCTCATGAAGACCCTAACTCTGTGACAGTTTCCTGTTCCCCCAGTGACACAGTGAACGCGCCATCGACTCCTACCTCGGCTGAGCTATGGAATCAACTCCTTTGAAAGTATGGAATCACCTCCCTTGAAAGAAAACAGCAGAATGATAAAAAAAAAAAGGTACAAGTAAGTAATTTTTTGCACGTATCGTACGAATGTTAATTGGGACGTGCGCAGCAATCATGCACATTTAAATGACGAAGCTGTCATATATACACCGGTATTTAACATTCATGTGTTACGTGCAAGGTGATGGAAAGTATAATCTACGCTGACTTGCTAAGAAGGGTTTCTGCGTCTACGTAAAGTAGACTTCAGTTTGGCAGCAGACTGATTAGGTGATGTGTGTGTGTATAGGACTATATATATGTATATATAGCCCATATTTATTTATATATATATATATATATATATGCACAAACATATATATATATATATATATCCTAATTTTTTCTGGCACAGGCACGCTTCCGCTCCACGCTCGACAGAATCTTCCCACGAACAGGGAAGAAGAAGAAAAACACGCGGGGTGAGCGGAGCAGGTTGTACCAACCACAAGCCATCGCCACCACAACCCTGCAGTGTTATTACAACTCCCAGCACCACGCCCAAGTCTGTCAAAAGGAAAACATATGATGTTTACTCCCTCCTGAACCCGGTACACATCCACTTACCCGCAATTTGTTGACTACTTCGAGTGGATTAGCAAATTTAAGCGCAATATTTCAAATGTCTGCGGACTGAGAGAACTGTTCGGGTGGTTCCGTTACCTGTCTTTTTTTTTTTTTTTGGACGCACAATGCTCATATCTTATGCTGTTCCGTTTAAATTGACAAGGAAGTTATGTCGACAAATGCACCAGGTTTCTGACTTGTCGAAGAGTCGATCGGTATCAGCAGTGACTTATTGCTGAAGCTGCTACCTAACGCCGAGAGCTGCTGCCAACTGATAGTTGACGATAGCTGAGCGAACGTTACGTTATTCAAAATAACCATCAAATAACCTGTTCTTTAAGCTAAAGCACCAGGGATGAACGCTGAAAGTTTGACAGCTTCCATTTCACCTTTTTAATTAAAAGGATGAACCAGGTCTCCACAAATTCTACGATGAAGAATAATATCAATAATCACATCTCATTGCCATCATCTTCCTCACAACTTAATTCTAATTTGACAGTAGATTCCTTCGGCATGCGGACACACGCACATACTAACACAAACACACACACACACAGTTGAAAATAGAAATCTGTCAAACACTCTTCAACGAGCATCGTCAAAACTGCAGTTGCGACTTATTATAGCTTCCAATTACAATAAATGAGGCCGTGTGTCAACCAGTGCAGAAATCTCGAGACACGACAGCACGAACGTACAGTCGGTCCATCACGGACTAAAGTGAGCAGTATCATCACGGTCTTGGAACGAAAATCTATTTGTGGGGAAGATAAAGAGTTGGTAAGAGCAGTCTTCAGTGAGGATCATTGGACTCAATGAACGTAAATCCAAAATGTCTGACAGGAGTGTTCGCTACTTCAGGCGTCTTCCATATTCACAATTGATCCCTGATCTTTACCCGCCGAGAGCAACCAGATTTGCTGTACAGCAGAAGCATCAATATGCAGTAATTGTGCCTCGCTGTCGAACTTCTCGGTTCCACAGGCCCTTTATTCCTCACACCGTTGGACTGTGGAACAGTTTCCCTGAGGATGGCGTGCGACTGGAACTTCAGAAGTTCAAGCGTAGATGCAATGCATTACTACCCTAATGTTATTCGCCTTGCATTTTAATACGTTTTTATCTGTTTATTAATTAATTAATTTTTTTCTTTTTCAATAGTGAGGTCTCTTCTTTGTGTATTTCCCCTTACCTCCTCTTACTTCTTCCTAATGAACACCTCAATATTCTTTGGAAGCTTGAATTTCAAGTCAGTGGCCCCTGTAGTGGGCTTGTTCCGTATGAACAGGGTTCATCTTCTGAATAATAATAATAATAATAATAATAATAATAATAATAATAATAATAATAATAATAATAATGAGAAGAAGAAGAAGAAGAAAATGTAGCAAAATGTTGTCGCGCAGCAGAATAGCTTATTACTTAATCGACTAAAATATAGGCCTACAGCGAAGAGCCGTGATATTATTATGAATGAACTGCAGATTCTTGAAATTAAACAGCGAACGGCTGTGACGTCATTGTGAATGAACTGCAGATTCTATATCTCTAAAGAACACAGCAATGATAGGAAAATAAATGAAATTTGTCTTTACTGTATGATCAGGATATTACTGTAAACCGACATGTTTCCGGAAACCTGTTATAGTTCTACCCTCCACGATAATGAAGACAGCTCAATGAATGGAGTTAAACTGAGGAACGGGGGGGAGGGGGAAGAGGAGTTTGTCTTCACAACGGCTCCCAGTCTCTCTCTAGCTGGGAAAACCTCGTAAGAGAAGTAAAAGGAAGCTAAGAAATCTGAAAACACTGGTAATTCAATGTCAGCATCACCGATGCATAAAAATACCAACATCATTATATATCTGAAACGCCATAATGATATGATTTACGCCCATTAGCCGAGAGAAAGTAAGAGACTTTCGTTCTTATTACAATAACAAGAAACTCTCTAATGTAGGCCAATCAAATTCACTGTCTAAAGATGCCATTTGCCTGTCATATATGAAATCCAGGATATTCTTAACTAGAGAGACCTGGCATACCACTTCCCCCAAACTGTTCGAGAGGCCCGGGAAACTGCCTAGGAAATAAAGCATTTCCCGGCGAAACTGAACCAAACTTTCCTTTCCCAGGAGGTTATATGCGGGAAAACAGCAATGCCGAGGCGAATTAAGGAGAAAGGTAATTGGGGGAAAATTATGAAAATCCTGGAACACGGCAATCATTTCTCATATTCTTTTATGACTCTGACCTGCGTATGAATCTTTCTTTTTTTTTTTTTTTAACTGTCATCGCGAGTTCAAATCCGATGCGACAAAGATTTCATTGTTGTAATTTTTCTCGGGAGAATACAGAAATTAAATTTCCTAGACGGATTGACGGTTTATAAATAGGTCGTTAACTAGTAGACTACTGTTGGTAACATTAAAAGGAAATTGGAGATACCATCCCGCTTTTGATGGCGTACATTTTGACGGAACGATGAACTTTTATGTACGTCTCTCTCTCTCTCTCTCTCTCTCTCTCTCTCTCTCTCTCTCTCTCTCTCTCTCTCTCTCTCTCTTCACACACACACACACACACGCATATATATACACATATTCCTAACTACGACCCACAACTGGGTACATAAGTACAGAATTCATTGCTAATGTCAAGGGGTTGAGACGTCCTACCCCCAAGTTGAGAGAGAGAGAGAGAGAGGCACATAAATGTTCATCGCTCCATCAAAATGTACCCCATAAAAACGGGATGGTATCTCCAATTGCCTTTCAATGTTATCAACAGTAGGCTACTAGTTAACTTACACGGTTAATGAAAAAATCCCTTTCCAAAAATCTGTGAAAGAATTTCACGAGAGGAAATGAAGACTTTGTTGCCAATTCCTACGATTCTGCGGATGCTTGACTACACCCACAGAAAGTTATCAGACGACCAGAAAGGATTTTATTTGGAAACCAAACAAAATACACAATGCACACAAGCGGTGATTTAGGGAAGGGAATGGAATGGAATACAGAGTTTGGGCCACATGCCAAGCACTGGGACCTACGAGGTCATTCAGCGCTGGAAAGGAAACTGAGGGTATGTAGGTTTGAAAGGTGTAACAGGAGGAAAACCTCTAAGCAGTTGCACTATGAAATAATTGTTAGGAGAGGATGGAAAGTAAGATGGAAGAAAGGGAATATGAAAGGAGGTACAGTAAAGGAATGAAAGGGGTTGCAGCTCTGGGCCGAAGGGACGCTGCAAAGAACCTTAAGTAATGCCTACAGTGCACCGCGTGAGGTGCACTGACGGAACTAACCCCCTACGTTGTGGAATCTTATGACTTCCAAATGTTTCAGTCAGGAGCAAACCGGTCTTGCATTCTAATTCCTCCTATTTATTGTATTCTCTCTCTCTCTCTCTCTCTCTCTCTCTCTCTCTCTCTCTCTCTCTCTCTCTCTCTGTGTGTGTGTGTGTGTGTGTGTGCAGGCTGATTTCCCATTGGAACCCCAGTGAGTTTAAAGAAAGTCTAGCGACTCTGTCCATGATGGGGTTTCAACTGAAGACTTAAATAAATATGTAAAACTTCCCACTTGACAAGACAAGAATTTCCGGTCAAATGCTTCACATTTGTGAAATTCTAGATTCTCGTAAATGTGCAATAATGAAGCGTGCCAGAGTTGATATTTAAAGGTCAAAAGCAAGGTCTTGAGAAATATCCCTGTTCAGCCAAGCGCATTACGTAACTCGAGGGGTAGTAAGCTCTTGCCTGCGTGGTCCAGATTCAGTCTACGTCTAGAATAATCATTCAGAAAATGGCAGGTAACAATGGCGGCTGAATATTTTACCAGCGAGATGGAGGCAAAAGTGAAATGTCTAAAAATTAAGATTCAACTGTAGAAAGAGGGAACAAGGAAAGGCCATTAGAACAGAACAGAATATAGATTTTAGACCAAAGGCCAAGCGCTGGAACCTAGGAAGTCATCCAGCTCTGAAACGGAAATTGCCAGTGAAAAGGTTTGAAAGGTGTAACAGGAGGAAAACCTCAAAGCAGTTGCACTATGAAACAACTGTTAGGAGAGGGTGGAAAGTAAAATGGAAGTAAGACAATATGAACGGAGGTACAGTAAAAGGAATGAAAGGGGTTGCAGCTAGGGGCCGAAGGGACGCTGCAAAGACCCTTAAGTAATGCCTACAGTGCACAGCATGAGGCAGGGCATAAAACAAGTTGACCAAGAACCACTGAAGCAGTTAAGTCTTCTTAGATTTGGTAATCATTCTCCAGTCGTATATTGGCTCAATATACACCAATCAAACTCTTGGGTAATGTTCTAAACTATGTCCCTTTTAAAAACTTCAAATATTCAGTCTACAAACTTAAGCAAAAGCAATATTTTGAAGACCTCTTCGAAAGATGACAAGACACATTTATTCATGGTATCAGAAATGTTTCATACCACGCCAACATCGGCTTTCTAAATCAGGTACAACTTTTATTCAAGTTCAAATTTCTTTTGCCGTAGAAAAGTTGTACAACTTTTTTGGTTCAAATTTCTTTTCCCGAAGAAAAACTAAGTTAGCAAAACATTAAATGAAAGCGTTTGAATTTTTTTTTTCCTCTCCGACTCTCTGACACTGACTGGCGAATAACAATACTACAAAAACGCTCCTGTCAAACAAATATATCGTGAGAAAATCAGACACGATGTTGAAATCCTTTTTGAGATGTAGAATGCATCTCGACAAATCTTTAAGACCTTCCTGAATGCAATATTTTAAAGTATATATGGATCTTCTGGTATAAATACCGCTTTTCTTTAACTTTTTCTCATTCACTGTTTGCCTGAGGAGAGAGACAGTTTGGTCTCTGAAATACAGCCTTTATTTTCCACATTTTGGCATTTCTACTGGGCTCCTTATATTTTATGATATATATATATATATATATATATATATATATATATATATATATATATATATATATATATATATATATATATACATATACTATTATATTATATATATATATAGACATATTATATATATATATATATATATATATATATATATATATATATAAACTTCAATAAGGAACGAAATGTTTCAAAATAAGAGAAAGTATAACGTTAGCAATGATATTCTTAGATTAAAACAGCAATGCTTTATGAATTCTAAGCTTGAAAGCATTAGCCAGTGAAGAAAAAAAAAATAATATACAAGAAATTCAATCTCCCCTAAATCCTTTATCTACTTTTTACAATCTTCCGAGAGAGAGAGAGAGAGAGAGAGAGAGAGAGAGAGAGAGAGAGAGAGAGAGAGAGAGAGAGATCAAAGGCAGAAGGTGAGATGACTAACATTCTAAGGTTACTCGATCTCAGTGGTTTATGGTATTTCCGCTCCTGGTCAAGATCCAGGTGAGATGAATAACATTCTAAGGTTATCTCGATCATATAAGTGGTTTATGGTATTTTACTCCTGGTTTTCAATCTGAATTAATGTATCCATCTGGTCACATTATAATGACCTTTCTCAGGCATTCAATTAAAACAAGTCATGAATTTAATAAAAATCGCTGAACGGCCATCGGAAATATCAATTCTTATAAATAAACAAAATCAATAAAATTCATATAAGTAATATAAGGCCTTATTACTGCAAGGTTTTACAGCTACAATGAATTAATGTAACTTTCTGGTTTACTTAAAATATAATGACCTTTCTCATGCATTCAATTAAAAAGTGTGACATGAATTTAATAAATCATTGTTTCTGAATTCATCAGAGGCGATTAGATCTTTTATGGCTACAATGAATTAATGTAACTTTCTGGTTTACTTAAAATATAATGACATTTCTCATGCATTCAATTAAAAAGTGTGACATGAATTTAATAAATCATTGTTTCTGAGTTCATCAGAGGCGATTAGATCTTTTATGGCTACAATGAATTAATGTAACTTTCTGGTTTACTTAAAATATAATGACATTTCTCATGCATTCAATTAAAAAGTGTGACATGAATTTAATAAAGCATAGTTTCTGAATTCATCAGAGGCGATTAGATCTTTTATGGCTACAATGAATTAATGTAACTTTCTGGTTTACTTAAAATATAATGACCTTTCTCATGCATTCAATTAAAAAGTGTGACATGAATTTAATAAATCATTGTTTCTGAATTCATCAGAGGCGATTAGATCTTTTATGGCTACAATGAATTAATGTAACTTTCTGGTTTACTTAAAATATTATGACATTTCTCATGCATTCAATTAAAAAGTGTGACATGAATTTAATAAAGCAGAGTTTCTGAATTCATCAGAGGCGATTAGATCTTTTATGGCTACAATGAATTAATGTAACTTTCTGGTTTACTTAAAATATAATGACCTTTCTCATGCATTCAATTAAAAAGTGTGACATGAATTTAATAAATCATTGTTTCTGAATTCATCAGAGGCGATTAGATCATCATCAGGATTAAATTTCCATTCGTTACCTGATATTAAAACCTGAGAATGTCACTTGTTTGCTTTTTTATGATTTTCTTTAAAATTTTTTGCATTTAAACAAGTTGCAAAATCAAAGCATGGGATTTCTTTTTTTTCTTTCAGGTTTTATGCGTCATTTTTTGTATTAAACAGTTGAGGCTTATATATCATTATACCTGTATTTCTGAAATACAGATATTTTAATGTTTTTAAATAATGTGACTAATCTACACTGCCCTAAAATGGAAAACTGCAGTGTCTGCAAAATTTTCTAAACTGAGATATGCCACCTAGTGGGCTCATGAAACACAAAATACAAAAGTTACTGCAGTTTCAGGATGATTCTTCAATGCTTTCCACGAGCATTTAGGGGGTCCCATTTGCAGTATCTGCAAAACCAGTAGTAAGGAAAGGGAATTTCTACCATGTTTCTCAGTTTTGTATCTTTGCAGATACTGCAGTCTTCCATTTTAGAGCAGTAGAGTTTCCTTAAACACATTGTTTGTTTTGTGTTAAATTTTGTGATATGCTTTTAGTTGAAAGTTACACATTTAAACATTTAAATTTTTTATTATAACTAGAATAAGCATTTGTGTCTCCTTTTGCTATAGAAAGCTGTAATTTAAACTGACTGGGAAGGGGGAGGGAGGGGGAAGGGACATACATATACACACACACACACACGCGCGCGCGCAGCCAAACACACACACGCACACACACACACGCGCGCGCGCAGCCAAACACACACACACACACACACACACAGAAAGGCAGCCAAGGAAATTAATATAATAGATATTTAACAGTTAACCCTTAAATGAACATATTAATCAACAGTTATTATAAAGAGAATATGAACTGAATCGTCCTTAAAGATTATAGTCACTTCGGTCTAAACCTCTGCGACGTTGCCAGTTTTCCAGTCTCGAAATTGCAACTGGAACTCCAAAAGTTCAGGCGAGGATGCAGTGCATTTCTAGCCTGTAGCTCTTCCCCTTGTGTATTAATTATTTGAATTTTTATCTATTTACTTATTAATTTGTTGATTCATCTTTCCTTCTTCAATAAGTCACCTTTTCTTCCTGTATTTCCCGTTATCTTCTGTTACTTCTGTTGCTTTCCAATGTACACCTTATTCTCTGGAAGCTTGAATTTCAAGTCAGTATCCTCTGCGGGATTGTTCTATATGAATGGAGTTCATTTTCTGAATAATAATAATAATAATATAATAATAATAATAATAATAATAATAATAATAATAATAATAATAATAATAATAATAATAATAATAATATTCTTTAGACTAAACCAATCCTCCTTTTGGGATATAAACCACAAGATTTCTAATCGCGAGACATTGGGATGCGGTCTTTGCCATCCTAAAGATACAACTGGCTCTTATACACAGATCTCTAGTATAAAATGGCTTTCTTTTCGCTAAAATACACCTACATATACGACATGAAACAAGTAAAAAATGCGCCGAAGTTTCTTAAACGCAATCAAGTTTTCTGTACAGCGCATAATCAAGGCCGCCGAAAATAAACCTATCTCTCGGTGGTCTCGGCATAATGATGCCTGAGCCGCGACCCACGAAACTTTAACCACGGGATCGTGGTGGCCTGGCTTATATCGTTGCCAGACGCAAGATCATAGCTAACTTCAACCGTAAACAGAATAAAAACTACTGAGGCTAGAGGGCTGCAATTTGGTATGGTTGATGACTGGAGGGTGGGTGATCAAAATACCAATTTGCAGCCCTCTAGCCTCGGTTGTTTTCAAGATCTAGGCTAATTACCTTGGGTCTCCTCCACTGGAAAGTAAAGGGGGGCGTTTGGTGATAGAAGACCGAAGTCTGCGATGCTGGGAAGTCGGGATCTTCCCACAGTTCTCCTCTCTCGGAACATCCTTTCACCACTCGGCCGTACTCGTCCATTGTATCCTTCAAAGAAAAAAATAAAAGTAAATATAACAGTAAAAATAAGATTAAGAATAAAAAATAAAATAAAAAATAATAGTAAAAATAAAAGTAAAAATAAAAAAATAAAAATGAAAGTAAAAAAACAGTAGAAATAAAAATAAAACAAAAATAAAAGTAAAAATAACAGTAAAAATAAAAGTAAAAATAATAAAAATGAAAGTAAAAGTAGCTGTAAAAATAGAAGTGAAAATAAAAAAATAAAAGTAAAAATAAAAGCAAAAACAAGGCAACAAAAATAAAAGTAAAAATAAGCCAACAAAAATAAAATTAACATAATACAATGAAGATATGCCTCACGTTTTCCAATACAAGATACATGACATGATGACATGACAAGCATGACATGCTATAAAACTGTAGCCCTAACAACCATCAAAAACGCAGTTTTCAACATCGAGAACCTTCGAAGAATCTTAAAAATGATTCTCTTCATAAATATCTAACTAATCCAACTGATCTTTGAAGATCAGAAATTTACCGTCAGAATTCAACAATTGCTGAAAATTTCCTCTAATTAGTCATTTTACGATTATAGCATCTAACAAAGTTTATTTTAACACGCAGACAGAGCTAAGTTTATTCAGTACACAAAGCAACGTAACTACGTATTTCGTAAGATCGCCACAGGAATGCAACTTGACTGGTTAACTGCACACGCAAATCAACGATTCTGGTTACCTCTTGCGTTCCCCTGTGCTAAAATTAGTTCCTCTAATGTGCAATCCTCTGTCGGTGAGTTTTACAGGTACTGCCGTTTCCATGGTACGGTCCTTATTGTTTTACTAATAGCCTGGCTGCTGTGAGAGCTGCCGAGTTTCCTTTAATTCTATCCTAATGCAAAGGGAAATTTCATGTTAAGAAAAATAATTATTATTAATGCAGTGTTTGTGACTGTCTTGACTAAACCATTAGCTTGTTTCATAGCCAGCCACATCCAAGTGAGCTGGACCCTAAAAATGCCAATTTCCAGAACCTCTACACCAGTGGTTCTTAACCTTTTTTATTACCACGCTCCCTCTAAGAGGTGGTCCTTCCCTCCACCCCCACCCCACCTTGAATCTATGAGTAAAATTCCCTCCCAGATTTAAAGGAAAATGAAAAAAAGAGAAAGAGAAGGAGTGTTTTTATTCTTTTGACAATGAATTAGTGAGATACTTGACACCGCTTCTTAGCGACTCTTGTTAAGAGAATAACGAATATAATTAGAGAATTTTCATTTTTTTCCCTGGGGCTCGCGCCCCCTCACTGGAAATTGCTGACGCCCCCCAGGTTAAGATGCACTGCTCTGCACGATCCACTCCGCTGCGTTAAATATTTCCAGAACTGAAAGTCTAACAGTTTGCTAAATACCGTCTCCCTCCTAAAACCCTTTTACGTAAAGTTACTAAGTTTCCAATACTCAAAAACTGTTTGGAGACGTTAAGAACAGGATAAGAATAACTGCAGTTGGACTGACTGACGCTTGGCTTAGACTTGATACTACAGAGTTCTTCAAGAAGCAACCAATACTTGTCATCAATGGGAAACTCCAATACCAAGGTGTATTTTTTTCTCATTATGTCCAGTATTGGCTATGTACTGGCTCTCTAAAAACTCAGGAGTCTTGTCAACATAAACAAACTGCAGTCGTCATGCTACCAACTACACGAGCATAGCAACAGCCCCCTCAACCATGAGCGACAAGCTCCCAAGAGCACCATGTCCTTCGGGAACGGCGCACCCCTCAGCCTCGCAGCTAGCTACCCTACCTAATCAGCAACCAGGACAGGTAAGCAGAAAGGCGCCAAGGATGGTCTAGGGCTTTCAGCCGACTCCCAAGATCGTCCCATCACCAAATCTCATAATGAACATTCAGAGTACTGACTGGGACAGGAAAAGATGATCTAGAACCATAGCTTTAAGCCCTGGCCGATGAGCCACTTGCCTTTGTTGGCTTGACAGAGTCTGAGGGTCTACACCAGTTCTTCTAATCGTTTCCACGCCTTACCGCAATTACAGGTCACAAAGGGGGAAGAGTCAAAGCTGGCACAAGCTAGATTAACCTTAAAGAGTTCATGTAGAGAAGGCAACGGAGTTTATATACTTTGACAGATATATCCTGAGCCACACCAGCTAGACCAGTACTAATACCAGCAACAGCTTTAGTTATTAATTCAAAATATTCAACCCCTCCAACAATAAAAACAATATTTTTCAGATTAAAAATGACCATCCTTATTACTTCTGAAAGCTACAACTGCAGCTGATTTCAACCTAAATAATATTTATTTCCCGAGAAGGTGACAACCTTATGAAACTCACTCTCAGAAATAAATGAAAGTGGACATAAATACATACACACAAACACTCAAATATGTAATATATATAATTACTTTTCTATATATATATATATATATATATATATATATATATATATATATATATATATATATATATATATATATATATGGGAGATTCAATCGTCTTTATTATTCCTTTCCAAACCACTCCAACTAAATGCAAAAATTCCACTACTTGGGGGAAACTAATCAGTTTAAAGTCTACCGTATGAAATTTCCCCTAGCCTAGACCTACTGCAGTCCCTAACAGGCCTTTAAAAATACAGCAATAAAAAAAAGAAAATAAAAAAATAAAAAAAGACAGCGCTGCTTTGAGCCAATCCCACACAGCACTGACATAACCAAACCTCCTCGCCCGCCACATTCCAGGATGGGCAAAAGCTGGGCACGCCTTCCTACCCTACTCTACCCTAACCTCCCCAGAGTCTTCCGCTTTCTACCCAAGTATTCCAAACCTTCGGCGGTGCCGTGGAACCGAGACTCGGTCTCGGCCGTTCTCACAGGAGTGTGAGAGAGGTGACCTTTTTTTCTGTCACTTGAGATAAAACGAAAAAAAAAAAATTTTACAGGTTAAAAATAGAGAGAGAGAGAGAGAGAGAGAGAGAGAGAGAGAGAGAGAGAGAGAGAGACGGGGAGCTACACGAATGGATTTTGGTTTTGCCATATTTGACTTTTAATTTCTGGTCTTCGCATTTCTTGCTTTCGTATTTCTGCCTATGAATTTGGGGTATCAATTCTTATATATAGAGTGAATTTTTCCAATACAAAAATAAAATAAAATTACTATGTAAACATGTGACTCTCTGAGATGTTTACAAAACATGCATGCAAATGGCTAAACATGTATGAAACAGAATACAATTGAGGAAAAATTGTACTTTCTTAATATTTAAACTGAAAGTAAAACTTGTACGCCAATGCAGAGAGAAATATTAAATACTGACTGATGCGACCAAGTTTCCACTGTCAATTTTCTTAATATAATCTACATCACACTTAAATTTAATAAATAGCTTATTGCCGAATTCTTTGTTAACTACAGGAGATTACTACATCAGTTTCCTGTATAAATATTTGCAATTTTAAAAGATAAACAGACGATTGTCTTAAGGATACCCATACCCCAAGTGTGGTCAAGTGTCAAAGGGAACAAGAGGCCTAGTGTGGACCTCCCAACTTGGTCAAACCAACAGAGGTGACAACCACTTCTGAATGTCTACTACGTTATTTTTTTATCATTGCATCATAGGTGACAACCACTTCTGAATGTCTACTACGTTATTTTTTTATCATTGCATCATATTTTGTATCTGTAGGCAGTAAAAAATTTTGTACTAATCTTAAAATATTATTCATCAAAGTATTTTGCACAGTGGGTTAATCAACAAGAATCCGGACGTTCCGGTCAAAATGAAAACGGCCCAAGGTACAATTACTGTACTTCACACATATTGAGCAGCTTACATGCTTTACTCGTCTGTGTTATACAAAAACAACAGGAAATAATGATTAAACTTACATCAATAATCAGTGGCTTATTAGCCTATACATTTGTAAGCAACAATTCTGCTCGTTAACCGATAAAGAGTATGCCTTCTTTTGTCACAATTGCGTCTATTAGGAGCTGGTGTTGGCGAGCACGATTTCAACCACCGAGAAAGAGCACTGTCTGTTCTTAGACTATGGTCTGACCACTGCCGTGCGCTCCAGAGCAGCAGGTTGGGGAACCACCTATCGCTGCAACCATCGCCTTTCTTTCCTTTCCTGTTATTCATCAACCTTTCCCATTCCCCTCCTGTACTTCTTCCTAGATTCTCTGATTGGTATTCTTTGTCAGACCGTCTGACTCAGACTTCCATGCACTGCTGATCGTCTCTCGTTCTTTCACGTCTATCGGTATTTGATGTCCTGAATGCTTCCTAGAAACCGACATTCCTTCCTCATTGGCTTTTCAGTGAAAGTCACTTCACTCGCGTACGCTTTCAACGCCTGCCTTGTTCTCGGTGGGCTTATGATAAAAGGGGTTTCATCGTGCTGCATCGCGCTATGTTCTAGGTGAAATGATAACTGATTACTATAATGAAGCACTTGCCCTTCGGTTTATATATATATATATATATATATATATATATATATATATATATATATATATATATATATAAAGCTATAAAACCTTTTGCTAAAATACCGAAGTGTAAGTTCTTATATATATAGAGAGAGATTAAGAGAGAGAGAGAGAGAGAGAGAGAGAGAGAGAGAGAGAGAGAGAGAGAGCAGACCTACTATGCAAAAAAAGCCGATTACAACTAATTAAGCTACAAAACCTTTTGCTAAAACACCGAAGTGTAAGTTCTTGAGAGAGAGAGAGAGAGAGAGAGAGAGAGAGCCTACTATGAGAGAGACAAAAGCTAAGAGAGAGAGAGAGAGAGAGAGAGAGAGAGAGAGAGAGACCTACGCAAAAAGCAGCCGATTACAGAAAATGACAAGCATAGATGGCGTGTTGAAAAGGAAAGTTTAGAACTAGTCGACCAAAAAAAAAAAAAAAAAAAAAAAAAGGGCCGTAGAAAGGAGGTCGATGATGTTTTAAAAAAAAAATCTAAAATGTGAGCAGGTAACACGTGAAAAAAAAAAAACGAATTCACATTCAGATCACTAGTACGTTTAATATTCAATTTTCCATTACAGCATTTCAGTTACCTTAAAAAAAAAGTCTTGAAATTATCTTTTTTTTTTTTTAGGCTTGTAGCTACTAGACTGCTTTCATTGGCCACCTCAGGATACGCACGTTTTTAACCAGTTTTTATTTCTATGTCGTTTTTGTACCTGTACGTTTGCAATTGCAGAAAATATCAGCTCTCACCTGTTTATAGGGTGAGGTATGGGGTCCGTTGGCCCATATGAATTTTGGCGAGTTAAAACATCAAAGTATGTTATGTAACCAACGCAAAATCATCTATCTACACTGCACTACAGTGTATCTCCCTCAAATAAAATAACCAATGAAAATGCATTAGTAATATTTGTTAAAAATACACAGTAAAATGCACGCCAAGATAAATTATGGTCACCCCGCCCCCATCCGTCTGAATTCCTGGCAACGCCCATATATTTTTGGTAACACGTATTTAGAGGTTTTGCAATCCCTGATAACCCTTCCTGGCTTTTTTTATTTTTTATCTCTTTTTTATAAGGGGTAGGTCACTGATGTGCATCAGCAGAAAACCAGAAAACTGCAACTTCCTGTGGTTTGTGAAAGAAAACGGAAGTGGTAGATTGATCTCGAAGTATGGTAATCGGGTCTACAGAATTTGGTTTACTAGGCTAATAAGACTGGCAGACAATCTTGAAACTACTTGTTGTAAAGTTTTAACTATTATTACGACTTGAAAAGTCTATTGCAGACACTTTTCTTACATATTCACGTCCGTTATTATCGTCACAATAGTTCGGCAGGAATTATAGCTCCGCTGATGTTGACTAACTTTTCTGATATCAAAAACTAGTCACACGAAAAAGTGCCTTCAACGTTTCTGTGCCCTCACAAAAGTCTACCCAGCAAAATGAGACGCGTGAGTGTCTTCATAATTTGCACCAACTTACTGAGCAGATCAAAAAACATAAAATCATTACTATTAAAGGCTCTATGAATTAACAATATTCAAATGAGAGAAGAAGAGCAATGATAAAACAACTACATAGGCCTAAATATCCTTTAAAAGTTGAGTTCTTGTACAACAACTGTCAAAATCACTTATTTTTGCTGGTGTACAGAACTTTCATAAAAGTGTGTCTACAAAAAGCAGGTTTGCGTTCAGTAAAAAAGTTATGAACAGGAAATGGCTTTATAGCCTATACCGTCTACACTTAACTAGGCTATACAAAGAACCGTGCGCTGTGCATAGCAATTGTTTTGATAAACAAGGTGCCTGGTTGTAAACTGCACAGACATGTGTAACACACACAACCCAGGTCTGCATATAGCAAAACAATTACCAAACACAAGATAAATATCGAGTATAACTTGGACATTTGTTGTGTATCTCCTTAGAATTTTTAAATACTGACAAGTTATAAACGACTATTAATCACAAGAATGGTCATCATACTACCTCTGTAACATTGGTCAACAAAAATCCCTACTGAAGACGTTACAAGGCTTAACAAGTAACGCCTCAAAAAAAAAAAAAATTAAAATGAATAAGAAAAAACCCTGGCCACACAAATAATTTTATTTACATCGCGATAACGGATATAAACTTCGATATTTTCAAAGAACTTCCAAGAGCAATGAATGAAAATATGAGTAACGTAACATAACAGAGGCAATTGAAAACAAGTAAAAAATGCGCCTAAGTTTCTTCGGCGCAATCGAGTTATCTGTACAGCTGCTACAGCGTATAATCAAGGCCACCGAAAACATATCTATCTTTTGATGGTCTCAATATAATGCTATATGAGCCGCAGCCCGTGAAACTTTAACCACGGCCTATCCTATATCGTTGCCAGAAGCACGATTATGGCTAATTGTAACCTTAAATAAAATAAAATAAAAACTACTGAGGCTAGAGGGCTGCAATTTGATATGTTTGATGATTGGACGGTGGATGATCAACATACCAATTTGCAGCCCTCTAGCCTCAGTAGTTTTTAAGATCTGAGGGCGGACAGAAAAGTGCGGACGGACAGACAAAGCCGGCACAATAGTTTGCTTTTGCAGAAAACTAAAATGATTGCAGAGCTCACAGCACGAAGACTGCTGAATAAGTC
Source organism: Macrobrachium rosenbergii (assembly GCF_040412425.1). Classification (NCBI taxonomy): domain Eukaryota; kingdom Metazoa; phylum Arthropoda; class Malacostraca; order Decapoda; family Palaemonidae; genus Macrobrachium; species Macrobrachium rosenbergii. The sequence goes on along the minus strand of NC_089764.1, from coordinate 30,588,735 downwards.
GCCCCCAGTTACCTTACAGATACAAAAACTCTCTGATACATAAAAACTCAAGACAACCATTTCAAAACAGGTACGGCCTACAAGGTGAAGCTGCTCACGAAAAGTATAAATTAGACTAGACAAACTACGAGAGCAGCTGCCTCCTGACTGACAAGGTGGGAGTTTACAAAAAAAAAAAAAATAAAAATAAAAAAAGTGGAAGTGAAATGAACTAGAGATTGCATTAGACAAGGCAGCTGTAACTGTCAAACCACTACTATGCATACCATTATTATTATTATTATTATTATTATTATTATTATTATTATTATTATTATTATTATTAAAACGAGAATCTCTTACAGACAAGCCACGGGCTGGTCTAACCAACTCCACACGGACAAAAATAAACAAAATAAATGAAAGTATGCGCAAAGGAACACTGGATACTTACAAGAAACAACCAGTTCACAATTATCTAATAAACAAAACCGAAAAACAAAAGTATGAACAAGATAACTGTAAATAATAAACCAGCTCGCACTAAACCACGCACAGTTAAATTAACAATCAAGACGAAGCTTTCAAACTGTATTTTCCAGTTGACTTTCAAAAACATAACACCGACTGATGCTAAAATGTTTCATGCTGCTTACGTAGATAGATCATGACAACGCTAAAAAAAAATCATCCAAAAAGATTCTGATGTAAACATTGATAGGGCATTGTTGCGTCTAAAATCCAATGTGCAAAAAAGAAAAAAAAATCAGTTTTGTGGTTGTCACAGCACAGTTAATCTAAATTTATGGCAGGCAGTCTAAAAAGGAATTCGTGTTAGGCAATCTCCCCCTGAAGCTCCGTTTTTTTTAAAAAGTATTCTGATGTTTGAAAGTATATTGAGTAACAGCGCTTGACTTTAAGGGTCATATTCCAATGCTCATCTATTTTCTGTAATCGACAATACGATACATTTTTTTTATTAACTTTTTAAAGTATTGTACTTACATATTTCACTAAACGGAAACTTACCACTCAAATCCGCGAACATTTGACGATTGCATTAAACGACGGAAATATTATTTGCGAAGTTACGAATGTAGTTAAACCGAATGTTTGACTAAAGTACCATGACTAAGCATAAACTATACAACAAAGATACAAGCAATCATCAAGGCCAGAACGAAGAAAAAGTCCGTTTCCCAAAGATTATGTCAATTATAAGTCAGAATCAGGCATATGAAACTGAAAGACCGGATGGTATAACGCAAACTGTAGGTATAGGAGGAAAATTCGTCCTACATAATAAAGAAGAAGAAAAAATCGCGCCACTGCAAATCTGCACAATAACAGTAATGACAGTGATTGGATCTGGGCGGATATTCGTAACCTAACACGCACTATCTTGCTCAGTGTGTGAACTTTTCTATATATTGTTAAAATACATACGTGACGAACCTGACGCCTTTGGGCGAGATATTTTCTAACCTTCCTAAGCTCAAAATCCCACCAGCTTTTATTGGTAAGATTAAATAAGGGTTTTGGCTAGTTCTGCTATATAGGCTAGACTACACCATAACTCTTCCGTAGCCAAACAATAATATTAGCCTATATAAGTCAACGGCTTATTCTTCTTCTTCCACTTTTTCCTTCGACGTTAATCGTCTGGGAATCTGTTACAACAACTGTTACTTTCCCTTTAATTAAGTCTATGTAAATACTATATAATTACACCTTTTATCTTTAAGAGGGGTAGGTAATATCTCAAGATGAGGTTGCTAGGCCCATGCACATCTAATATGCTGCAAGCACTAGTAATTAGTTGACAACCGGCAAGTACATGGCTGGTACGGTAAGGGCATATGAACCTAAAGAGTTTTAATGTTATTTGCCTATATTATTCGGTCCTCGCCATGGTTATCTCAAAGGTTAGGCCCAAAAAAACAACTTCGATACCAGTTTGTATAATCTGCACATCTTCGATCGGTCGAATGTGTACGCCCATCGGTCTATCATCTGTTAACTTATATTTGATTTGTTCCAGTCAACAAAATGCGTCCTAATTTAACCTAGCCAGAAGTAATAAGGCAACTAATAGTTAAAGAAAATGCCTTATTAAAACCTAGAACAAATTGTAAGTCAAGCGAGAGTGCATTTGTACACTGTGCCCCAAGACTATACAACGAAATACGCCTGAAGTGACGAGCTTACAAGAAGAAAGCAAATTTAAAAAGGAACCAAAGACTCTCCTATTCTGCAGGAGCTACGATACTGACGAGAAAACACTGAAAGACAATTATAAAATATAAGAAGCACCTTATTTTGAAAACGTACATGGGCCCAACAGAGAGGGAATTATCCCTGTGGAGGGCTGTACATAAAACCAAACAAAGTGAACAAAGTGGAGAAGATTTTATCAATATGTGGGGTATATTTTACCGATAACCCTTTCCCAATAAAGGGGTGGCCATGAAGAAACATAAACGACAGTTTCTGCGATGTTTTGGCTGATGAATCAAAACTTTCAGTCAATCTACAATGACCTGCGATGCCAGTGTCTTAGTCCCACAGCAGAGTAGTGCCTTTAGTCCCAGAGCTGAGTAGTGCCTTTAGTCCCAGAGCAGAGTAGTGCCTTGCAGATTAAAGACCAGTAGACAGGAGGTAATGTTCCCTTAGTGCCACGTGAACCTCAAGGTGACCCTCTATTGCAGGGATAGTGGGCAGTGCAACCCGAAGCAGCTGTCCCAGGGTACCTCGTCCCACGAGACTGGGATGCCTATATAGGACAGGTATGTGGGATGAAATGGCCCTTTTCTCGTATGGCTACCTTCGGTTGCACTTTTTCTATTCCTGTACGATTCAGGAAATAAAGGCAATGCATTCTATATTCCTGCCTGATGATTAAGTAATCAAACTTTTTGTAACAAATCGAATATATATATATATATATATATATATATATATATATATATATATATATATATATATATATATATATATATATACAGTATATACACGTGTGTACATTATACACACATACATTACACACACACACACACACACACATATATATATATATATATATATATATATATATATATATATATATATACATATATATATATATATATATAGCTACACACATACATATATTATACATAGATATGTTTGTACTTATACATATAAATTTTTCTTCATTTCTCGTTATATTCCTGAAATATTTTTATTAGTGAAATCAATATCGAAGTTTATCAAACCTCTTACACATTATAAAACTCAATGTGTATTCGGCATTTTCGTGTCAAGCCTATGTTTATCAAACCGCACATCTACACCTGCAGTCGTCCAGCCCGGGATCCAGCCTCTATAATCAATGGCAACAACATATGCATGCAAATGAAGGTACCTTAGTCCCAGCTACGGGACGGTACATAACGTCCTTATGGCCGGGGAGACTATAGCCGCCTCGACCCTCGCTAAAATGACAGTAATTTTGTACTATACGAGTTCAGTAGTTGCTATTTAATCATGGTGCCGTGGGAGAGTATGGAAGTGAAACTAGCGGCAGTGACCCGCGTGAACTTCAGTTTAATTCTGAAGTTAGTTAAGTTTCCCAATGTTTGGAAAAACTTGTACAAACTTAACGGTCCTTCACTTGTCTACTTTTGCATGAAGCAAACGAAAAAGACCAGCCTACACACTATATATATATATATATATATATATATATATATATATATATATATATATATATATATATATATATATATATATTTCATGCAAGTGAGCAAAATGAAAGTGGCGCCTGTACAGTACCAATTGACTGAACTTGCGCAAAGGTTATTACACCCACTGGACGGACCTAAAAACGCCTCCAGGCAGAAATATAAGTTAAACTTCAGGTCCCAACAGCATTTCAGACGAGCCATTACCATTTCTTACCTTCGACAGAACGCCTCAAGTTATCCACATGAACGGCGATTGTTATTACCACTGGAAAACGACACAGGGGCCTAAGGGCACGACAATGACACAACGACGTTCAAGACTCACGAAAGAAAGATCTCGACTGGCAGGTAAAACTTGCACGGAACCAAAATACCTGCTCCTACGCGCTGCCGCCCAGGTAATGAGAGAAGTTGTCGTACAGGACCCAAGGGTGGATTTTACAGTAATAATAAGCCTTCAATTCATTCTGAAATTAATACAGCGCCGTGCACACATTTCAGCACAGTTCATTTCAGCGATAAAATAGTCCTCTGAAGGAAAATCAGCTCTCTGTTTCTTAGGGGCAATTGATACCATATGGTATGCTAAATCAAAACAGATTGAGCGGAAGCCAGTCATCCAAAAGTCAATTCAACTGACTTGTCTACAGGATTTCGAAATTTGATCCTGGATATGCAGGTGTTTCAGGAGAAAAAAGATCCATTAGGTGAATTTTATGCATGTGTATCTTCTTGCTATGTAACCATTTTCACGGATTGACTCTTTGCAAAGCAGTGTGCTCTATGCAAGAAGGTTTATGTAACAATAAGAAAATGGATAGACAAACATCAAGTAACGGGTCTTCCCCCCGCCCTCCCCGCCTTTTATCATAAAGCAAGTTTCCGCAGAGTGTTTATCATTACTGAATAGGCTTTTAAAGCAACATAACAATAGGCCTATATGAAAAACAGAGAAAAGAATTAGGATAGACAGTTCTCCAAGCATAAATAGGTGACGAAAGGATAAATATGCATCAACAAACATCAGTATTTGCATAAAAATTATATAAGGTGAGCATTCCAGAAATTTAAAGAAAAGAAAAAAAAAGATCTCTGGCGCTGGAACGTCTGACAACGCGATTTTTCAACAATACAGGCCAAGCGTTGAGACCTATGAGGTCATTCAGCGCTGAAAATGAAAAAGAGAGTAAAGAAAGTTTGAAAGGTGTAACAGGAGGAAACCTCGCACTTGCACTGTGAATCAATTGTTAGGAGAGGGCTGAAGAAAGTATGATGGAAGAAAGATGATATGAGCCGAGATACAGTAACAGGAATGAACCTTGAGTAAGGGTAAGAAATGTAGGGGCATGAAAAGATGGAACAGGGAGGAGAGGAGAAACTAACTAAGGTTTAGGCAGATGGAGCATAAGAGGTATTGGATAAAAAGGGCCTTAACAACCTCAAAGTAAGAGAATGTGCTTGCAAAATGGGGGTTACTGATGCAATCTGTGTGAGTTCTAGGGCAGGGGAAGAGAGAAATCGATGCACTGCTGGTGAGCCTTCTGTGTAGGTGTATGAGGTGGCTAAGGCTGCGAAAATTTTCTGAATAGGATGTTCATCCATGGTTAGGTCGAGAGTACTGGTCTGTGTATCAGCAAAAGTGTTCCACGAAGACGCAGAAGTTGTCATTACTTTGGGAAATCTAACCTTACAATTTTATACTTTTCTTCTTTGATGACTGACACCAAAGAATAAGGCAACTGGACGATTTAAATAGTGGCATTGAAGTTTAGTACCTCAAGTGGAATAATTCTGTGTTCCTTTGGTATTTCTTGCTTCAGAAGAGTCAGTCGTTCGGCAGGGTCTCAAAACCATTTTCTTTGCACCAAAGTTTCACAAACAAAAGCTTTTAAGAGGAAATAAACTTCACATTGAAGCTCGACGTAGAAAGTACGTAATGTCAATTCTTTGTTGTTATGAATAAATCATAATGTTCTATTAATATTTCCGGAATACTATATTCATCTAATTTTATGGTCTCTCCCAATGCTGTCATCTCGTCCCTATTTCGAGAGTCATCTTTTCTTCATTCCATGCTAAATAAATCTTATTCTCACGTCCGCTATTTGGTTCTATATGCTTTTCCCGTATTTGAGAAACCCTCCTTGCAAAAGAGTGGAGTTGGCACTTAATATGGATACATGTCTCGTATAATACTAGTATATTACAAATAAACGTAGCCTACAGATAGTAAGTACAGTGAGATAGGAGGTGCTACGGCACATCACTATATTGTCACTGGAAATAACGAGTAGAAAGCCACAATAATGTAAATGAGTGGCCGCATTTTTCCAAAATACAAAAAAGGGGTTAAAAATAAAGGTCCTCTTTTGGAAAAATAGTCTCTCATTTACACTACTGTAGCTTTGTACCCATAGGAGGTGCCGATGTATAGAATAAGCCTCTAACAAGGAACGTTTCAGACAAACAATATTATTAAGCCAAAGAACGAAGAAGAAGATCAAAACAACGCGACGTTTGTGAAGGTTTTGTGAGACCTTTTGGCAAAGTTTTTTAATATCAGTTTTTTGCGGAGGTTACGAGGCGTGGTAAGCAAAGGTGAAGAATTTACATGTTTTAACGGTCATTAACGAATGTGTAGTTAATGTTTTCAAGCCTAAATAACCGAGTTAAAGACCACAAGAGGCTACGATAATGTAGGAGTTTGAGGTTGGCTGTAGCTTGCCGGTGGTAGTATATTTTACAACCTGCCTGTTATTATATGAGTTTCTCATGCTGTAGATCTAAGAAGTATGGGGAAACTGGTGTTATTTTTGTTAAGAAACAAAAACGAGAAGTCTAATAACATCTTAGGGCCAGGTTTAAGCTTAACCATGGTAAACCTACCAGAACCACCACGAGAGTAAGCCAGGTACCGGATATAATGGTAGAGCCACGGAGTTACTCCGCATCCGGTGTTACCTTCGAAATTGAGTTTTTTCCATACTTTTAGGTCAAACTTTACCTTTTGCGCTGTCTGATTCAAGCCAGTCGTCGACTGGGACAGGTTCCTCGTACATAAATAGATCTAACCTTTCCTATAATGCCAGGTCCTGACCTAACCACATCTTACCCACCTAACCTAACTTTGGGCGGCGTGCCCTGACCTGGCCCGGGGGGGAGGGGTGATTCAGCGACTGGCGGGAACCAGGCCTCGCAACTATTGTAAAGTATTAAATACCTTATTGTTGCTAATGAAGGAGGTGGTGGTATTTATTGTAGGTCAGTTATTATTAGCCTCATATCGACCCAACATGGTTGGGACCCCTTTGGGAACGTGGGGTTTTGGGTGGGGGAAATCGTTGGGGGAAAGGCCGGGGTAGAACTAAGCATTAGCTCCATGTCGGGTGTTACTTTGGAAATTGAATTTTCCTATAGTACAGTATTTTGTTTGCTTAACAAGATTTTACCATTGCTTTTTGTCGGTCGACTATAATTAACCTGTAATTAACCTCAGAAGTTGTACGCTGGCCATCCTGGAATGCTTTCGCGCATGCACAGTGTTATAGGAGAACTTTTGCTAAAAGTGGAGTTTTCCACCCCCTACTAAGTAACATAGCCTGCTAGGTTAGGTTAGGTTTAGGTAAGGGTACATTAGGTTAGTATAGCTTATTGTATAATAGGTTTCCTTAGCCAATCCCTTCTTGAACATATGGCTCCCTGATGACTTGTGCATGCGCGGAACCATTCCATAACAACAACATGGCGATCTAGTCTCTCTCCCAACATTTCCAAAACCCTGCGTTCCCAATGGCCGCTCAACCATGTTGGGTAGATATGAGGTTAGTAATTGACCAACAATAAACACCACCTTCTTCATCAGCAACACTAAAAGTATAGGGAAAATCAATTTCCAAGGTAACAAGCCGTGCGGAGCTTTTGCTTAGAATACTAAATATAAATATATAGTGTTGTATGTTATTTGGTAATGATTTGATGCCCCGCAGGTCCTTTCCCAAATTCATGTTGTCATGGCTCAGTAGGCTGTGTTGAAAAAAATTCTCTCTCTCTTAAAAGTGCTACTTGGTAAATGACCCATAAAGTGGTTGTTACTTCTAATTGAAATGAAAGCTCTTAGCCTACACAATCATCATCTTAAATGGGTGAATGTAAAGAAGACGGCCACACGAAGATATTTTTTGTTGATATGATTTTTTGTCTAAAACACAAAGAAAATGGTTTATGTAATGTAATATGGATGAGATAATGTGAGAAATATGTTGAGATAATGAGAAATTTACCGTTATTTGCTTATGGTTTGACATTCATCCCCGACGGGCTGGTACTAAACATGGTGGAAGCTCCGTGGAATGCCATGTTTTAGTGCCAGCCCCACAGGGAAGAAAGTGAAAATGTAAACAAAAGATCGTAAATTTCTCCTTACCTTGGTAAATTTTTCAGTTGATCTTACATGCACTGCATTATATACAGTACACCGTTTTGTATATTCTAATACAAAAATTATATGATTGAACAATATCTTCACACAGCCATCTTCTTTACATTTACCTCATGAATCGTTTTTAGGATAGCTTTTCTGTTCCTTGGGTTAGTGAAGAGTTTCCTCCACTTTTACTGTGCTCTTTCATTTAAATCAGGGGTCAGCAACCTCTGGCCCACAGGCTGCCACATCCAGCCCACCAACTTAACCCTGCACAGTAATTATCTAATAGTTATCTAGTTTAAGGCATTGAGCGATCTTTATAGTAAATTTGATATCATGGCCCTCCTCCAAGACGCTGCATAGCTGTCTGGCCCGCACTCTCCTAAAGGTTGCCAATCCCTAATCTAGGTCTTCATTTATCGACTTTCTACTTGATTTCTTGCGTTTTCCTTAAATATTTTTGAATATATGGTCATTTGTTTTACGAAAACATTTTAATCTTTTCCAATGTATCGCACGGCCACATGCTTTTATAAGTTTTCTTAGTTTCAACTTACTTTACATTTAAAGAGCATGGATTTGACGTTTTAGAACTCCACCAATTCTGTAACCACAACATTGCTGTCTGTGAATTTCTAACTTGTCCAAGATAGAGAAATTAAATGAATTATTTTTCCAGCGTTACTGAAGAAGCATGGACGCTGATTTGTACGACGAGTTTGGGAATTACATCGGTCCGGAGCTAGACTCCGATGAGGACGATGAGGAAGAAGAAGATGATGATTACCCCGACCAAGACCAGGACATGAATGGCTACGATGACGACGACGGAATGGCAGGGGAAGAGGAGGAGGTGTCCGCTCAAGCAGTCGTACTACACGAAGACAAACAATATTACCCTAGTGCAGCAGATGTGTATGGGCCTGAGGTGGAAACCATCGTTCAGGAGGAAGATGCTCAGCCGTTGACACAGCCTATAATAAAGGTATAATAACGGTGTTATATGAATCACTAGATGTACCATACATTTATAATACCAGTATGTTAGTAGTGTTGGTATGATTTTTTGTAAATGTATGTCTTTCCCCTATAGCTACTGAGTTCCCTTTTGCCACCAGCTGCACTGCTTTGTGTCTTTTACTTTGCATATGATCTTTCATCTCTATCTGCTTGGCTGTCCAACATCTTTAACTTCTCCAATTTTGCCTCTTATCACAGAACAAATATTTTGGATGTTGGTAAAAGTCTAGAATATGATGCTGTGGTTTCGTTGAATTAACCAGTAGCAGTGTTATATGAAATTGCCTTTGTGTGATTTTAATGGGATTAATTATGATGTGATCAGTTGCAAGTCAAAATTTAAGCCCTGTAACATGAAATGTGTGTTTGTATTGAACCTTATTGCTAAAATGATTTTAATTTATCTTAATTTTCCCTCTGGAATGATAATTTTTAAGTGGGTCTGCAGATTTGTTTACCTCTTATTAAAACTACTTTAGCTATACAGTAATTTAAATGTGTTTCTAATTTAAATGTTTGTTTATCATTTGTTTATATAAACTGTGTTTTTTTACCTTAGTTTTTTGAACATCCTTTAAAACAACTGTAAATTAGTATTTTTTAGGGTACAACAATGCTTTACAGCAGTAAGGCTAGGTTTTTATTTTTATTTAAAAAACCTTTTAAATTCCTTTATGAAGGTCAAGAATATAAACTCATTTGTATGTGAAAAAAGATGAAGCAACAGTAATATAGTTTGGTATTGTATTACCCGAAAAAGTAATTGTGTCATACTCAAGATTTTACTCATATAAAAGCTTGTAGCTTATTTTACATATCTACAACTACTCTGATCTTTTCTATGACTTCTAGATGATATTGTCTTATTTATTGTAATTGTACCATTTTCTGTGTATATTTTTGGGAATAGCTTCACACATCAGATGAGCTTAGTGATTTTATTTGATATTAATGATTTTGTCATTATTGCAGCCTGTGAAGGTGAAGAAATTCAGCCATGTTGAGAAGGATCTGCCAACAACCACTTACAATTTGGAATTTTTAGCAGACCTCATGGACAATCCATGCCTAGTTCGCAATGTGTCACTGGTAGGCCACCTTCACCATGGTAAAAGTACCTTCGTTGACTGTCTTATTCATCAGACCCATCCTGAATTCAGGTATGTCATTTCTTTTATAGCACCCAGGTACTTTTTGTGAGATTAGGAAGAACTGAGAGAAGTTGTAGTCATATTATCACTCTCAAAGCCATAAACATTTTTAAATGTTGAGTTATCGAATAGACCTTTCACATACTGATTCTGCTCTTTCCTTAGCTTATGTCATCACACTATTTTGCCCTTCATGCATGTTACTGTTCATATTATAAATTATACCCACATAATTTATTGCTGAAATATCTAAATCTGGTGCTCTTACCCATTCAAGGATTCTGTTGCATCATACTTTTTCAGTCAGAACCTTATGTCCATGTAATAAAAGGGAATTCTTTACTTTTATATACTGTATAAGAAACCTTTCCATCATGTGAACATATCTCCATGGAGTTACATTCTTACTACAATACAGTAGTACAGTATCTCACTGATGGTCTTGGCTCCATATGTTTTTGTCTAGTATTGTAAGTAAGAGTATTCTGCAGGACCTCACTAATGCAAACCCTCTTAATTTGCATAAGTCCTTACCTTAATCTGCCAGTATGGCATTACATAGAACATAATCTAATTGTGGAGGTAACATGAATGAACTGTGTGTTTCTTTCTCTACTGACATGTAAAGACACTATTTGTATACCAGTAAGAACATTTCATTCCTGGGAGGAAAAGAAGGAATTTTGCAGGTCTTGACATGGCTATCCCAGCCTCTTCATCTCAGTTACAAAGTCCCACAAGACTGCAGTATCTCTGAGGCCTCTACAGTCACCACCTTACTTATAAACATTCAGAAATACAAGGTTACAGTTAAAATTGCCACCCGTAAGTTCACATTTTGCTCTGCGCATCTGTTCTTGCCAACAGAAGAACATGGCGAAGAAGAGGAACCCGTTCCTTTAACCCCTTCCCTGGTTATCGCGAGTATTCTCGTGATTCAATGTATTCTTTTTTTACTCTTTCATACTTGTTGTTGTTCTTATTATTTCTATCTTTCTGAGTCATTCTTTGATGAATTCCCATTTCTGTATTTCCTCTCAGGAAACATTTAGTATGTACAAAAGATTGATGTGCACTGTCACTTTATAAAAAACCAGAACTGCTCCTGCGATGTTCTTTCCAAATAATTCAAGCATAGGAAAAATGGTACATTTGAACCAGAATCAGAATTTTAATTTCTTCTTTTGACCTTTTCAACATCCAGTGTAATTAATAGTATCTTATTACTCTCAGTTGATGTAAAGAGTAACAAAAATTTACATATTAAAAAGCTTATAAATAATTCAAGATAAGAACAGCCATAGAGCATTTGAAGTTTAGTGACTCACATCTATTCCAGTTGATGTAAGAATTGAACATTCTTAAGCACAATTTACTCACACACTACATTAAACTGAACCTCAAGTGGACATAATATCTGTGGAACCCAGGGAAAAATTGATAACACATGAGGGTAAAGGTTAAAGCATTGATTTTCTTACAATGAGAAAACTCTGGATGACATAGGAAATTAATTTATGCCTCCCAGGTGAGGCATACCCAATACATTTTGGCTTCAGTGCTATATGAGTTTATAGTAAGGGAAAGAAGGTTATTTAAGAGAGAGACAATGAAAAGGATAAAAACATAGAAACTGGAAAATGAAATTATATAAAGTATGAAGAAACAGTCCACAAACAAGGAAAAAAATTGGAAAAACTACACTGCTGGAAGAAGGCAGACAAAGGGAAACAGAATTATAATATAGAAGCATTAGTTTGAGAGTAAGCATAGAGTTCCCTTAATGTGTAGAGGAAGAGAAGAAATTAGAGGTATAGAGAGGGGAAAAGGAGGAGGTCAGGATGCAAGTGGTATGGGCAAAGGAAAATTGGCTAAGCACATTGACCCTGAAAATGGAGAAATCTAAGCTGAATGAATTATAATAATGATGGCAGTACCACACTTTGAAAATGTGAAGGAATTAATAGGAATTCACAGAATTTGATGTGATGGAGGGACTGCTAGAGAAGTAAGGAGAACCCTGGGTAAAAAAAATAGTTTCAAGCTCCTGGACTATTTAATTTGAAAGTAGGTATTGTACCAGTCATTGATGAGCTGATGATAACGTGTGAAAATATTAGAAAAGTGGATTGTTACAGCCAAATTTTATGAATATAAAGGTGATGAACTTATGTAAAATGTATCTAGGAAAAAATTGCTGAAGGATGTTTTGAAAGTATTGGAGAAGGTGCTGAAGGAAAGATGGTGGCAAAAAATCTTTAAGATTGACAAGTGTATTGTTGGCCTTATGCAAAGGAAATCAACAACAGGCATGATGTTGGTCTAGTAGAACATCAAGGAACATGATAATGCATTTGACATGGTGCAAGACAAGTAGATACTGTAACTGAAAGATGGTCATCACAGAATTTCCCAGTGATTAGACAGTTGACATGAAGACAAGAAAGAGTCAGGTAGCCCAGGACATCATAAGTAGAGTTTCCAGCGGATGGATGGGTGATCATGATGAACAGTTGGAAGTTTCTGCAGTGGATTAGTGACTGCGGGATGATGGGTGATCTGACAGCCAAGATGCCAAGACAGTGTAAGGACCAAGATATCCAGTGGATAGGTAGATTTTTTGGGGCATATTGCATTCAGTGAACCAAGTTGATGATCTACAGTACCAGGATGAGAAACAATGATGTTTGGATGATATTCATCAAACAGATAAGGGACAGGATTAACCATCGAAGCCTCTGATGATATGAAAAGGCCAGATGTTTTAGACGATTGTCAGGAGAGATCCAGTGATAGATGGTCATATAAACGCTAATAATGAGACTCTTTTGTTGTATGTTTTCCTGGTGGGCTTTAGACTTCAAGGAGCTCTTGTATGTAATGATGGACTCATAATGGATAGCTAACAGGACCATTGATACAAATTGGCTGCCTCCAAGAGAATAGCTGTATTTATGTTTAAATGGAAAAATTATCTTTGCTTTGCCAAAGAGGTCTTTCACCTTGTCCTTCTCATCTGGAATTCTGACATGGCTGAATTGGGCACAAAATGCAGATGTTGATAACTGGGTAATTTATAAAACTACTTTTCAGGTTATAGATAACATCTGATGCCTTTCTGTTTACCTAATGATGGGACATGATGTGACACTACCTGAGGTCCCTTGAAACCCCTGTCAGTTGCTAAAACTCCTTTGTCAGATGGCTGATAAAGTTATAAAGAAGAAAAGCATAAGCATCAAGCAATTACTGTATAGATGGCAAGGTCTGTGATCAGTTGGAGTCACTAATGACAAATAATAATCCTTTAATGCTTGACATTAACAGCATCAAGTCATTAGTGGAAATCATTTTAAGGCTCATTGTTTTCTGTTTATTCCTACTTGTTTTTTTTATGGTAAATAGCTTAGAGCGACAACATTCAATTGAAATACAACATTGTCAAGTGTCCAGCACTAGAAGTCTTTTATTCCCTTTACTGTAAAAATTGGGAATGGTCTTCCTGGTAGTGTTGTTTATACTATGCGTAATTTTCATAGAAGTTGTATTATTACTTCAAAGTGCTGTGTCTATCTTATTATATGGTTTATCCATCAGGATTTGACTAAAGTTTGAAATGGGAGCTGTTGACATTAAGAAGGAAATAAACTTTTTTTTTTTTTGCTGCTATACTGATGGAACATTGAGTGATGGTATACATATTTTTAAAGGAAAAAATAGTAACGTAGAAATGATTCATAAAATGCAGTGGGAGGCAAGGATTTATGCATTTTGGAAGTAAAACATTCCAAAAACTGTACCTTCAGCATCACACAAACTGTTTTGAAAGAGTGTAGGTGGCATACAGTAGGGTAACTCTTTAGAAGATAGGTTTTAAAGTGTCTTATCAAAAGTTAGTACAACACTCCATGCAGTGATTATTAATTCTTACAGAAATCTGAAGGAGATGCTCAAAGTAGTAATTGTTTTTATCATTCTCCTTCCTATTTACCTTGTTAATTGGAGCATTTGTAAAATTATGGTTTTTATTTTACAAAAAATTCCAAGTTTTGCTTCAAATTTTTGCTCTTTGTCTACCGTTCAGAAAATGATTTTAATTGGTGAACCCTGTGACTTTTCTTGCCTTTTTCATTTCTGTTCTGACATTGCCCACTTTCTGTTGAGGGTAGCTAATGCAATTGGTGGGCTAAAGAAAAGCCTCAACCAACCCAAAATGAAGAGAAAATTTACAGTGTTTTTGAACTTCAACAAAATGTTCTCATGACTATTTTCAAAACAGTAGTTACATGTAAAGGGAAACATTGTAAGTACAATTATGTTTGATAGATTAACAGTACTTACTGTAATTTGCCAAGAGTTAAGCATATGACTAATGTCTATTGTTATTTTTAGGAGCAAAGATGACGTACCTGTGCGGTACACTGACACACTTTTTACTGAAGGAGAACGGGGATTAAGTATCAAAGCCACACCAATTACGCTGGTCATGCAAGACGTCCGAAACAAGAGCTTTCTAATGAACATCTTTGACACACCTGGTCACGTAAATTTCTCAGATGAAGTAAGTCATTCTTTACACTCAGTCTCAATTCAACTATTTCCTTTTTCACCAACTGTTTTAATATTCATTGATCCATCCTATTGCTTTTATCTACATTCATGAATTTTCAAACTTCTTAGTTTCTGAAGTTCGTCTTTCCCTTCCTCATTCTGCACTCCATTACAAACCATTTGCTTATACCTCACTTTTGTGTCAGTCCACCCATAAAGATATTGATAAGCCATGGAAAGAAGTTTGGGATCATGTCAAGATTAGCGAACCCACTCGCATCAGGGTTCACTGTTCTTTACAAGATGATTATTGGGTTCATTATTCTTTACTTGGGAATAATCGGGTTCGCTGTTCTAGACATGAACACTTCGGTACCAGGCATTTTACCCCCCAGGGGCTGGTAGTAATCACGGTGAAACAGTGTAGATGAACTCACTGTTTTGCCGTGTTAGTACTAGCCCTCGTGGAATTGGAATTCAGACCAGAAAGGGTTGGCCATTCTCTACATGGGGATCATTGGGTTCGCTGTTCTGACATGGAGATGTTGGGTTAGCTAATCTTGACATGATCCAAAATATGTTTATAATTTTCAACATTTTCAGCTTATCAATGATTAAATTTTTTGGGTTTAAGTATGTCAAATAAGATCTTATGTAGTCCTTTGGAACAAACCCTTCATGCCAGCCCTATTAGAGTTAAAAATGTTAAACTCAGTGGTCTGGTAAAACCTGATATGCAAAATTTCATTAACTTGTTACACACCCACTGATATTGCTAGGAATGTAGCTTTCAGTGCACATAACCCTCTATGGAATTCCTGTTACCAAGCACTGTAAAAGCTGACTTTTCTGGTAGAGTAATCCAAAACAGATTCTAAAATACTTGATTTAGCCTCTGAACAATTAAAAAAAAATGAAAACGCTTTTTGGTCCCTTCCTTTGGAAAGTTACTCTTGTTAATTACTCAGCTTTAACTTGCAGTTCACTGGTAGCAGTTTTTCCCAATTGCTTATATAAATTAAATGTTTACATACTATAAAATTCTAAGATTGTTTTTAGAATTTTATATTTTATCTCATTTTAGGTAACGGCAGCAATGCGGTTAAGTGACGGCGTGGTCTTGTTTGTGGATGCTGCAGAAGGTGTCATGCTTAATACCCAGCGTTTACTCAAACACGCAGTACAAGAGCGTCTAGCCATTACCCTGTGTATTAATAAAATAGACAGGCTTATACTTGAATTAAAATTGCCACCGCAAGATGCATACTATAAGTTAAGGCACATTGTCGAGGAAGTCAATTCTCTTCTTCAGCAATACACTGACCAAGAGAATCCCCAGACTATATCTCCATTGCTGGGCAATGTTTGTTTTGCCAGCTCACAGTACGCTCTTTGCTTTACTCTGAAGTCATTTGCAAAACAGTATGCACAACAGTTTGGCTACGATCTGCAACTAGAAGACTTTTCTAGGCGACTCTGGGGTGATATTTACTTCAACCCTCGGACTAGGAAGTTTACGAAGAAGCCACCAACATCCACCTCCCAAAGAAGTTTTGTAGAATTCATTTTGGAGCCACTCTACAAAATATTTGCACACATTGTTGGTGATGTGGATTCCCATTTGGTTTCTTTGATGGATGAACTGGGAATTCACATGAGCAAAGAGGAGCAGAGAATGAACATCAGACCTCTTCTTAAACTCTTCATGATTAGGTTCATTGGGTCTTTTGATGGATTTGTCGACATGTGCGTCAGTCACATCCCATCTCCTCAAGCTTATGGTAGGCAGAAAGTAGAAACCACATACACTGGGCCTCTTGAGAGTGAATTAGCTGAGAGCATGATACAGTGTGATCCTGAGGGCCCCCTTGTAGTTCATACAACCAAACAGTACCCGAACGAAGACGCCACTGCTTTCCATGTGTTTGGACGTGTTCTTTCAGGGACTCTGCATGCAAACCAGGACGTGAGAGTCCTTGGAGAAAAATACACCCTAGTTGACGAAGAAGACTCGCGTATTTTGACAGTGGGTAGGCTGTGGGTTTATGAAGGACGATATAACATTGAAGTAAATGCTGTCCCAGCAGGAAACTGGGTTTTAATTGAGGGTATAGATGAACCTATCATTAAGACAGCTACTATCACTGATTTGCCACCAAGCAGTGAGCTTCACATTTTCAGACCATTAAAGTTCAACACTCATTCTGTTATTAAGATAGCTGTGGAGCCTGTCAACCCATCTGAGTTGCCAAAAATGTTGGATGGACTGAGGAAAGTCAACAAATCATATCCCTTACTAAATAATAAAGTTGAAGAATCTGGAGAACACATCATTCTTGGGACAGGAGAGCTGTACCTCGACTGTGTGATGCATGATTTACGTAAAATGTATTCTGAGATTGACATTAAAGTTGCTGATCCAGTGGTCAGTTTTTGTGAAACTGTTGTTGACACTTCATCTCTTAAATGTTTTGCTGAGACCCCAAATAAAAGAAATAAAATTACCATGATTGCTGAGCCTCTCGAGAGAGGGCTTGCTGAGGATATTGAGGGTGAAGTGGTTCAGATTAACTGGGACAGGAGGAGACTGGGAGAATTCTTCCAGACTCGCTACGACTGGGATGTGTTGGCTGCTCGTTCCATTTGGGCATTTGGTCCAGATCACAGTGGTCCAAATATTCTTGTGGATGACACATTACCTTCAGAGGTCGACAAAAATCTCCTTTCGTCTGTTAAGGATTCCATAGTACAAGGTTTTCAGTGGGGTACACGAGAGGGACCGTTATGTGAAGAACCTATCAGAAATTGTAAATTCAAAATTCTAGATGCAGTCATTGCAGAGGAACCATTACACAGAGGTGGAGGTCAGGTTATTCCAACTGCAAGACGAGTTGCTTATTCTGCATTCTTAATGGCCACGCCACGTCTGATGGAACCTTACTACTTTGTTGAAATTCAGGCACCAGCTGATTGCGTCTCGTCAGTTTACACAGTTCTGACAAAGAGACGTGGCCATGTCACTCAGGATGCTCCAGTTGCAGGATCGCCTTTGTATACCATCAAAGCTTTCATTCCAGCAATTGACTCCTTTGGTTTTGAAACAGACTTACGAATGCACACACAAGGACAAGCCTTTTGTCTTAGCGTCTTTCATCACTGGCAGATTGTTCCAGGTGATCCATTAGACAAGAGTATACAGATTCGCCCTCTTGAACCTCAGCCTGCCACTCACTTGGCCCGAGAGTTCATGATCAAGACACGTCGCCGAAAGGGTCTATCAGAAGATGTATCTATCAACAAGTTCTTCGATGACCCTATGTTGTTGGAGCTGGCCAGACAGGACGTCACTCTGAATTATGCTTAAGGTTTTTATACAGTATCAGTATATGTTTTTGTAAATTATATTTGTATATCTTTTGAGACCAAGAAAAAATGCCAAGTAGCATGTTAATTATGTTGTACCTTAGAAAGATTAAATGATAATTGAAAACTTGCATGTCTCAATCTTTACACTTTGAATCATATTTTGTATGTTTGTGTAGATGTGCAATTCTGTGTATTATAATGATAATGACAAAGCTGGAGAAGATATTTTATTAGAATTATATATGTGTTTCGCTCCATCCTTTTTTATTATTCTTATTGTTATTCAGAAGATGAACCCTATTCATATGGATCAAACCCACAGAAGCCATTGACTTGAAAGTCAAGCTTCTAAAGAATGTGGTGCTCATTAGGAAGTAGAGAAGATAAAGGGAAATACTGGAAGGAGAGATCTCACTTATTTAAAAAAAATTAATAAATAGATAAAAATGTATTAAAATGCAAGAAGAATGGCGTTAGGTACTTTGACATCCCAATTGTATGACGTCCTCAGGGAGAGTTCCACAGTCCAACGGTGTGAGGAATCAAGGCCTTCTGGAACTGAAGTTCTACAGCCAGGCACATTTACTGCATACTGGTGCTGCTGTTCAGCTAATCTGGTTGCTCTTGGCAGGAAACGGGGATCGGGGATCAAATGTGAATGTGAAGGCTCTCTATTAAAATACAACATATGAGAAAGTGACGAACGAGACCTTCCGTCGATGGTCCAAATCATAACTGCTAATATTAGGCAGCAGAAACGTACCACCACGAATGAAGATTTGCTCTGGAGCCAAAAGTTTTGGTCCTTTTTTTTTCTTTTTTTGTCCAGGACTAATTATTTGTTTTTATTTTTAAGACAATGCTCTTACTGGCAAATGTAATTATGTAGACGAAAGTATAAGTGAAGTAGTATCATTTTGTCATTTTTATTTTCTCTGCAGACCTTGGTATCATTCAGTATCATTTTATGTAAAGCTTATCTTTTTTATGACCATTTCAGTTTAGTATTTTGTCTTAAAAAGCTTAGAATTATTTTGTCATCTGTAAAACTTCTGTACAACCACACACTTTTCTCATTCCCGCCACATTTTATTTACAACCCCTCATCATACTTAACCTTTGATGGAGCATCTGAAAGTTACAGTTTTCAACTGCAGTGACATTAAAACTAATTACAGTGTATTAGAGGATTTTTTATCATACAAGAAAAAGATGGATGTCAGTGAAATAGTCTAGAGAAGTATGTTTTCTAGATATAAAATAAAAAAGTGCACCAGGACAACTGGATCAAAAGACAGCTAAAAATATTGCTACACTGAATACGATTAGAAGCGCTGTCATCTACAATGAAAATACTTTGCATTATGGTGGACACTGAGTACAGTCTAGAGGAAGTATTGAATGCTGACGTTGCTGGGGTTAATCTATTACTGTATTTTGGAAGCTAGGATAACCTGGACAGTCCTGTTGTAAGGAAGCCTGCCCACCACCACCATGGGAAATGTGGATGTTTTACAAGTGGCTAATATGGAAAATGCTAAGCTCATTATTAACTTAATGCACAGATACACTTTGTTGTTTTCATACCACTAGCTTTTCATAGTCGTCTGTCCTACGTGCCAACATTTGTGGTCTTTAATATCCCCAGATGTAAAGTTTTTAACAAAAAATTATAGTCAAATAATACATTCACCAACTGAACCACTTAGTACTCATTAATCATCTCTACAACTGTACCTCAGTTTAACAAAAAGGTGTTTATCTTTTGCTTTATCTTTCTTCCGCTTCTTTTCTTCCATCTTGACCAACCTCTAAGTATTGCTTTTTAGTGTAACTGGGTTTTTCTGCCAGTTTTACCTTTAGACCCTTGTACTCCAACTCCCTATTTTCATAATAATAAGCACTGGATGGCTGGAAGTGCGTCAGTGCTTGGCCTTATAGCCTCAAATTCATGATTCCTCTATTTCTACCTTACATTTTACGTGGTCAGGAAATGAGGCTGTGAGCTTAATGGGGCTGGGCGAAGGGAATTGATTGTGAGATTAGTGGCTTTGTATGAAAAAATTATAAGTTTCGTTTTAAAAACTCTTCTATCACGGCTCATCAATCACATGTATCCAAACTGCAGTTTAGGTGGGAGGCCAGATGTTTAAACACTTCACAGTGTTGGGTAGGCCTACAGGATCCAGAACAGTAACTAGTGTTGTGAGCTAGGAACCAAGGCTCTGTAATGCAAGGATGAACCTATAGCATCGAGTTAAAAGCTTTTAGCTGGAAGTCTCTTCAGGTCCAGCCAATAAGTGCACTTCATCTTCACAAGAAAAGTAGTGGTAAATGCAGAAAATAAAAATGCGTATATGAAGGTTCCCCAACGTCTTCCCTCAAAGATAATGTTTAGCCCACTGTGACTACAATGAATACAGATCCAGTGATTAGTGACAAACATCTCTTGAATAAAAACTAGCCACTGCCCGGTACCTGCCTTCGAAATAAAGACATTCATACTACGGTGAAAACCAGTAGGAGTAGAGACTGCTCTAATTTTGTTGACTACTACTTATCCTGTTATGATTTGCTACTTGATTCGTTATTGTAGCCTCTCGGGATTATTTGCTTTAGCCAGTTGGAGATGGTATTCTTCATAACGTGTTTCCAACATCGCCCTATACAGAGAAACAGTTTGGAGTTATCATGCCTAGAGTCCTTGACCCTTCACAAGAAGTGCCAAACAGCTCATACCGGGCAAAGAAGAAAACTCTTGTTGCTAAATACAGAAAATGGGAGGCATGATGAAGTTTGTTGTGGTATATTCCTGGCTGCTGGTCATTTTGGCGTTCCCTACAGAGTTAGGTCCAAAGGTCTTACCAATGTCCAAATTTCAGCTTGCACGGCTTCCCTGGATCACAGGTGAATATGCCTGACCCATCTGGAAGTTGCAAATACCGGTAGAAAACTGTACCCTTTATGCTTAATCCAACAGTGAGGTTTCTTGAAGCTTTTCGTTTGGAGGCTTGGTAAGATCTTAAGGAGAAAGGGATGGTCCCAGTTAGGAGGTTTAAGCCACCCTTTAGGAACTTCTTTGAAATGCAGGATGAACCGTTACAAGGACGCCTTCCCGTGGTGTCTAAGAAAAAGAAGGAACGCCAAAATCCCAGGAAATGTTGTCGCAGGTAAATCAACAACCCTTTCACTGCACCAGCTATAGAATTGTTGCATCTGACTGGTGGAGGTTGTTGGTCAAAGTCCTACAGATTTGCCGGACGCAAATACTGTACCAAAGAACCTGACAGATTTTCGGATTCAATGTCCACTTCGATGGGAGAACCTGCTTACCTCAGCTGTGACTAAAAACTCATGGAATATTTTCCTCAACTGGCCCAAGTATAAAAACATTTTGTATTGCAGGTAGGCAGAACTTGGACATATGTGATGATCTTAATGTGAAGATTGGCTATAATGCTACTTTAAAATACTGTGCCATTTTGCCCAAAATATTTTCGGACACTTCACAACAGTAATGTATCAGCTTGTTTGTTTATTGTTAGTGTCCTTTTTTCATGTCTTTATTATTCTTTTCCTTTCCACACTCTTCATTCTAACCTTTGCAAAATTCTTAGCACCTTAATGGTGTACAAATTACAGATAATAAAATTGAAAACGTGCCTCGCCTATCTCATCACTTGTATCGAGAGAGAGAGAGAGAGAGAGTTGAAACTTCACGCCATACATCTTAGTTATTCATAGCATGGACCATTAATCTAAATAAGGCCTGCAATGAGGGTAGCACAAGACTGCAAAATGCCCAAAAGTAGATGCGGGCTAGGGCAATGCCTGTAATGTTGACGGAAACATTTGACACTTTGGTGCATAGTCCAGAGAGAAATGTTAGACCAGATTGTAATGATTTTCGTTTGTTTCATTCTGCTGGAAGGAGGTTACGCTACAGCGACACAGATGGTGCTTTGGAACTTTCAGTACGCCACCATAAGTCCTGCTGTGGTGTCTACTTCGAAGCTTCGCCTTCGAAATAGACGATATGACTACTAAATGTGTAGGAGTGGATGAGAGTATGAGACTAGTCACGATCTGAACAACAAGAATTCAATGATGCCGAATATTTCCACAATCAATGCTAGCTTGGTTTCTATATTATTATTATTATTATTATTATTATTATTATTATTATTATTATTATTATTATTATTGAGTCCAAAACCGAATTACATCCAATTGTCGGATCAATGCTAAAACACGCCTGCATTCATGTATATGATCCGGCATCAGTAACAGTCATTACGTAGAGAGAGAGAGAGAGAGAGAGAGAGAGAGAGAGTAACAAGGTTCTGAGCTCTCTTTCTCTCTCTTTCATCATATATATATATATATATATATATATATATATATATATATATATATATATATATATATATATATATATATATATATATATATATATATATATATATAGTGAAAAAAAGATGTCAATTCCTTCATCCAATCCGTGCCCGAGAAAACTCAGAGGGAAGAAGCTTGGCATCCACTCACGAAAGAGACTACGTACCTGCCTGTTTACTGGATGGAAAAAAAAACAGAGGCGGTAACAGAATGCCAAAGCTTAAAAGGAAAAATAAGTATAATTTTCTATATACATATATGAATTACAGTTTGACAGTGACTTCGCAAGTAATATTTGTACAAGTCAAAACACCTCCTGGCCTCAGGAAATGAATGGTTACCATTTGTATTAAAGAAAACGATTAGTCAAGTAAACGGGATGAAATTCGTAGGGTGTAGTGCCGTCAGTGCACCTCGCGCGGTGCACTGTAGGCATTATTTGAGCCTCTTTGCAGCGACCCTTCGGTCCCTAGCTGCAACATCTTTCATTCCTTTTACTGTACCTCCATTCATATTCTTTCTTCCATCTTACATTCCACCTTCTCCTAACAATTGTTTCACGGTGCAACTCCTTTGAGGTTACACCTTTTAAACCATTTCACCGTCGATTTCCGCTTCGGCGCTTGGCCTTAGGCCTAAATTTGATATTCCAAGACGAGCTTTACTACAGAAACAATATTTATGTACGTCGAATGAAAAAAAAAAAAAAAAAACGACTAAAGTCAACACAGACGTCACGGCAATCGAATGCACTCGATGTCATTCGCGTCCCGGGCAACAGAGACCGTGTCTGTGCATTTTCATACAACCATTACGGAGATTCTCACATGTCACAAGACCACACTAGTCAACATCACCTCGATGAGACGTACCATTCGCTCTGAACTGCTGTTGTGAAGTGTTGACTTTATATGTATAAATGATGACTTCATATGCAGTAATTTTATAGACATTAATTCTGGGTCTATGCATATTCTAAGGGATCTTGTGATTCAGTCCACAATTACATATGTAATGTTGTACAGCGTTGGTTAGGAACCTATATACAGATCCCGGAAATGGCATATGAAATATGATTATGCATGCGTTCCAGTTATTTCTACATGTTAAGGTGTCATTGCATGTTAGTCTGTCCAAATGAAAAGTGTCATTGCATATTAGTTTGTCCAAATGAAAAGTGTCATTGCATATTAGCTTGCCCATTCGATATTGGACAGTTCCATTGTAAATGCCCCGAATTGTGTTAAGTGAGATTTTAGATAGAAGAAACCAAAGCTATTATGCTAAGTTTAATAGTAATAAGCGATTAGCCAGTCCGTGTTAATCACAAGTACCTAATCTTAATGTTTACAGATTTGTCATTTTACGTAAGCTGTTTTCAATGTAATTCTAATGTGATTATTTTTGGGGGGGCATAGACCTATAAATCAATTGAAAGTTTTGGTGCTCGTAAATAGTTTCAGATTATCTCTCTCTTCTTCGTTGGCTGTTAACCTAAATGCAGTAAGAGTTTAGTTGTGTAACATAAAAAAAAATTACCGTTGCTAATTTAACAAAGAAGGCAAATGCGATATTAGGCCGTTAACACGTTTGATGCTTATGTTCCATTTATATAATCACTAAAAACTATATAAATATATATATATATATATATATATATATATATATATATATATATATATATATATATATATATATATATATATATAATGCTGTGTGGGCTTAGACATTTGGACTGTAGGAACAGCAGCGGCCGATCGGCTGTTGAGGCAAAGGACTTGCTGCTGCTGCTGCTGCTGCTGTTGCTGTTGCGTTCCAGGAGACATTTACATGGACGTACACACAAGAACGCGTATACACACACACACACACACACCCTAGACCAGACCTGTATACCGACAACTTTGCGGGCGACGAACGAACATACTAACACACAAGATACTCAACGGAGAGGCCGCACCTGTGTGTGTGTTGGGGGAGGGGGGAGTTAAGGGGAAGGGGCACACTGCCGTCTCCAGGGCCCCACCCTCCCTCCCCTAAGACCTGGGTCGGTCGGTCGGTCTAGTCTGATGAAGTCTCCTTCAAGGGGCCAGTGCAGACTTGAACGTGTGTATGAGAAGCTCCTCTGTACGTGACTCCCTCGTAGTTAGAAGAAGACGCCTTCCCCCCAAAACACGATACCGCCTTCGTTTCAGTTCCAACGACCATTCCCGGATACAACTTTTAAAGCTTCCAATTTCGTGAACTCGTCACCCCTGGGCCGCCGTTTCGACTCTCTCGTACCCCAATCGTCAGGACTTATTTCTTCGAGAAGTCAGTGATGACATACGTCTTACATTAACAGCATTATCGTCGTCTTTTCGCTTCTTTTTTTTCACGTTTTTGTTTTTCGCTGCCGGTGCCAGTTAAGTCATTCGGCTTGTGCCTCAGGGTCAAGTGATGTGGAAGGATATCGGCAACGTCTTCAGTCAGTGCTCTTGTAAATAAGTTTCTTCTAAGGCGTCAGTGAAACACATATATAAAATATATATATATAAGATCTTACGAGTGCTATGTAATGTGGCCTTGAACCGTCTTTCGAAATAGCATGCTGGAACTGTGAGAAACCTTGTTACCGAATAAACAGCGAGAGAGAGAGAGAGAGAGAGAGAGAGAGAGAGAGAGAGAGAGAGAGAGAGAGAGAGAGAGAGCGAAAGAAAACGAGGGAGGGAGTAACAGCTCGACAGTATAACTTCAAGCAAGCAGGCAGCGTTTGTGTAGTTGGTGAGTGCAACCTGTAATAGTGTGCCGGTGAAAAGGAACTGTTCTCTCGTTGTTGGAAAGACGAATATTTTTGCCCGTGCCACCTGCCTCTCGCTCGCCTGACACGCCCCTGGCATCGCCGAACCCAGCTGGATTTTAGTGTGTAGTGGAACGACAAGTGGAGCTTTCGTTTGACTGGTGTCTGTGTGATCTGATCTGGGGAGGTGTTCTAACTTCTATACTTACTGAGCCTACCTGTCCTCCACCACCTCCTCCTCCTCCTCACCTCCTCCTCCTCCTCCTCCTCTTAGGTGCAGTGGGACGTAGAGGAGAGAAAGAGTGAAAGAGAAAAAGAGAGCGAGAGAAAGGAGGAGCGGGGGGCAAGTAAAACAAAATCCCATCTGCTATGGAACAAGCTGTGTGAGAAGTGGCCGACACCACCATGGTCTTCAGGCTCATGCTAGGGCACAGGACCTACGCCATGCTGTGGTGGGTGGGCGGGCTGCTCGTGATGGTTCTGGCTGTGGGTGTGGGCGGCCAGAATGAGGGACCAAGCGACCCCGCTGGCACTGGCTGCTCCTGCGACGGTGCCATTGTGGCATCCGTCCTTGTGACCTTTATACTGACGCTCGCCGCTTGTGGCATCGCCTACTTCGTGGACCGCTTCTGCTGCAAGAGGGGATTACGGCAGTCAGGTAAGGAAGATGTTGGTCAGTAGGTGTTCGTGAGAGAGAGAGAGAGAGAGAGAGAGAGAGAGAGAGAGAGAGAGAGAGAGAGAGAGAGAGAGGGGAGGCGTTTATAGCTCTTGCAGAGTAGAAATGGGCAGTTTATAAAGACTCGTTAATGAGAAAGGCGCTTTGTAGGCGAATCAGTCGTTCCACAAACTGCGATTTTGTCCTGTTTGTGTTCCAGAGAACGTTTATAGCTCTTGATTTTGTCCTGTTTTGTGTTTGAGAAACTTTGTAGGCGGTGGGGGTGGGGGAATTCGCTCCGTCAAGCCAAGGTTGAGGAATGAGAGTTTAACACTCTCCATAAAGTTATCCGTAACTCATGCGGTGCACTGTAGACATTACTTAAGGTTCTCTGCGGCGTCATTCAGCCCCTTTCGTTCCTTTTACTGTACCTCCTTTCGTATTCGCTTTCTTCCATCTTACTTTCCACCCTCTCCTAACAATCGATCCATAGTGCAACTGCTTTGAGGTTTTCCTCTGTTACACCTTTCAAACCCCTCACTGTCAATTCCCGTTTCAGCTCTGAATGACCTCATAGGTCCTGGTGCTTAGCCTGTAGCCTAAATTCTATATCCAGTTCCAATACACTTTTGAATATAGAGAATCGCGCCGTTAGATTGACATAATTTTAATTCGCCGGCTAAATTAATTATAATATTACATACGTCGGTGTAATAATTTGTAAAAACTGTTAATATGATATCAATACGGCATTATTTCAAAGAAATAATAATCCGATATCTAGATAATCAACAATTTAGGGATGAAATATTTCATCAACAATAAACAAGTTACAAATATACATACTGTATATATAAATATTATATATATACATTTATATATGTATATATATATAAATATATATATGTATACATATATACATATATATTTATATATGTGTATATATATAAATATATATATATATATATATATATATATATATATATATATATATATATATATATATATATATATATATATATATATATATATATATATATTGCCAGGAAGCAAACTTCTTTAAAAAAAATGTTGAAGGAAATTGCAGTCTGCAATTGCTACAAGACAAAATGTACGGGGCCACATCACCAGGCTCGTGAAAAAAAAAACTAAAAAAAACTACTGTAAATTGAACGCTTGATTTTCCGATTTCCTGTCCGAAATATTTTCAAGAAGTCGGAAAGTTCAGCGTCCAATTTACGCGAGTTAAATATTTCCAAGTTATGGCAGTCTGACGGACTACGGTTTTCCGAGTTTCGGAGATCTGTCCAAAAAAAAAAAAAAAAAAACTCGAGAGTACTGTTGAAATGCGGGAGTGGACATTTTTAAATTTTTTTAAAATCTTACGCGAATATTTTTTCACTTTAAATTACAAGTGAAAAATGCGTCGATGTTTCTTCGGCGCAATCGTGTTTTCTGTCCAGCGAGAAATCAAGGCCACAGAAAATAGATCTATCCGTGGACTCGGTATAATGCTGTATGAGCCGCGGCCCATGAAACTTTAACCAAGGACCGGTGGTGGCCTATCCTATATAGTTGCCACAAGCACGATTATAGCTAACTTTAACCTTAGATAAAATAAAAATTACTAAGGTTAGAGGGCTGTAATTTGGTATGTTTGATGATTGGAGGGTGGGTGATCAACATACCAATTTGCAGCCCTCTAGCCTCAGTAGTTTTTTAAGTCCTGAGGTCGGACAGAAAAAGTGTGGACAGGAAAAAGTGCGGACGGACAGATAAAGCCGGCACAATAGTTTTCTTTTACAGAAAACCAAAAAACGCGCCGTGAAAAATGAGTGTCCGATTCGTTGGTAGTTATTAATTATAAATTATTTCCCACATCAGATTCGTAAACCCGTTTTTCTTTTTATTTATGTATTCATTTTCCCACTCGATTTGAAGGCTTATCTTGACTGAAGCGATGATGATTCATAATTATGAATAATGACATTCGGGATATGCGGCTAGATATTTCAACGATACAAAGATTGTAAATGACGTATATTAAAAGCCTTTCATGAATCCAAATGGTTTGTAATTGTCTATATTATTTGTTATTGTCGATATTATACATATTATTTTTATGCGGACTTTGATCTCGAATATAAACCGCTACGTCAAAGATAAGGAACGAAAGGTACTTACGTCACTTCTACGATGCCCTGTACAAGAAAAAGTTACGTTCCATTCCGGCAAGAACCCCTGGCTTTCGAAATTATTATTATTATTATTATTGGAGAAACAAATCCGCGGTTAAGTACGGGTACATATATTTAAGAATAAATCCCTGCAGAGAGCTTTTGGGAATCTGTTCGATTCCCATTTTCAGTCTCTGAGAAAGGGAATCGTACAGATTCCCGAAAGCTCTCTGAATGGATTTATTCTTAAATATATTTGTGCCCAGTCATAACCGTGGATTCGTTTCTCTGTTTCAAGACGCGTGCTACTGTGAGCATTATTTAATAATAATAATAATAATAATAATAATAATAGTACTTTTTTATTATTATTATTATTATTATTATTATTATTATTATTATTATTAACAATTCCAATCATGTATATGTACATATATATAACTGTGGATTTGTTTCTCCATATTATTATTATTATTATTATTATTATTATTATTATTATTATTATTATTATTATTATTATTCCGAAAGCCAAGATGATTTCTCCACCTATTCCCGCAATTCCAAAAATGTTATATTAATACGAGTGCAGTATTTTGAGAATTGCTTCAACTCTCTCAAAATCTATTCGAGTTATATCTGTGTAATTTTGCCTCAAAATGACTTTCATTATTTTGTGTAAAAACACTAATTCCCGATCGCTGGATGATGATCATTATAGCATCACGGCCAGCGAGCTGAATGTTAACTTGGGATGAAGGCGCGTGAGTGGCCATTTTTGTGGGGAGACATTGTCAGAGATCGTCATCATCATCATTATTATCGTTAAATTCATTATCAGCATCATTATTAGCATCATCAACTTCGTTATCAGTATCATTATCAGCATCATCATTATTATCATCAACTTCATTATCATCATCATTATCATCAGCTTTATCAGCATCATCATTATCATCATCAAGTTCATTATCAACATCATCATTATTATCATCAACTTCATTATCAGCATCATCATCATTATCATCATCAGCTTCATTATCATCATCATCATCATCAACTTCATTATCAGCATCATCATTATTACAATCAACTTAATCAATATCATTACATCATCATTATCATCATCATCGTCATTATCAGCATCAACATCGTTATTATCAACTTCATTATCAGCATCATCATCATTATCATCATCAACTTCATTATCAGCATCATCGTTATCATCATCAAATTCATTATCAGCATCATAATCATTATCATCATCAACTTCATTATCAACATCATAATCATTATCATCATCAACTTCATTATCATCATCAACTTCATTATCATCATCATTATCATCATTATCATCATCATCAACTTCATTATCATCATCAACTTCATTCTCAGCATCATGATCATTTTCATCATCAACTTCATAACCAGCATCAACACCATCACCGGCATCATCATCAGCTTTATTATTGGCATCAACTTCATTGTCAGCATCAACATCATTATCAACGTCAGCATCATTATTAGCAGGTACTGTCCTCCCAGGGGTTGTGGGAAGGACATGTCCAAACCATCTCCACCTAAAAATCATGATCTCGTCTACATATGCAGCCTCCGTAATCTCTCTCTCTCTCTCTCTCTCTCTCTCTCTCCTTTATGGGATAATTCTCACTTTATCCCGTCATCAAATTCATAATAATATTCTACTTAAACTTCATTCGAACTGGAACTCGAAAATAGAATTTCAGCCAAAGGCCAAGCACTGGGACCTATGAGGTCATTCAGCGCTGAAAGAGAAACTAACAGTTAGAGAGGGTGGAAAGTCAGACGAAAGGAAGAGAATATGACCGGAGGTACAGTAAAAGGAGTGAAAGGGGTTGCAGCTAGGGGACGAAGGCACGCTGCCAAGAACCTTAAGTGTCCTAATTGGATGAGAGCTATGTGAAGGTGGGGGGCGGGGTGGAGACTTGTGGAAGACAAAACACAGGAAATACTTGAGTTGCTGATTTTGACAGATGTTCTTTGCGTCACGCGTCGTTGAGGGCGATATTGATGATGATGATAATTATAATGCTGAGGATATTTGATATCTCATCATCAGAGCAGAATTTTCATTCATTTATAAACCGTTCAAAACGGTCCGTGGATTTTGTTTATATATATATATATATATATATATATATATATATATATATATATATATATATATATATATATATATATATATATATATATATATATATATTCCGTGGTAAAAAACCATAACATAATTGTAAAAAACAAGTTGGTTGCTCAATTAATTTTTTATTTGATATATATTTACTAAAACTGGCGTCACAACATCTACAGGAAGTTATTGACGCGGTAATGATATTAAATATTAAAACTAAAAAAATATACTTAATGGCCTATGTATTTCAAAATACCTTCTTCGTTATTACTTCCATCCACTTTATATAGAGCAAGGTTGATGCTTGATAAGTTATGACAGTTTTTTATAATAAATTATTCCATTCAGTTTATCTAAATTACATTTCTATAGTTTCTATAAAACAATTTCTTTTAATTGTACTATGCCCCATATCAATACGAAGATTGGTGTAACTGATATAGTATATATAAATATAATAATATTTGAAATATATTATATATATATATATATATATATATATATATATATATATATATATATATATATATATATATATATACATGTACACATGTAAAGTGGATGAAACTATTAACGAATGGTATTTTGAAATACACAGGCCATTAAGTATATTTCTTTAGTCTATATTTCAGTATTTAATATCATTACTGCGTCAATAACTTAAATGTTGCGACGCCATTTTTAGTAACTATAAATCAAATAAAAAATTAATTGAGCAACCAACTTGTTTTCCTATTTTTCTTGTAATCTTCTAAATGCAGCCATCTTTATAACTCGGAGAAATTGTTGTAAAAATCTTCCCAATTGTCCAGAGTGTTGCAAAAAAAAAAAAAAATAAAAGCATCGATACCTAATTGCTTGACCGGCCTCGGGATGTTTTCAAAACAAGAATGAAAAAACGAAGCAACGGAAAGTTTTTGTTATCAAACTTTTGAGTTTTCTTCAGGCCATAAAACGTTTTTCCTTACATAAAAACCGTTTTCTCTAAAAAGCTGTTTAGACGCCTCAAATTGTCTGCAATTTCACGTGTCTTATCGAGTTCTTAATCTAAAGATCCCGGGCTAAGTAAAAACATAGAGGAAAAACAACAGTTTTAGCTCTCTCTTAATGATGATTGGAATGAAAATGGATGTAAGAGGAAATGTCTGTAGATATAGTATGTTTGTGTGTTTATTATTATTATTATTATTATTATTATTATTATTATTATTATTATTATTATTATTATTATTATTATCATTCCGAAGTTGAACCCTATTCATATGGAACAGACCTACCTAAAGGAACCATTGACTTGAAATTCAATGGTTCCAAAGAATCTGGTGTTCATTTGAAAGAAAGAAATATATATATATATATATATATATATATATATATATATATATGTATATATATATATATATATATATATATATATATATATATATATATATATATATATATATATATTAGAAATAATCAACACACAATCATATGTGGAACAGAAATAATTTCTGACTCTCATCAAGATCGAACCCAGGTCTTGCCTTTCATTTGGAAGACCTGGGTTCGATCCTGATGTGAGTCAGAAATTTTTATATATGTATGTATATATATATATATATATATATATATATATATATATATATATATATATATATATATATAAAATCTATGAGATATTTCTTTCTTGCCCATTCGTTCACTAACAAAAAAAAAAAGCAAATCAGGTCAGGAAATTCCTTAACTAATCCTTACATTCTCATCCATATTTGATACTTACATTCTCACATTCTCATCGGTACTAGATACTTACATTCTCACATTCTCATCCATGCTAGAAACTTACATTCTCACGTTGTCATCCATACTAGATATTAGATATTTACATTCTTACATTCTCATCCATACTAGATACTTACATTCTCACATTCTCATCCGTACTAGATATTTACATTCGCACATTCTCATCCGTACTAGATAGTTACATTCTCACATTCTCATCCATGCCAGACACTTGCATTCTCTACTCACATTCTCATCCATACTAGATGGTTACATTCTCCCATTCTCATCCATAGTAGATTCTTCCATTCTATCATTCTCATCCATACTAGATACTTACATTCTCATCCACTCTAGATCATTGCATTCTCACATTCTCATTCATACTAGGCATATTAAATATTTACATTCTCATCCATACTAAATAATTACATTCTCATCCATACTAGATACTTACATTCTTACATTCTAGTCATGCCACATAGCCTACCTACATTCTCACATTATTATCCATACTAGATACACTTTCACATTCTCATTCGTGCTATAGCTACTTACATTCTCACCCATACTAGATACTTACAGTCTCACATTCTATCCATTCTCACATTATTATCCATACTAGATACATTCTCACATTCTCATTCGTGCTATAGATACTTACATTCTCATCCATACTAGATACTTACATTCTCACATTCTGTCCATTCTCACATTATTATCCACACTAGATACATTCTCACATCTCATTCGTGCTATAGCTACTTACATTCTCATCCATACTAGATACCTACATTCTCACATTCTATCCATTCTCCCATTATTATCCATACTAGATGCACTCTAACATTCTCATTCGTACTATAGCTACTTACAATCATTCTCATCCATACTAGATGCTTACATTCCCACATTCTATCCATTCTCACATAATTATCCATACTAGATACACTCTCACATAATTATCCATACTAGATACACTCTCACATTCTCAGTCGCGTTATAGATACTTACATCTTACATTCTCATTCTCATCCATACTAGATACTTACATTCTCACATTCTATCCATTCTCACATTCTCATTCGTGCTATAGTTACTTACATTCTCATTCTCACCCATGCCTCAGAAATATACTTCAATATCTCGTATTCTCATCCATTCTCTGTACGATTAAGGAATCAGCTTTACGGAAAACATCGTACAAGCAACGAAAACTACAAAGTCGCCGCATTCCTTGCACGTGTGTGTGTATGTGTATATGTGTACGTGTGTGTAATTTCCACGGTTAATCTTTCCCGCTTTGAGAATAAATAGGCTGTTAAGTGGCGAGTATCATATCATCAGGCCATCTCTTCCAGGGCGATGACGATCTGGTAGGGAAAAAGGGCCCCCTCCGCCGGGAGAGCCTTTTTATATTTATGAGTGCGAAGGTTTCTTCTTCTTCCATGACCTTTGAAGAAACGTAGAAAATTTTGCCAGCGGCGAATGAACCGACCGAGCGTTCCATCCTACTCTCACACACATACACATACACACATACACACAAACCCCTCCCTGCCTGCCCCTAACACCTACCTACCCTCTCTCTCTCTCTCTCTCTCTCTCTCTCTCTCTCTCTCTCTCTCTCCTCCTCCTCGGAAAAAGTCAGCTATCTATACTTCTTCGTGGTCCTTTTTTTATACTTTCTCTTTTGACTTCAGGCATTTACTACATTGCTTAGATATTTTCCTTCTGTTCTGCTGTCATTCTTGATTGCTGAGTGTCTAATTTATTTCGGTTCGAGCCGAACGCAGGCGGAAAGGATTCCGTTATTAGGCATTTGTTTCAGTGGCAGTTTTATATCTCTCTCTCTCTGTCTCTCACTCACACACACATGTGTGTATATATATATATGCATATATATATGATATATATATATACATAGAGTATATATATATATATATATATATATATATATATATATATATATATATATATATATATATATATATATATATATATATATATATATATATATATATATATATATATATATATATATATATATATATATATATATATATATATATATAAACAATCATTGAACAAAAAATATTTAATAGTGGAATTTTTGTCACTGAAATCCAGTATGAATACATAGTTAAAATCTAAAAAAAAAAATCCATACGAAGATTGAGAGAGAGAGAGAGAGAGAGAGAGAGAGAGAGAGAGAGAGAGAGAGAGAGAGAGAGAGAGAGAGAGAGAAAGAGAGAGAGAGAGAGAGAGAGAGAGAGAACTCAGCAACCAAAAGCTAGCTCACAGCGCACAATCACGGCGCGAAGTAATTTTCAGGAATTCCTCCCCACACCATAAAAAAAAAAAAAAAAAAACTGAACGGGAGAGAAAATTCCTACGCCAGTTGTAGGAGAACGTATTCCCTCCTTCCTACCTTCTCTCAGAGGGTGAGGAACACAGTGTCTACATCTCAGGTACAAAAGATGAATGAAAGGCGAGGAGATGGAAGCGCTCGTTTATACATGGATTTATTTTTACCTTTTATTTTTTTATCGATTTTGTATCTACAATGCTCATATTTTTTTCGTCAGTCATACTTAATGTCTTTTTGGTCAAAGTCACACATCATTTTTTTTTTCAAAGTCACACTTAAAAACTTTTTTTGATCGAAGTCACACTTAAACATTTTTTTTGATCAAAGTCACACTTAAAAACTTTTTTTGATCAAAGTCACACTTAAAAACTTTTTTGATCAAAGTCACACTTATTGACATTTTATTTTCAAAGTCACACGTAAATTCAAAGTCTCCATCGGAAGCCTCTTCCTGTTTTTTGTTGTAATTAGATGTTTAAACTACCAAGAAGTTACAAAGTTACTCAAATAAATAATGTCAAGTAAGATATTATGCTGTTTTTAGTTTTCTGTAAAAGAAGATTATTGTGCTGGCTTTGTCTGTCCGTCCGCACTTTTGCTGTCCGCCCTCAGATCTTAAAAACTACTGAGGCTAGAGGGCTGCAAATTGGTATGTTGATCACCCACCCTCCAATCATCAAACATACCAAATTGCAGCCCTCTAGCCTCAGTGGTTTTGATCTTATTTAAGGTTAAATGCAGCCATAATCGTACTTCTGGCAACGATATAAGACAGGCCACCACGGCCGGCTGAGAGTTTCATGGGCCGCGGCTCATACAGCATTGTACCGAGACCACCGAAAGATAGGTCTATTTTCGGTGGCCTCGATTATACGCTGTACAGAAAACTCGATTGCACCGAAGGAACTTCAGTGCATTTTTTACTCTATTTTATCGAGTCATTCAAAATATTTCTGTCTTCCAGCATTGTGCCGAGAATTTTAGACAAATGTTACTTGAAAGAAGATTTTGATTTAGAAACGTCGGACACTAACCATTACCATTATAATTTGAGTATTCAAACTCTAGAAAACTCGGCCACTCCCGCCCAACAAACTGATTCCAGGTAGGCCATAACGTAACAGGTACCAAAAATTCTTTAGGCCTACTGAGAAGGAGGAAGGAGTTCACTATAAATCTCACCGGGAAGACATTCTTGCCACTTTCATACAAGATTCTGTCTATTTCTTATCAGATAGTTTTGTTCAAATGATGCGGTGCCACATCTGCTCAAAGGATCAGTCAGTCAATCAATTTTCAAAGTGACTTTGATGGCTTCCAACTTGGACTTGATCTGAAAATTTTGATTATATTTAGTCATACACTAGATGAAATAAATCTATGAGTGTAGTTTAGGAAATAGAGTTATGAGTGTATTTTAAGGATTCACAAAGACCCATTTTCGAGTCTGTATATTATTGACAAATGGCGTTCAAGAGATAGTGCACGCAAGACGAGAGCAAATGACTCATTGCATGAATGGGATTCGACACACTGCTCATGAGCGTTCAGTGTACATGTACAAAAGAGGTTTATGTTGTGGAAGTTTCCTGCACAGAAGACTCATCCACAGCACAGCAGTTAATTGTTAGGAGAAACTACATATAAAACGGCCTCAGAATAATGATATCCTTCTGGTTCACGGCAAGCCTTTTGGGATGGGGTTGCTAAGCTCATGCCTTTTTCCATCCTGTCTGAAACAGACCTAATACCAATTGTCTAGTATAAAATTTAACCACCATATATCTCTATATATATATATAAAGGAAAGTGGTATGTTGTTATCATTATCACAATAACAATGTACCTATAACGTCAAAAACTGTGGTAATATAAGAGAGAGTCGATGAGGTAAGTTCCGACAATTGGGATACTAAGCACTGTCCCCAAATTCGGACCAAAGTTCCAACTGAAAGGTACCCTCCAGGGCTCTCTCCTGTCAAAGAAGGAGTCCTATAGGACTCCTATCACCAACAAGAAGTCCTAAAGAGCAACTTGGTCACCAACCAAACAGTGTCCTTGAGAGATGGGTTTCTTTTTTGCCAACCAGAGGATGTTCTTTGGGTGTCTTATGTTTCATCAACCAGAAAATGTATTTCGACAATCTCATTCGCCGGCCAAAGAGTTGTTTTTTCAAGGGCTTTCTTTTCATTAATCCCGGAGTGTTCCCCAGGGCCATTTCTTGTGCCCACCTAGTTTTCCTTTCATTCAGTTTTCCAAGACTCGCTTCATTCCTGCCAAAGGATAGAGAGAAGTTCGTTTATCTCCTAACATCTTTCCTTCTTTCAGTAAGAAATATAAAAACAGTTATGAATTTTATTTTTAAATATGATGAGATTGTCACGATTCTTTGCATACAACGAAAAAGTAGTGGAAAAGTAGTTGTTGCTCTTAGCCTTGTATTAAATATTTTATCTTTTGGTGCTTTCCACTAATCTTGTTTCTTGTTGTATACATTGAGTATATAGATGCAAAAATATTGCTGTGATCGGTACTTACAATTCTTGAGGTATCTGCTTCCGGTGGCTGACGAATCC
This sequence comes from Macrobrachium rosenbergii, assembly GCF_040412425.1. Lineage (NCBI taxonomy): Eukaryota > Metazoa > Arthropoda > Malacostraca > Decapoda > Palaemonidae > Macrobrachium > Macrobrachium rosenbergii. The sequence goes on along the minus strand of NC_089764.1, from coordinate 30,551,636 downwards.
TACGGAAACCAAAATTCGGTTCAAAGTTCCTTCGGATAAAAGGGACTTCATCGCTTTGACAGCAATAGTAACAGCCACCTTCCCAACACTAACACGGGGTTGGAACTCGTGGTTAAATGTGAACTTCTGTGTTGTTTACTGTTTTCAGGTTTCGCCTGACGTCATGTAGAATAGAATATAGAATAGAATTCAGAATTTAGGCCAAAGGCCAAGCACTGGAACCTATGAGGTCATTCAGCGCTGAAAAGGAAATTGACAATGAGAAGGTTTGAAAGGTGTAACAGGAGGAAAGCCTCAAAGAGTTGCACTATTGTTAGGAGAGGGTGGAAAGTAAGATGGAAGAAAGAATATGAAAGGAGATACAGTTAAAGGAATGAAAGTGGCTTCAGCTATTGGCTGAAGGGACTCTGCAAAGAACCTTAAGTAATAAGTTATGATTTTTATAACACAGATGCTACTCTGTCAGACTGATGGACATTCTCGCTCTGAGTTTTCCCAACTTCAAGTTATAATCAGTTAGTAACATCGTGATTTTCCAAGGAAGTTCCGGGGACAACTTATAAGGAATGGCTTTACTTTGTATTCACATCCTATCAGTTATATTTGTCTCATAAATGATGTCTGAATAACGCGTCAATTCTTTCTGAAATGGATATTGAGGAAAAGTTCTGGGAATAATGTCACTTGTTTTTCGTTTCTTTGTACACTTTTTTTTTTTTTATTTAACGACGGTCAGTTGTATCGGATGTTTTACTCTGTCCTCGTTTTTCGTGAGAGAAGAGTGAGTTAAGCTTGCGGTTAAAAATGTATTTTAGTTTTCTGTAAAAGAAAACTATTTTCTGTCCGTATGCACTTTTTTCTGTCCGCACTTATTCTGTCCGCCCTCAGATCTTAAAAACTACTGAGGCTAGAGGGCTGTAAGTTGGTGTGTTGATCATCCACCCTCCAGTCATTAAACATACCAAATTGCAGCCCTCAATACTTAGTAATTTTAATTTTATTTAAGGTTAAAGTTAGCCATAATCGTGCTTCTGGCAACGATATAGGATAGGCCACCACCGGGCCGTGATTAAAGTTTCATGGGCCTCTGCTCATACAGCATTATACCGAGACCACCGAAAGACAGATCTATTTTCGGTGGCATTGATTATACTCTGTAACGGCTGTACAGAAAACTCGATTGCGCCAAAGAAACTTCGGCGCATTATTTACTCGTTTCTATTGCGCTCCTCTATTTTTCTGACGATCAGTGATCACTCTGTTGGACACAACTGAGGCCGGAATTGAAGCGTTTACCTTTGCCGAGTCTGAACAGATTCTCACATCAGACTGAGCCATCTGAAATATTTCCTTTTTATATAATCAACTTGTGGACGAACTCGGTACAGTCATCATTCAAAGTCGTCCCGGGACGCAAATTCCTGAGATGTACGCTAGTATTGCACCAGCCTGGTTTTTTGGCCATGTCCCTAGATTAGGTTAAGTTAGTTAGGCATTTCAAAAGTACTTTGGGTGTGGGAACATAATGGGATTATTTTCAAGAAAATTCTATGGTTAGTTTTCAAGATATGGCGTCCCGCTTTTTTCAGGGAATGGTCCCGGTACTCGGTTACATACTGGTAACACGTCTTCTGATCGGGGATTTGAAAACCTGGCTCCATTCATCTCTGCTTATCGGTATTTCAAATCAACCTGGCTTTATGCCAACGCGGGCTCTTGCTCCCGGGCGAGCTGGAATGAAATTCCAGACCTCGTGAAAGAACGAATGATATTGTTTAAGAGATTCGACGTTCGATGTTAGCATTAGCATTTTCAAAATCATTTTTCCATAATCAAATATTTGATTGAATGTCATTCAGTCTGGATTAAGTTGTCATTTTTCTGAGTTTCCATTAAGGCCGGTCTTGCGCCACAGTGACTTGCAGATATCACCATTAAAATGTTGTACTGTAAAGTATTACATTGAATGGAATGGATGTTTATCGCGCATTAACAGTAAGTGGTTTTAATCAGTGTCGACGGTTCCGGTTGATTTCCTCCAATAGATTATATCAATTAATGATTAAATATGATATATATATATATATATATATATATATATATATATATATATATATATATATATATATATATATATGCGCTCTACATCAAAGACCGGTGTAATCTCTTCTGTTAAGTTCGAAATCTAAGCTTACATTTGAGTTACACGGCCGGAAATTAGAGTTCTGTCATTTAATGTCGGTTGTAAAGTTTATATGTCATCAGTTCGCGTCTTCGTGAAGGACTTGTTAAAAAGATAAAGACCAGTGGATTTTTTTTTTTTTTTTTTTTTTTGTAGATTGATACAATTGCTTCTGCCTGGTGTCATTTCCCGAGGTGTCAAGATCTCTCATTCCGGAAGGTCAATATTCTTCTGTCAATCGTTCATTCTTCTGCAAAATCATTTCAGAATTTGGTTTGTAAAAAGGAGGAGTCTGTATTGCTCGGTGAACAGTTAATGTCTCTCTTACCTGGCCACTCTCACTAATGATTTCACCGACGAAGATAAGCAGTAGTATTAGTATTAGTAGTGGTAAGGATTTGCCTTTGAAACGGCTCTCTTATTTCATTAACCAATTATTCGTTGCACAGCCCAAAGAGGATAGATTATCGTTGACCAAATCTCTGTCGAATAATTGATCTTCTTGACACCCAGTTAACAGACGGTCATTTTAAATGGTTTATTACAATTTTTTTTCTAGAGGGATTTGAAGACTATGAGGCATAAATTCGATTGAGTGCATTTTGAGTTGAGCAAAACTCTCCAGGTTTAGCAATTCAATTCGCACTTTATCATCAGAGGAAGAGAAGGGAAATGTTCCATCCGTCGGCATTTGTTCTTCAAAGACAAACAACTAAAAGCGTCGCTTCGATACAATCAATAATCGAGAAAAATTTTTATCCAAGTGGCACAGTGAGAATTCGGGAGAACTGAAAGCTTTTCTTCTCTGACATTTTCACATCTGCCAGCGATCATTTCCAGTCGTTGCGAATCCTGGAACGGCAATAAAAAAATGCAGGCGGTAAAATACACATGAACCCTTCCGTAACAGGCAGCCGGCTGCGAAAGACTTTTCCATCGCTCGGTAGCCGGCTGCCGGATACGTAATGGTTCCCATTTGAGAAAGGCTTTGTGAGAAAGGTTAAGTATTCGTCTCACTTCCGATAGCTTCTCTGGATGTGATACGTCTTCTTGCAATGTTACAGTTCTTCTTCTTCTTCTTCTTTTTTTAGATTTCTGTAAAAGAAAACTATTGTGCCGGCTTTGTCTGTCCGTGAGCACTTTATTCTTTCCGCAGCTTTTCTGTCCGCACTTTTTCTGTCCGCCCTCAGACCTTAAAAAATACTGAGGCTAGAGGGCTGCAAATTGGTATGTTGATCATCCACCCTGCAATCATCAAACATACCAAATTGCAGCCCTCTAGCCTCCTCAGTAGTTTTTATTTTGTTTAAGGTTAAAGTTAGCCATAATCGTGCTTCTGGCAGCGATGTAAGATAGACCACCACCGGGCCGTATTTAAAGTTTCATGGGCCGCGGCTCATAAAGCATTATACCGAGACCACCGAAAGCTAGATCTATTTTCGGTGGCCTTGATCATACGCTGTAGCGGCTGTACAGAAAACTCGATAGCCCCGAAGAAACTTCGGCTCATTTTTTTACTTGTTTGTAATAATTCTAATATTACAGATTTTCTAAAAGGAAATAATATTAACATTCAGTACCTGTGCTTTGTTAGTCACCAGGTAATGCGGTTGATTTGATAAGTGAAATGTAAAGATGTCGACCTTTGGTAGAATATAGGCTGCATTTGGGTAGATGCCAAGAAAATCTAAAATGCGGAACGCGCAAAAAAAGCTATACGGGAAACATAGATGGAAAAATAACCATGAATTTAACATTGTTTTTTTTTACAGTCTACAATTTTAACATTCGCCCACAGACACTGGCATCAGCTAGTCCAGACCCTTATTTGAATACATTAAGACTTACTCATGAGTGTGGGCAAGCAAAATATATTGTCCTTTCTTTAAATAAAAAAAAAAAATGCCATTTCACAACGAAAACTTCATACAAAAATCAGCCGAGGCGAAGCGCAAAAGGCATTTAAATCCGTAATACAAAAGGAACTTCTCAAAAGACTTGGCAAGGAGTCCTGGGCAGTTTCCGAAGCCTTTAGTATGCGTCATACCCTCCGCCTTCGCCCACGCCAGCGATAGATACCTCTCTCTCTCTCTCTCTCTCTCTCTCTCTCTCTCTCTCTCTCTCTCTCCTCCTGGACGGGGTTCCTCTGCGAGGCTTGCCAAGGGAGGAATGGTTCTTCTTGTCGTGCTGTTGAGAGTTTATCACTAACAATTCCTCTTTTATTTGAGCTTTTATCACATGTTATTGACGGTTTCTTATATTTCATTCGCATTTTCCGATTAAAGTATGAATTTCTCAAACGCGAGAAGGATCATTTCAGCAGATTTTTCTAAGGTTTGATAGAAATTCTGTTCACTAAACTTTAAAGTCTCTCTCAAAATACATCGCCTTACGTCACTGTTCTTTCAGAAAACACGTAATTTCCCTCTAAGGTTTCTGTCATCCGATGCGGATTTGATTTTGTAGATAGTCGCTTTCTGGAAGTGTATATTCTTAACTAAAGGGAGTGATAAAAAGTGATACGCAGTAGCAAAAGTGGTAATAATAAGGAATATTTGTACAAGTACTCGTAGCCATTAATACACGTATAAAGAAACTCACATATATATAATATATTTCTATTATCCGATGCGGATTTGATTTTATGGATAGCTGCCCTGTGGAAATGTATACTCTTAATTAAAAGGGAGTAATATAAAATAAGAATAGTTGTAGTAGTACTTATAGCCATGAAGAACCACACTACACACACACACACACACACACATATACATTATATATCTGTGTACGGTTGTGTGTTGTGTCGTCATAGCCCATCCACCATTTCATTCGTTTACTCGACGAAGCTCGCTCTCACACAAACACACATATACACACACACACACACACATACATACCTGTGTGGTTGTTAGCGGTACAGACCTGGACGCCACAGCCCGAGGAAGTGCCAAGGGCTTCTGGAACTCTATTCGGCCGTGTCCCAAGGCGGAGAATCGCCTGGTCTTGATGGGCTGTTGACCACCTGGGGGTGGGAATGCCTTTCTCATTGACAGAGGAGGAATTTTTGTTTTCTATTTTTCTAGTCCAGCAGCGATGACTTTTTCCTTTTTCTATTTCTTTTTTCCTGCAAGAAGAAGCTGGGGAGTTAAACAAAAGCGTGCGGGCTTGCTTATCTATGCTGTGAGAAAGTCTCCTAAATGGCTTGTGGTTCCTGAGGTTTACAGGTTTTCAGGCCCATACCGGCCGTCGCTGGTGAGCTTAGAGAAAATATGCTTAGGCTTAGGGGTTTAGAAGCACGGATTTCATATAGCTGAATAGAAACGCATGAAAGTGCGTGTTGAGGACCAAAATCTGGACAATGTGGAACTTGGTGAAACCAGAATTAAGTAGAAGTGTCACAAGAAATGTACTGTACCTTAAAATCCAAAAACACACGTAAGATATAGATAAAAGTGTCTCATGCGTTAGGAGGGGATCACGTACTGCAAATGAGCCACTGTTTAGTGCACGAATCGATTCATCTCATGGAAACTTTCCTGCAGAGGTGCTCCTCTGAATTGACAGCAGAAAGTCGAGGATGGCACCGTCCACTATCTTGTATTCTTCAAAGCCACGTCATTTGATTGGAAGAGGCTCGTAGGTGGAGTAAAGTGCATTATGCGACTCTTGGCGCCTCACCCATTATAGGTGTTGCCTGTGTGTTGGAATTTACTCATTTGAATATTGTCTCTACTTATTCTCATGCTTGGAACTCGTGAGCCTTTGTCTTCCTGTTTGGTTTAGCTTAGGTTTTCAATTGTCTTCTGTCAAGAGACTTAAGTAAAAAATGCACCGAAGTTTTCTGTACAGCGTATAATCAAGGCCACCGAAAATGGATCTATCTTTCGGTGGTCTCGGTATAATGCTGTACGGGCTGCGGCCTATGAAACTATCAGCCACTGCCCCGTGATGGCCTGTCCTATAGTGTTGCCAGATGCACGATCATGGCTAGCTTTAACCTTAAATAAAATAAAAACTACTGAGGCTAGAGGGCTGCAATTTGGTATGTTTGAAGATTGGAGAGTGGATGATCAACATACCAATTTGCAGCCCTCTAGCCTCAGTAGTTTTTGAGATCTGAGGGCGGACAGAAAAAGTGCAGACAGAATAAAGTGGGGACAGAACAAAGTGCGGACGGACAGACAAAGCCGGCACAATAGTTTTCATTTATAGAAAACTAAAAAAAGAGCTGGAACTTCGGTCACGTAGATTTACAGTGTGAAATGTGATATCACAGTCATGCAGTGTGTAGACGAAGAACAAAAAGCACTATGGAAGTTACAGCCCTTTGGAAAAAAAAAAAATGATAAAACTTTAAAATGTTCTGAGACAGCAGTTCTCAAAGACTGAAAACACTGACCAGAAACCTATTAGAGGTTGAAATCTAGTAATGGGGGGAAACCAAAGCAAGAAGCCTAAAATAACTTGGAGAAACTTGCTTAGCAGAAATGACTGGAGGTCATTACAGTACAACGTCACACATAGACACAAATGCTGGCAGCCTTGATTGACTGGGAGTTATGAACGAACACAGAATTCCTTTGGGTTTATTCCAGAAAAGAATCTGGTGATGCACCTAATCGCCACGCGGCCATGGAAGAGAATAATACCGGAAGGTAATGAACAGCAAGTGAATAAAACAGGAGAGAGTGAGGTACCAGATAATTACGGAGGAAATCTGACCAGCCTCTGCGATACCACAAGGAACGTCAACCAAATCTGAGAGGCGGGGCGGGTGGGGGAGGAATGTCAAGGTGGTATTATGAATGAGTACAGGTGGGTCCGGTTACTGAAAAATTTTGTGTTGAAAAACTATTTTGCGAGTCGGATTTTGATTTTGATTTTTCTTATGTTCTTTACACCTGATGCTAATGCAGGTGTGTGTTGAATGGGGGAAAAAATCCGATAAGCAAAACCCTTGATGTTTAATGTCAACGATTTTTAGTAAATGGTACGATTTATATCTTACAAATTTAGGTAGAAATATCGATGGTACGTCGTTGCATTGGAAAATCCTAGGATAATTATCCATCACTGCATGCCTAAAGTAAACCAAACGAAATTCTCAAGGCAGGTGGATTTGCTAATTATTTTCCTTGAGAATTGTGGAACGAAGGTGTTGCTTATAGTAAACGAGTAAAAAATGTGCCGAAGTTTCTTCGCCGCAGTCGAGTTTTCTGTACAGCCGCTGCAGCGTGTAATCAAGGCCAACGAAAATAGATCTATCTTTCGGTGGTCTGGGTATGACGCTGTATGAGCCGCGGCCCATGAAACTTTAACCACGGCCCGGTGGTGGCATGTCCTATATCGTTGCCAGATGCACGATCATGGCTAACTTTAACCTTAAATAAAAAAAAAACTGCTGAGGCTAGAGGGCTGCAATTTGGTATATTTGATGATTGGAGGGTGAATGATCAACATACCAATTTGCAGCCCTCTAGCCTCAGTAGTTTTGAGATCTGAGGGGGGACGGACAGACAAAGCCGGCACAATAGTTTTCTTCTACAGAAAACCAAAAGTGCGTACACGGAAGCCTCATTATTAGCACGTCAAACCTCACATACGTTGATCAGTCGCCACTTTCTTGCACACACTTTGCGCTTTTTCAAGTATTATTCAGTTCATATCGAACCACCCTCATTAATCACTGACTTGCTCAGAAAACTCCCGGAGAATAGAAAGCCCATTTGTAAACAAAGTAAAAAAACACAACGAAAACAATAGAATATATATTTGTACAGTAAATGTATAAAAATAAATGAGCAAGCTAGTAAATATATGTTCACATCACCAAAGACTAAGAAATGAATAAGAAAAACTGAATCAAAAGATGGTTAACTCCTGTTCTCGAACATCAGCATGGGTGACACAGTAATGTGAAATCGTGTGATGCTGGGAAGTGTGAAGTCGTGACAACCCCACCCCCAAAAAATGTGCAGTGGTTCCTACAGTTGGGTCACTTAATGCTGTGATGTTATTCGTACTCAGAGAGGTTTGAAAATTCATCAAACATTCCCACAAGGCGGCAGCGGAAGTTTGCAGTTAAAACAACATCATGGAAGGGAATAAACAGAATCTTTTCCAGCAGCTGGAAGCTTAAGAACAATGAACAGTAATTAGAGTTTTTTTTTTTTTTTGGAAGCACTGGTTGGTCTGTTTTCAAGCTCCGCTAAAATTAAAGATAAAAAGGCAATGCCAGATATTACAAGATAACCAATCAGTGCAACGGATCACGAAGTGAGAAATCTTGCTGAGTTTTGCAACTTTATACACTAATCACTGAAGCACTGATCCTTCCCATACCACTCTAATTCAGTGAGAGAGAGAGAGAGAGAGAGAGAGAGAGAGAGAGAGAGAGAGAGAGAGAGAGAGAGAGAGAAAGAGAGTAACAACTTTGATACACTAATCACTGATCCTTCCCATACCACTCTAATTCAGAGAGAGAGAGAGAGAGAGAGAGAGAGAGAGAGAGAGAGAGAGAGAGAAACAACTTTTATACACTAATCACTGAATCACTGATCCTTCCCATACACTCTAATTCAGAGAGAGAGAGAGAGAGAGAGAAACAGCAACAAGAGGTGTGCAGCTTCTGCATGCTGTACTATCTCATCATTTTCAAGTTCAAGTGTCTACGTGATGAAGCTCATTCAACACAATGCGGTCCATCTTAATCAAATTTGCAGGCTGATTCATAACACCGCCGCGTATGCCATTGTTACCTTGTATATACTCTTCGCCCTGTGCGTGTAACTATGTACACAAGTCATTTCAGAGGTTAGATTTTTTTATTTATATGCGAACCGTTGGATGTCTATGTAGCACGGACATTTGTCATCTTTTTTGGGGAGTTTTTTTTTTAACCTCATCAGGTAGATCAGAGGGACCTTTTTCATTCTTCCGTGTTTATAATATTCTCGCTCGAATAACTTTGTCTTCGGTATAATGGTTGTTTTTGAATACATAGATACCTATACACACACACACACACACTATATATATATATATATATATATATATATATATATATATATATATATATATATATATATATATATAAATTAAAGAATCTGGAATCTAAATCATCCCACCTTATTGAAGCCTAAATATATGAGTAGTAGGAATAAATATACACAGTGAAGTTGTGTGGCTGTTTAGTGATATACATACATGCATATTATATATATATATATATATATATATATATATATATATATATATATATATATATATATATATATATATAAAATATAAGGGACCCCTTATATTTTATGGAATCCTGTTTTAACAGAAAATATTGCAGTCATATATATATATATATATATATATATATATATATATATATATATATATATATATATATATATATAACTAATAAATGTTTGTGACTCTTTGAAATAAAAGTACTATCATTATCATCATTAATAGGCCGCACCCATTAGAACGAAGCAAACAAAAAAAAATAATAATAATAATAAAAGAAAATTGTCATCAACCTACGAAGCACGCTTCCCTCGGAACAGAAATTGAAAAGGGAAGTTACATCTTAAGTATGGAAGTCGAGGGAAGTGACGACGATCCTCAAATGGCTTTGCACTCTGCAATGGGAGAGTGAGTGGCCAGAGAGACAGACACAGGGAACAGGAGTGATTTGAATGCAGGAATGGGCTGGTCGGGCCAAGCCAAGACGTCTTCTCTGGGAAAGTAAAATGTGTTTGTTGAGTTTTCCAAGTCCAAGATAGATGGCTGGTGGCATGGCTTGCTGGTTCATGTTTACTTTTCAGTTTTCTGTAAAGGAAAACTGTTGTGCCGGCTTTGTCTGTCTGTCCGCACTTTATTCTGTCCACATTTTTTTCTGCCCGCCCTCAGATCTTAAAAACTACTGAGGCAAGAGGGCTGTAAATTGGTATGTTGATCATCCACCCTCCAGTCATCAAACATACCAAATTGCAGCCCCCCAGCCTCAGTAGTTTCCATTTTATTCCAGGTTAAAGTTAGCCACAATCGTGCTACTGGCAACGATATAGGATAGGCCACCACCGGTCCGTGGTTAAAGATTTATGGGCCGCTGCTCATACAGCATTATACCGAGACCACCGAAAGATAGATCTATTTTCGGTGGCCTTGATTATACGGTGTACAAAAAACGCGATTGCGTCGAAGAAACTTCGGCTCATTTTTTACTTGTTTATTATTATTATTATTATTATTATTATTATTATTATTATTATTATTATTATTATTGACAGTACGACCAATTCTATAGGCTTCCAGTGAAATAAATTAAAGTCTTTGAAAGCCCCCGTGACCAATTCCATCTGTAGACAGTAAACGATTTCAATGGCTTACAGGACTGAAAGATTTAAAAGGATGAGAAATGTAGACGCGATTAACTGATTGATTGATTGGCATTCCCCCTGGCGTTGCATGATATAGACGTGTAAAGCGGGCAATATTTGTGTAGGTGGCAAGTTCTTGTCAAGAGAACGGGAGAAAATGATGAGTGAAAATACGAGCTGATCATTTTTCCATTAGGTATTAGAGAGGAAGAAATTAGTCAGCTCAGTGGTCTGGTTAAACTATTTTAATAATAATAATAATAATAATAATAATAATAATAATAATAATTAGAGAGGAAGTAAGGTTGGTATTTGTGCAGATAGATGAAGAGGCCGTGGAATAGTAGACGCTTTCGCTCAAGGGTTAATTGAAGCAATGACTCCCGTCTTATTCTTCTCAGGAGCCACCCTCATCAGGGTTCAAAACAAAAACTTTTAGGTATTTCAGGAAGAGGGGATACGCCGATGGGAAGCCAAAAAAAGTGTATTGGACTCTATAACAGGTGATGGTTTTTCTTTTTATTATAATCATCATCATCATCTCCTCACATTCCGTCCTACATTTCCAAATCGGCCCTTTTATGCAGTGTTCCTGTTGCCCTCCTTTTGGAGAGGAGAAGATGAGAGAGAGAGAGAGAGAGAGAGAGAGAGAGAGAGAGAGAGAGAGAGAGAGAGGTGTCGGAGGAGAAGTAGCTTAGGAGGGAGGGAGGGAGGGAACTGGTGGAGGAGAAGAGGAGGAGGAGGAGGAGGAGGAGGAGGAGGAAGAGGAGGGTGAGGGTGATCGGCATCTTAATAGTGAGATGGTGAATCCCCAACCATTTTCTTCTTCTCCAGGAGATGAGTTTGGAAGGCAAGGCAAGGCAGCAGGAACAGCAGCAGCAGTGGGACAGCAGAGCAAGGTCTTTCATATTTCGCCGTATCCGAGACTTAATTGTCTCCTGCGTTTGCTCTCTCTCTCTCTCTCTCTCTCTCTCTCTCTCTCTCTCTCTGCGCCACCTGCGAGTATTTTTGAGGGCCTACGAGGATGACGTTTGAGTCAAGACATAGCGTTTTAGCGGATGGGACACGAGGTGGGCCCACGGGGAGGGACCGGGGTTCCTCAGGGGTATCGAGAAGAGCGAAGCGGTCATACTAGCGGGGTCATGGCCAGGAATGTTATACCCGCAGGTAAGGTAAGGAGTTAAGGTGAGGGGGACGGTCGTTCGTCGTGTCAGGGGAGGAGGAGGAGGAGGAGGAGGAGGAGGAGGAGGAGATGGAGGAGGAGGAGGGGGTTTCTGGACCCCTCCCCCCTCCTGTGAAGGCATCCTCCACCACTACCTCGACACGCCCACCATCGGCTACCTGGTTCCTTTTACTTTGGCCCCCTCCACCTGCTGTCGCATCCTCCTCCTCCTCCTCCTCCTCCTCCTCCTCCTCCTCCTCCTCCTCCTCCTCCTTGTATCTTCTTCCACCTTCCTTTTCCCGTTTTATCTCTCTCTTTTTCTCATGTTTTTTTTTTTTATTTTTCATTTGACCTTCTCTCTCTCTCTCTCTCTCTCTCTCTCTCTCTCTCTCTCTCTCGGTGTCCATCGCTTCCTATAGGAGCGAACGCCCCCCTCCAGTGCCCCTACCAATACCCCTACCCCCTTTACCCACCCCTGCCCCTCTCCTCCCCCCTTCCTCTTAAGCCTTAGCTGGAAAGGGGCATTATTAGGCTGCTGCCCATCTTAGAGTGGCCTTAGCACTGAAAGATGGGCATGGAGCGTTAAGATGGGCATAGGGCATTCCGATGAGCGTAGAGCATTCCGATGAGCATAGAGCGTTCCCATGGGCATAGGGCATCCCAGTGAGCGTAGAGCGTTCCCATGAGCATAGAGCGTTCCAATGAGCATAGAGGGTTCCCATGAGCATAGGGCATCCCAATGAACAGAGAGTATTCCGATGAGGTTAGAGCATTCTAATGAGCAGAGAGCATTCCGATGAGCATAGAGTGTTTCCATGAACTTAGAGCATTCCGATGAGCAGAGAGCATTCCGATGAGTATAGAGCATTTCGATGAGCATAGAGTGTTCCCATGAGCTTAGAGCATTCCAATGAGCATTGAGCATTCCGACGAGCATAGAGCATTCCAATGATAATGGAGCGTTCCGATGAGCATATAACATTCCGATGAGTGTAGAGCTTTCCGATGAGCTTAGAGCGTTCCGATAAGCGTAGAGCATTCCCATGAGCACAGAGCATTCCCGTCAAGAGAAGTCATTCCAGGTATGAACCTGGTGACGAACCTGGCAACCCTTTCGAATTAATTCTAAAAAATTTAGATAAAGGAACCAAACTTGAAATACTTCTTATTATGTGAAAACGGTGTAAATGAAATTGAAAGCTATTTGTAATTTCACAAACACAAGGAATTGGTCATTGTTTTTAGTTTTCTGTAAAAGAAAACTATTGTGCCGGCTTTGTCTGTCCGTCCGCAGTTAATTCTGTCCTCACTTTTTCAGACCTTAAAAACTACCGAGGCTACAGGGCTGCAAATTAGTATGCTGATCATCTACCCTCCAATCATCAATCATACCAAATTGCAGCGCTCTAGCCTCAGTAGTTTTTATTTTATTTAAGGTTAAAGTTAGCCATAATCGTGCTTCTGGCAACGATATAGGAAAGGCCACCACCGGGCAGTGGTTAAAGTTTCATGGACCGCGGCTCATACAGCATTATACCGAGACCACCGAAAGATAGGTCTATTTTCGGTGGCCTTGATTGTACGCTGCAGTGGCTGTACAGAAAACTCGATTGCGTCTAAGAAACTTCGTTCCATTTTTTACTTGTTTATATTTCCTATCGATAATGAGAAAAGGATATTTCACCTATTCTTTAACTGGAGGTGAAAAGCAATATAGATCACGATTCATATTTTAGTATTAGAAGATGATATTTCACCTATTGTTCAAGCAGAAGTGAAAAGCAACATGGACTGCGATTCTCGTTTTAATAAACATTTCTCAGCAACCATGAATAGATTATACATTTATATATATATATATATATATATATATATATATATATATATATATATATATATATATATATATATATATATATATATATATATGTATGTATATATATGTATGTGTGTCTGTGTGTGTGTAAGCGTATATGTACGAGGGAAGTGCAGGTGCGTAGCTCAGTGGTAGGATATTTGGCTCATGTTCATAAGGTCCCGGTTCGATCCAAGAGTCCCGCCCACCAGTCGACCCACCTGTGAATGAGTGATTAGCTGAGAACTGGAAGGCTTTATCCGTCTTGTGCCACCCTCTCCAAAAAAGGGAGAAAATAAAAGAATAAAATCAATATAAGCAATAAAAAACGATTACCCACTTGGCTCTGATGAATGCATCCGAATTTTACAGCTGTATGCATACATGAGCGGCAATAGACTTTTATCCTTTTCGTGGTCAGGTCAGCAACGTGACCTCGTTCTAATACTCTAGATGCACGGACATCAGAATTACTTTTTTTTTTTTTATTTGGATCCAAAAAATGTGAAGGGTTCGATAAGTTAAGAGGAGATTGTGGCTATCACAATTACATACGTATCCAGCAGAGTGACCAGTAGATTCTACATGTATATGTATATATATATATATATATATATATATATATATATATATATATATATATATATATATATATATATATATATGTATTAACTTTTATCACATACACAATTGTTCTGTGCATTAGTAGGATTACTAAAAGGACCTCACTCAAACTGGATGGTATCTAATGGAGTATTTATTCAGAAAAAGATACAAGCTTTCTTGGACAAACAGTCCACACTATCAAGAATCTGTACCTTTTTCTGAATAAATACTCCATTAGATACAATCCAGTTTGAATGAGGTCCTTTTAGTAATACACACACACACACACACACACACAATCATTTCTAAGAGTGAGATCACCACTGAATAACAATCACAGGCCCTTGTGTACCTTATTCTCACGTGTCAAGAAGAATGGCAACTTAGTAGCAAGTCGGTATTTCCTGTTAGTGTGTCTGAGGGTGAATGGATACGAATGAATAAATATGCAATTAGGTATATAAGACCAAGGGACCAAGTTACCAAGGCAGCTCGATTCTACGCACTTTCACTATGAACAGTATGAATGTGCTGAATGATCTTATTTTGTTATTTTAGATTATATTTCTATTCATGAATGACCGTTTGTCAATGGTAAGGTTTTCTTTGAAGGGAAAATGTGTCGATGACATTTTATTAAACTTCACTATAACATAAAACTTTTCCATATACCTTACTGATTAATTTTTCTTTTTATTTACCATACTACCTACATTTTCTTACCCTCCGCAGGCGGGTAGTTGCGTCAGTGCGCCTCGCGGGATGCACTGTAGGGATTACTTAAAGGTTCTTTGCACCGTCCCTTCGGCCCCTTTTACTGTACCTCCATTCATATTCTCTCCCTTCCATCTTGCTATACACCCTCTCCTAAGGTTTAATTCATAGTGCTACTGAGAGGTTTTCCTCCTGTTACATCTTCAAACCTACCCAATCTTAGTCTCCTTTCCAGAGCTGAATGACATAGGTCCCAGTTCTTAGCCTTTGGCCTAAATTCTATATTCCATTCCAACATTTTCTTACTGTCAGTTACCTCTGCGAGGAAACGCACGCAAAATCTGTTCCCAGAATAGAGCGTAAAGCTTATTTCAACATTAAAACACAACACATATCCACATTCGTGTATAAGTAAGGTAAGCGTTGACAAGAGTCAGTCCGTAGTCTCATGTCTCGCAATTGAGGAACAGATGTCCTGGATTGTGTCAATCACCCTGATGTGTGGATGTATTTGGTTCCGGTTCAGATTCTCTGACAGCCAGGTCCAAAACGACAGATTGGGAATCCCACAATGGGAATCTGTGGAAGCACTCGCGAATAAACAACATAGGTGCAACTGGAACTTATAACTTTGGTAGACTTGTTCCTTGTTTTCGTAACTTTAAAGCTTTTTTTTTTTTGCCAGTTGAATGTTTAGTTTTCTGGTAATCTTTAGTATCTCTTCATAATGCTTCAGCATTCATTATTGCCTGAGTTTTATACGACATTGCTAAGCACTTCAGCAATCTACTTTATTTTTGTCAGGTTAGAAATGCCTCTACTCTCTGAATTAAGCTGTGTCGTCATGAGTTACAGTTAGGCTAGCTTCATGTCTTTATCAACTTTTAGTTTTCTGTAAAAGAAAACTATTGTGCCGGCTTCGTCTGTCCGTCCGCACTTTTTCTGCCCGCCCTCAGATCTTAAAAACTACTGAGGCTAGAGGGCTGCAGATTGGTATGTTGATCATCCACCCTCCAATCATCAAACATACCAAATTGCAGCCCACTAGCCTCAGTAGTTTTTATTTTTATTTAAGGTTAAAGTTAGCCAAGATCGTGCGTCTGGCAGCGTTATAGGACATGCCACCACCGGATCGTGGCTGAAAGTTTCACGGGCCCAGGCTCATACAGCATTATACCGGACCACCGAAACATAGATCTATTTTCGGCGGCCATGATTATGCACTGCATAGAAAACTCGATCGCGCCGAAGAAACTTCGACGCATTTTTTACTTGTTTATATCCGCTCTGGTGTCACTTTTGCTTTACGGACATACTAGATATAACCACACACAAGTCCTCGTTTCTCCTCGCCCTTGGAAACATGCATTACGGGACGTGTGTGTGTGTGTGTATTTATGGTTTATTTTTGTCCATATATGGCTATATTACGGCACGCAAGCCTGCTCTGACTTAATGACCTTTGAGATGTACTCCATATTAATGCTTTATCATTAAAAAAATATAAAAACAAGAGACGCCACATCTGATAAGCAATACAAGACATCTCTCTATAAACAGAAGTTTGGCAGTTCTCATTATCTTTGCTAATATAGAGATGACGGATATAGGCGTGAAGACCTTGAGAGTGACTCTGTCAGACTGACAATTACTCATTATACTAATGGTTCGTATTGCAATACCAGAAATGATTACATTTACACGTGACTTTTTAGTTTTCTGTAAAAGAAAACTATCGTGCCGGCCTTGTCTGTCCGTCCGCGCTTTATTTTGTCCGCACTTTTTCTGTCCGCCCTCAGATCTTAAAAACAACTGAGGCTAGAGGGCTGCAAGTTGGTATGTTGATCATCCATCCTCCAATCATCAAGTATACCAAATTGTAACCCTATAGCCTCAGTAGTTTTTATTTTATTTAAGGTTAAAGTTAGCCATAATCGTACTTCTGGCCACCACCAGGCTGTGGTTAAAGCTTCATGGGCCACGGACCATACAGCATTATACCGAGACCACCGAAAGACAGATCTATTTTCGGTGGCCTTGATTATACGCTGTAGCGGCCGCACAGAAAACTCGATTGCGCCGAAGAAACTTCGGCGCATTTTTTACTTCCTTTGAGAAGCATCGAATTCCACAACGATGAGAGTAGAGACTGGGAATAGTGACACCGTCAAATCTTTGTTGCCTTCCGCCGAATGCTAATCATTTGGAAGGGTTAACAAAGTGAGTGCTTTTATTTAAGTCTGACGAGTGTCTGTCTGTCCCAGCCACGAGATATTTTCTTTGTACACGGACGGAAATGAATGGAAACGTTACACAATCTCACCTCGCTGGTGGAGATAAACATTCTTTACATTAATATGTGGTTGAAATATAAATTCAATTGTTTCATCTGGGAAAATCGTCAGATCTTCTTCAGCGTCCACCAAATTTTTTAGTAATGAGAATGGTTATCCAGGCATTGTTTTCACCTAATTTCATCAAAGTTCGTTCATCTACTTTCGAGAGATTTAGCTTGAATAAGCATAAACGCTCAAATGGCTAAAAGTAGACCTCTTCCCAGCTTTGCTGACTTAAGTAATAATGGCTGTGATGTCTGAAAACCATTCTGGAGATTTGTCGCTCTTTCGTTTGAAAGCACTAGCGGATCCGGGTGGGGGGCACCTGGGCACGTGCCCCCTCCCCATGAAGAAGGATGACATAATAATAATATTGGAAGATTTAGACGATAATAACATAAATGAGAAATATAACAATGGGAAAAAATAATAAATCTATTATAGAAATAATATATATACTGTATATATATATGTGTGTGTGTGTGTGCGTAAAAATATGAAAATTTGTGCCACCCCATGAAATTTTTCTGGATCCGCCAGTGTTTGAAAGTTAGAGTTTAATGTCTTTGCCTTGACCTGCTTGTCATTTAATGTGTTTTAGAATGTATTTTGTATTGCATTCTTTCTACTTTTTCCCCCAAAGAATAGTTAGAACGATTGGGATCATTATATTGACCGTATTTTCCCTTTCCTCTTCGTATACACCACGGGAGAGTTTGTACCCAATTGGAGGGTTGTCATAACTGACTTGTCCTTTGCAGGAATTTCTCTGTCACATTTACTTTCCTTTACGAAGGCAGTCAGTTCTATTCATCTACTGAAAGGTTCAAAGATTCACACCATTTCAAAGACAAGAGATTGTGCCAACCTCCCAGTCTCTTAGCCTGCTGAAGCAGTTTCTTCTCCTGAAGTATTTGAAGCTTAACTCTGCACTCAGATTTTGAGATGCAATGGATCTCATTTTTCAGTAGGATTACTATTCAAGATTCCACGAGGACGTTTCAGCTGGCGATCGTGCCTTGGTGACTGTTCAGATGTTATATTTCCCTTCAGCATTATGAACGCACAGAAGGCCCTGTTAATTCAAGTTCTTGTCCGCAGCTGTAAGAGAAACTTGGCTTTTGTCTAATTTCCTACTTCCTGTGAAGGTCCTCCCCTCACTACAAATGTCCTTCTTAATTTCTCTCTTCTCTCCTTTTGCTCAAGGTTTGACCTCTCATTCTCCTCGTAAGTTTCATCTCGGCTTTCTCCTCCTGTTCATCTTTGATCCAATATTGCGATTTCTTCACCAATCGGCTGTCTGTGCTGACAGAGAACAGAGATGTAAGGACTGTAATTTACCTGAGAGGTCCAAGACCGTTTCTTGGTATTTTTTTTCTGCTCTGCCGTCAGACTCTGCCGATGTTGTCCGTGGTTGGTCAGATGCGATATTTCTCTTCTGTCAACACGCAGCATCCGGAAGGTTTTCACACTGGGAGACATTATGGATTTGACACTTGGAAACGTCAAAGTTTTCTGTAATGTCACAAACAGCAGAATGTAAACAAAGCATGATGAAATGGTCATTAATACGAAAATACAACAATTGGATGAACTAGCGCTATGATTAATCTGTAATTTTCATTTACTACAAATGGACATCACATTTTTCCTACTCACTGATAGGATCGAAAAGAAGCAGAAACACAAACTGACTTTTTTTGTATATAATTTCCACTGAAAGCCTTGAAAACGAAGGAGGAAATAAACAGAGAAGGACTCCCTATCAGTCCTAAATGGTTCTTCGTTTATATCTCCTCGAGATTCAAGGTTTTCATTTGAAAGTGC
This sequence comes from Macrobrachium rosenbergii, assembly GCF_040412425.1. NCBI lineage: Eukaryota > Metazoa > Arthropoda > Malacostraca > Decapoda > Palaemonidae > Macrobrachium > Macrobrachium rosenbergii. The sequence continues at coordinate 30,532,579 of NC_089764.1, read as the reverse complement.
ATTAAAAAGCACGAGGCCATTAAAGATGCATGCAACAACTTAATTTTTCAGCCATTTTGTTTAAGAATGATTCATGTAAAATTACTGCTTCACGGAACTAAATATATCTTGTAAGGAACCAACTGATTGCATTTTTATCGACACGCAATGCAAATTATATCTTCCGTGGAACAAACAAACAAACTGATTGCATTTTCATAGACAAGTAATGCAAATTATATCTTCCGTGGAACAAACAAACAACTGATTGCATTTTTATCGACAAGTAATGCAAATTATATCTTCCGTGGAACAAACAAACAACTGATTGCATTTTTATCGACAATTTTTATCTTCGTGGAACAAACAAACAACTGATTGCATTTTTATCGACAAGTAATGCAAATTATATCTTCCGTGGAACAAACAAACTAACTGATTGCATTTTTATCGACAAGTAATGCAAATTACATCTTCCATGGAACAAACAAACTGATTGCATTTTTGACAGATTTTCGACGTGAAAGTACTTCCAAATTATGGATGAACTGGATAAAAGTTTCGTTAAGGTATCTCTTTTGGTTTTTGTAATTTTAGAATTTATATAAACAAAAACATTTTTCATATCAATCACTGTAGTTATTGCGAAGATAAACCAGTCAACCAAATGAACACAATACCCTTTATAAATAAAGGCACTGCCTTTATTTATACATTCATCGCGTTCCACATTTTCGTGATTGAGCTACACATAAATATACCATTTACATAAGTTTTATTAAAAAGAGAATCCCAGTATTACAAATTAGGCGTGCATACGCAACCTGCATTTTGACAGCTGCGCACAAAGGGCAGACGAAGGAGAAGGGGACAGTTTTTCAGACGGTGAGCGCAGGCATTCGGTAATCAGTTGCAGATTAGAAGCGCAGAGCCGAACCTGACTGAAAAGCCAACGAAGGACCGCCTTGCTCCCACGGTCATCTTATGCAGAATATATCGTATATAATCTATACGACCCTGAAAGGTGGGATTGGATCTTAGTAACTGGTGCCCCTTTTGGGTGAAAATGGAAGTTCTCTCAGTGACACTGTACATTTCCAGTGGGATACCTGAAAGACGTATGTGGCATTTAGCCTGAACCAGGATTGCTGCTGCTCAGTCTAGGTACAGTGGTATGAATGATGCTTATGGATGCGTGTGGTTATAACTGCAAGGTCAACAGGAATAGACTCAAGGTTATATTTATGAGCCCTGGTTATTTGACAATTACAGATTTCGAAAGATGTAATCCAAATGATCAATTAACAAGTAAAAAATGCGCTGAAGTTTCTTCGGCGCTATCGAGTTTTCTGTACATCGTATAATCAATGCCACCGAAAATAGATTTATCTTTCGGTGGTCTCGGTATAATGCTGTATGAACCGCGGCCCATCAAACTTTAACCACGGGCCGGTGGTGGCCTATCCTATATCGTTGCCAGAAGCACGATCATGGTTAACTTTAACCTTAAATAAAATAAAAACTACTGAGGCTAGAGGGCTGCAATTTTATATGTTTGATGATTGGAGGGTGGATGATCAATATACCAATTTGCAGCCCTCTTGCCTCAGTAGTTTTTAAGATCTGAGGGCGAACAGAAAATGTGCGGACGTTCAGACAAAGCCGGTACAATAGTTTTCTTTTACAGAAAACTAAAAGCCCACTGAGTCTTCCATGAGCCTTTGATTCTTGCCGAACTGCCGAAAAAATGAGAAGCTGTAGTCTGAGTTAACTTACCGTACACACAGACACACACACACACATACACATACACATATACATACACATGTATACATACAAATATTAAGCTATAAATGTCGTTTATATATATATACAGTATGTATACATATATATATATATAAATATATATATATATATATATATATATATATATATATATATATATATATATATATATATATATATATATATATATATATATATATATATATATATATATATATATATATATTATATTATATTTCAGTAATCATCGACAACCATCTCACACCAAATAGGTCGCATAAACTACTAAGAAAGTTTCCATAACCTCTGTCATGTATAGTTTCCGCTGGCTGGCATAAATTGTTAAAATTACCGTCATACATAAAAAATAAAGAGACTTTTCGACCAATTCTTGGAAGAATATGACGCGATACAGAAGGCGGACGTGCTAATTCCTTTTGCGCCCTGAAGAAATTTAGTTAACAACTGTTTACAAAACATTCTCAGGGGAAACGCCTTGTCGTCAGTTCCTCCTGACTAAGAAGTGTAACATTAACTGCAATTAAGTCTAATAACACCGGTAGTCACTGATGGCTGAAAAAGCGAAGCGGCATGTCTATTAAACAAGTAAAAATGCGCCGAAGTGTCTTCGGCGCAATCGAGTTTTCTGTACAGCGTATACTCAAGGCCACCGAAAATGGATCAATCTTTCGGTGGTCTCGGTATAATGCTGTATGAGCCGCGCGCCATGACACTTTAACCACCGCCCGGTGGCGGCCTGTCCTATATCGTTGCCAGAAGCACGTTTATGGCTAACTTTAACCTTAAATAAAATAAAAACTACTATGGCTAGAGGGCTGCAATTTGGTATGTTTGATGACTGGAGGGTGGATGATCAGCATACCAATTTGCAGCCCTCTAGCCTCAGCAGTTTTTAAGATCTGAGGGCGGACAGAAAAAGTGCGGACGGACAGACAAAGCCGGCACAATAGTTTTCTTTTACAGAAAACTAAAACGATATTAGTGATTAGTAGGGGATCCTGTTCCAGACCAAATATATAATTTCAAAAATGTTAATTGCATGCAACTTCCTTTGTGACGATTATTGGAAGAACCTTTAGGAATTGGAATATAAGATTTAGGCCAAAGGCCAAGCGCTGGGACCTATGAAGTCATTCAGCGTTGGAAGGGAAATTGAGGGTAAAGGGTAAATGTCAGGATAGAGTGGAAAGTAAGATGGAAGAAAGAGACATGAAAGGAGGTACAGTAAAAGGAACGAAAGGAGTTGCAGCTAGGGACCGAAGAGACGCTGCAAAGAACTTTAGTAATGCCTACAGTGCGCCTCGTGAGGTGCACTGACGGCATTACCTCCCTACGGGATAGTTGATCTAGTTGATATATATATATATATATATATATATATATATATATATATATATATATATATATATATATATATATATATATATTCCTGCTTTTGCGTATAGTTCTTAATGAGAAAGTTTATTTATTATTATTATTATTATTATTATTATTATTATTATTCATTATTATTATTATTATTTATTATTATTATTATTATTACTTCTTAAACAATGATTTAGGATTGTTTTTGGTACGACTGGAAGGAAACTAAGCGCTCATTTGAAATGAGCATAAAACCAACTTTTTAAAATTATTATTATTATTATTATTATTATTATTATTATTATTATTATTATTTATTATTATTATTATTATTATTATTATTATTATTATTATTAAACAGAACAAAAGCAAACCTAAGCTTTCTCCTCATTCAGCAGTAATAAGAATTCTGGATCAAACCAGTCGGAATACTGAAAGAAGGAAACTGAATCCATTCCCAGCTTGAGGTTTTAGGTCCTTAGTGCCATATATATATATATATATATATATATATATATATATATATATATATATATATATATATATATATATATATATATATATATATATATACATATGTGTATATGTGTATATATATATATATATATATATATATATATATATATATATATATATATATATATATATATATGTTATATTTGTTCATTTGCCAGAGGATTGACACAACTCAAAAACAGCGTTTTTTGAGATGCTGATACCAGCAGATAGCCAGTTCTTTGTTCCATATTGTGGTAAAAACGTCTTATTTGTGTTTATTTGCAATACTAATCGCTAGAGGGCATGACATGTCACTATTACACTATAGAGAGTATAGAAAGTTTTAAATTGCTTCTGCTGAAAAATGGCAATTTTTGAGTTGTGTCGTTCTTCTGGAAAATGAACTATATATTCTCGTGATATTGCTCATTAACTTCAATTCCATCAAAGACAATGTCAGACGGAATCTAAAAAAAAAAATAAATAAAGGGAAATCTAGGCCTTCACGTCAAGAAGCAAGTTTCTAGCTATTATAAAATGTAACGAGAGCCCTTGAATTTCTCAAAACTCCAAAGCACCCACAGGCCACAAATGGAATAAGTGGAGAGGCTCTCTCTCTCTCTCTCTCTCTCTCTCTCTTCTCTCTCTCTCTCTCTCTCTCAGGCCTTGGAGGTTAGAAATGGTTTCATCATCGTGTCGTTTGTGTTTTTACTGTAAAGTGTAGACAAATATCTAGTGCAATAATATTCTTTTATCGCGCAATTCAGCAGTGTGGCTTTTTTCATGATATTTTTTTTATTTAATGTTTCTAAAGGTGCGTCTTCTCTTTTTATTTTTCTTTTTAACTGACAAGGCAATTGGCTGGTTTTCATGATCACCGTTTTATAATTTAAATCTTTAGTTTTCTGTAAAAGAAAACTATTGTGCCGGCTTTGTCTGTCCGCCCGCACTTTATTCTGCCCGCCCTCAGATCTTAAAAACTACTGAGGCTAGAGGGCTGCAAATTGGTATGTTGATCATCCACCCTCCAATCATCAAACATACCAAATTGCAGCCCTCAAGCCTCAGGAGCTTTCATTTTAAAATTAGTCATAATCGTGCTTCTGGCGACGAAATAGGATACGCCTCCACCGGGCCGTTATTAAAGTTTGATGGGCCGCGGCTCATATAGCATTATACTGAGACCACGGAAAGGTAGATCTATTTTCGGTGGCCTTGATTATACGCTGTAGCGGCTGTACAGCAAACTCGATTGTGCCGAAGAAACTTCAGCGAATTTTTTACTTCTTATGTTTTGCATTTGATTTTAAAGCTTTTATCGTATCAGTCTTTTAAAACATTAGAGATATAACTATGTAAAACATTGACAAAAACAAATCATCTTTCATAGTTATCAAGTAGAAATCTTGCTTTTTTGAAAGACTTTAACAAATTGGTCCCTATGTGGCCCATACTGATGTTCAGGTACATTCACGAAAATCACAGGTTTCTTGAACCGACTGCAAGTGAACATTACGGTTATAGTGGGATAGGAGATGGATTTAGAGATGGGTTTGAATGGGAGAGGTGGACGGGAAGGGAGAATATGGAAGGGTGAGTAAAGGAAATGAGAGAAATAAAGCAGGAGGAAAAAGGGACTATTACAGACTAATTGCACTTTTGTTAAATATTTTATTGGTTTGTGCGTCAGTTAGCGGGTTAAATATTTTCCCTTCATTGATATTAGGTTTCTGAGGATGAATCTTCTAACATTTCCATTGGAAAAAGACTTTTCTCTTATATTATAGAGGTTTATTCAATTACATCTTTGCAAAGTCACGCCTAGTGACCGAGAGGCATATGCAACCTCACTCAACGATAAATACCCCGTAGGGGGTTAGTGCCGTCAGTGCACCTCATGCGGTGCACTGTAGGCATTACTTAAGGTTCTTTGCAACGTCTCTTCGCCCCTTTCATTTCTTTTACTCTACCTCCTTTCGTATTCTCTTTCTTCCATCTTACTTTCCACCCTCTGCTAACAATTGATTTACAGAGCAACTGCTTTGAGGTTTTCCTCCTGTTACACCTTTCAAACCTTTTACTGTCAATTTCCGTTTCAGCGCTGAATGACCTCACACGTCCCAGCGCTTGGCTTTTGGCGTAAATTGTGTATATTCTAAACGATAAATGGGACAATTAAGATTTTGTTACCTTTACGAATCCATGGGGGCCTGAAACAAAGCGTCTGAAATCGAAAGAAGGACTTTGTCATTTGCTAAACGTTTTGAGGCCTACGCTGCGCTAAAATGGAAAACTGCAGTATCTGCAAAATTTTCGAAACTGAGATATGCCACCTATTGGGCTCGTTAAACATTAATACACACGCTACTGCAGCTTCAGAATGATTCTTCAGCGTTTTATTTAGGGGGTCCCATTTGCAGTATCTGCAAAATCAGTAGTAAGGCAAGGGAGTATCTACCATTTTTCTCTGTTTTGTATTTTTGCAGATACTGCAGTCTTCCATTTTAGTGCAGTCCGAATACCAAGTGTGATTTACTCGCTTTATTGCACAAGCATATAGTCGGTGGATGATTTGTGAAAGAATTATGATTTTTTGCGCTCTGAAATCTTGTCATGATTTTTTTTCTCGGTGAGAATTAGTCATTCATATATGTTTATATTACAAAGAGGTGTTTTTAAAGTTTGTCATGGCCGAACCTTTCCAAAACTGCTTCTTGAAATAAGGATTTCGACTTTTTTTTTCGGCACGATTGGAAGGAATCTGAATGTTCATTTGAAATGAGCATAAAAAAAAAACAATTTTTCAAAATTTTGATGACCGAAAGCTTCGACCGTTTTAAGAGAGAACGAAAGAAATCTGCTTCTCAAAAGTCAACAAATCTGCAAAATGAAGAAACGTCAAGATTAACTTAACTGGCAGCCAAGCAGGAGATTTAGTGTTAGATGACATAAACTGCAAATGTTTCAGTTGAATTAACACACATGAATCTTGTCATGCCACGTCATAGATATATATATATATATATACATATATACATATATATATATATATATATATATATATATATATATATATATATATATATATATATATATTTATATTATATTTATATATATACATATATATATTTATATATTTATATATATACATATATATATGTGTGTGTGTTTGAATTTTTTTTTTAATATTAAGCCGGTTCCTCTAACACTGGATGGCTCCCAAGAAAAGAAAAGACAACGCTTACTATCTCATTCCCACTTAAACTGCTGAATAGCAGAGATACCCCTTGTACCAAAAACTACCACAACATTGTCCATTTCAGTGTACCTACACTGAAGACTCATCAGCATCATGTTGAACCCCCTACGCACTCTGTTATTCACCCTTAGATTCCAAGAAGAAAATTCATACTATTTATAGAGGCCCTTTGCGTTAAAAGTATATAATGACGATTATTTTGGCGAGATTAGTTCAGTCTCCAGATCTGTGTGGTGACTTCTCTGCTCTTACTCTGGTCGACATTCGTGATCCGCCACTGAGACAAGCGTGTTTACACCCCCTCTGCTCTAAAAACCCCGTCAAAATCAATCAAAATACAAAATTTTAACTTTAAAAATAACTCCAGAAAGATTTCTGTCAAGGTCAGTATCAGCCGGCCAGTGTTATCTCGTACAACCTTGAGCAAGCCTATTTAACGACTATTATCATCTTTTTTTTAATTATTTATTACCGGAACTTACGTTGTAATATAGTCGATTCGGGTGGAGCAAGTTTTCGGAGACTAGTAAGTTTGATTTTTAATAATGGTTATTATTGAAAAATATGAACAAAATATTTTGTTCATATTTTTCTAGCAGTGTGACACCAGTTTGCCAAAGGAGGAGTTTGAATGATGGCAAAACGTAGCGTGGTTAAATGGTGTTCGGAAATCTTCTGTCCGAATATGATAGGAAAATAATTATTCAGAATACACAAAATTTCACGAAATTTGTATTTATTTTTCATTTCTACAAACTGATACATACACTACAGTCACAGAATAAGACAAATCATGAAGAAAAGAGTAGAGTATATAGAAGTCAATCAGTATAGATTTAAAAGTTAGTGATAGGTCTTCCCTGACACATATCAAAACCATAGTAAAAATTTCCTACAAAGGAATTCATCTCATATTTGTTCTCCATTTCAGCAAAATCTCTCTCGAAAATCTTTATTATACATATTTGTGCTTTGCTCGAAAGTCTTCTCAAAATTACAATTGAATTTTTGCCAGTATAAGAAACACAAATCATTTTAGATGAGACAGTATTGATTGGCATACATAAAAGAAAATGCACAGGATTTCAATGAGATCATTAAACTGTCGCGAATTTGGTGAACTGAATTGAGTAGAATAAAGAATTTAAGCCCAATGCCAAGCACTGGAACCGATGAGGTCATTCAGCGCAAAAACGGAAATTGACAGTAAAAGGTTTGAAAGGTGTAACAGGAGGAAAACTTCAAAACAGTTACACTACGAATCAATTGTTAGGAGAGGGTGGAAAGTAAGATGGAAGAAAGAGAATATGAAAGGAGGCACAGTAAAAGGAACGAAAGGAGTTGCAGCTAGGGGCCGAAGGCACACTGCAAAGAACCTTAAGTATTGTCTACAGTGCACTGAATGAGGTGCATTGACGGCACTACCTCCTATGGGGATCGCGATTATGGTGACGGCATTGATTTCCAGGAAAAGAAACCAATATTTAGGAAAGGTTACGGCGAACAAAGATAGTAAATGATTCAGTAATTAAAGGTTATATGGACCTGAAACATTTACACCAATATCTGGAAAATGAACTGTAGACATTTCTGTAGATTCCTGCAAGAATAAGGAGTCGTATATTGTAAAATATTGTGATTGATTAACTAACTTGACATTAAAAGCTACCGTCACAAATAGCATGGTCATCTACAGATTTTTCTAATGAGTGTACGGATAAAATAGATTATAATCAATCATCCGGGTGAATGAAAAACGGACACGAAGGCGAAGACAGGAAAGATTGGGGCAGACCCTATTGCTATTTTAAATTAATGGTCATTGAAGTTGTACACACTGAGATAAGTAGTTTTTTGCTGATAAAGGAAGTGAGACATTTATATATATATATATATATATATATATATATATATATATATATATATATATATATATATGTATATATATATATATATATATATATGTATGTGTATATGTGTGTATGTATATGTATATTATAAACTTATATATACATAGTCACATGTATATACACATATACATGCATACATACATACACACTTTATATGTGTATGTATATATATATATATATATATATATATGTATATATAAAATATTATAACAGTATACATTATATATATATACAAATACACACATATATGCATACATACATACATAGAGGAACTAAAAACCCCTTTTTAATATTGAAAGTTTTGATGAAGAATCTGAATCGACACACACGGAAAAGCTTCATTGCTGGATTTAAACTCAGTACCACAAAGGAAAACAATTGACTCTCCTGAATAATCAAAATTTTGCAGAGAGAAAAGCTTTTGGAATTATGTTTGTCTGTTTACAATTTTTGTGTAGAGGAGTAAAATGGGGGGAGAGGGGGTCAGTTTATTCTTGTTTTTTTTACACAGATCAAGACTGAATACAGTCAATAGAAATGTATGGGTTTATTGCGTAAATAAAGTTTTTTACAGAAGTTTTAAACTCCATAGAACAATTTTGGATTACAATAAAAAGGACATTCATATATATATACATCTATATATACACATACAGTATATTATATATCTGTATATATATTAAATATATACATATGTATGTATATATACATGTATTACATTTATATATATATATATATATATATATATATATATTTATACATGTGTATGTATATATATATACATATAAAATTCAATTTAACTTATCATCAGCATTTTTCAAATCAGGTTATTAATATGGCACGCTTTAGAACAAACCGAAATATATACTCTTACAGCAAAAAACCCCACATCGCACAAACACATCGTCGAGAAAACACCCGTATCTCAGGCATTATGGCCGAGGAAGTTGTTTCAGATTACGCCCGAATCGAAATTCCTCAATTCCTTCATCAGGTGAGCGCGCGCAGAGACCAGGTGCGCAGGGCATCCGTGATCGGATCAAACTATAAACTCTCATTTTTAGATTTGATCTTCCGCTACTTCCCTTCTGGCCTCCACAAGTCTATGCTGAGATGATTGTGTGTGTGTGTGTGTGTGTTATTGAAGTATATAATCCCAGCGTTCCATTCAGGAGAGAGAGAGAGAGAGAGAGAGAGAGAGAGAGAGAGAGAGAGAGTATACCTGTTGATGTGCCAAGCGACGCAGAATGAAGGTGTGCCCTGGCCTCCCTCCAGAAACTTTTAGTGGGTTAGTACCCGTGTTGTCCTCCTCCTCCTCCTCCTCCTCCCCCTCCCCCTCCTCCTCCCTCCTCCCCTCTCCCCTCCTTTCACGTCCTCCTCTCCCCTTCTCCCTCTCATCTTTACACGTCCTCCTCTCCTTCGTCCTCTCTCTGTAACCTCCTCCTCCTCCGGTACTCCCTCCTCCTCCTCCTCCTCCTCCTCCCACCAACCCCCGTCCCTCCCTTGTATCTTGTCCGTCTCTTCCACATTCCTCAACGAGCGCCATCACCTTCGATCCTAATAAGACTCTTGTGAGGCCCTCGCTTCTTCTTCTTCTTCTTCTCCTCCTTCTCCTCCTCTTCTTCTCCTTCTTCTTCTTCTTCTTCTCCTTTCAGTATGCTAGCCTCTGTTTCTCCAAGAGGGCTCCTCAGAGGAGGCTTCGTCGGCTCTCCCCTCCGTGTACTTCGCGATGTGTCAGAATTCTTCCATTTTTTTTTTTTTCCAGTTTCTCTCTATCTGCGTCTTGTCAGTCACTTCTTGGCTTCCTTGGCTGGCCCTCGTAGCCGGAGTTGGTGGTGGCTGCGTTCGGCCGCTGGACGAGGCATCATCGTTTACGCACACGCCTCGAGATGGACGTCTGGTTTTAGCGTTCATGACTAAGGGGGCGATGTGTGTACAGAAATACATGCACATATATGTGTGTGTATACAGTGTATATATGTATATCAAATATGAGGGAGCCCATAGAAACGCCAAAATGTGGAAAATAAAGGCTACATTTCAGAGACCAAACTGTCTCCCTCCTCAGGCAAAAATATTTGCCTAAGGAGAGAGACAGTTAGGTCTCTGAAATATAGCCTTTATTTGCCACTTTTTGGTGTTTCTATGGGCTCCTTTATATTTGATGGAATTCTGTTTCAACAGAAAATATTTCACAGTTTTAGATATATATATATATATATATATATATATATATATATATATATATATATATATATATATATTTATATATATATATATATATATATATATATATATTTATATATATATATATATATATATATATATATATAAATATATATATATTTATATATATATATATATATATATATATATATATATATATATATATATTGCATTCTCAACAAGATGGGCATTCGAAGTCTCTTTCCTACGGAATGGATTTTAAGGTTTTGAGTTCCCATAATTCCTGATACTGTATACTCCCACGATGGAATTCCATTAGCTAACATCGAAATCGTCCTAAGACGCGAACGCAACTCCTGAATGATTTAAAGTCGACGAGGATGAATGACAGCGGTTCATAATTACTACCTAGAATCATTATTATTTCTCGCGAGATGCAGAAGAAGAAGAAGAAGAAGAGGAAGAAGAAGGGGAGGAGGAAGAAGAAGAAGAAGAAGAAGACGAGGAGAAGAAGAAGAAGGGGAGGAGGAAGAAGAAGAAGGAGAAGAAGAAGAAGACGAGGAGAAGAAGAAGAAGAAGAAGAAGAAGAAGAAGATGAAGAAGAAGAAGGAGAAGAAGACAAGGAGGAGGCGGAAGAAGAAGAAGAAGAAGACGACGACGAGGAGGAGGAGAAGAAGAAGGAGAAGAAGAAGAAGAAGAGGAAGAAGAAGAAGAAGAAGAAGAGGGGGAAGAAGAGGAACAATAAGAAGAAGAAGAAGAAGAAGAACTAATTCGCGACGGCAAATCTAGCTGATGGCCGCGGGAGCATTGCATCTATCATAGTTAGAGCAAAGAGCTTTTCGAGTTGATATTATGCCGTGGTCCGCCACAGGCAACTCGTCCGTCTCAGAATTCTTTTGGAGTGCTCGCCATCGCATATATATTTTTTTGGCCGGAGCAAACAGACTTGATTTTATTCAAAATTCAGACGGGGAGCACGAGATTCGTATGTAGCAAATGGGTTATTATTTATTATTCTCTTGCCTCGCCTTTCGGGCTGGGGAGGTTATTTTCATGCTGCGTGTTTACTCTGTGACGTTTGGTTTTTGTAAGTGACTCTTGCAAGAAGTTGAAAATAAAAAATCTCTTCATATAAGGATTCTTCTTCTCTACTAAGTATTATTTTCTATACAGAGCTCTGATGCTGATGAAGCAATTTATGTACGGATGGAACTGGCCTCCAATTGCATGCTGAGCTGAGGACGAAGCTCAGAGTCTAGGATATAACAAGGTCGTTGCAAAGTTGGGGCTCGAGCGATGAGCAATTAAGCGTGGGACGTGGTAAAAATAGCAAATAATGATAAGAAGAAATATAGAATCGTGTTTGTTCTGAGTGTGATTCGAGCGTCACCACAAGAAGTCGTATGTATGAGGTTCAAGAATAGACGTTTTTAAGAATACAGATAAAACAATCACACACAGACACACAATTCTCTTTATAGATAAAATGGACTACTACGTGGTACTACCTTCACTCTACAATTGGATAGATTTCGTGGCTTGCCATAACTGTAGATATTACTTAAGGTTCTTCGCGGCGTGCCTTCTTCGGCCCCTAGCTGCAACTCCATTCGTTCCTTTTACTGTACCTCCGTTCATACATATTCTCTTTCTTCCATCTTACTTTCCACCCTCTCCTAACAATTGATTCATAGTGCAACTGCTTTGAGGTTTTCCTCCTGTTACACCTTTCAAACCTTTTACTGTCAATTTCCGTTTCATCGCTGAATGACCTCAAAGGCCCCAGTGCCTGTCCTAAATTCTATATTCAGTTCAATTCAAAATACTGTAGATTCCTCAAGGCTTGCAGGAGTGACTCGCTTCTGGCCAGGGCGTGAGTTAGAGGAACCTAATCTTCGAGAATATAGGGCACTCGTTCGCTTCGAGGAGGCAGCGCGCATGTGGGGTGACCTTTATATCCGCCGAATGTTCAGCTCCCAGGGGCCCCGACCTTGGGTCGAGGATGGTACTGTCCTGCACGGACAACGTAGCTTCTACTGACTGACTTTGGAAATAACAGGTGCCACCAACACCTCACGAGACAATTCTCTTTGCACATGCGAATAGGGTTACTCGTGGGTCTGTGCTTTTAAAGTAATGTCTTGCTGCTCGTCTTGGTATCATCAGGCTGTTTCTTTGCTAGCAGAAATCATCTGGGCGATTTTATACAAGTTTCAGAAGACGCTGCGTGCAGTTATTTCTATTTTCTCTCCTCTAGAAATCTATTACTGAGATTAATAAGGTAATTGTCTATTTTAAGGGATAGTTCCTTGGTATATCTTATCTCCATTCTGCATTGGATTTTGAACACAGGAATGGAATGGAATATAGAATTCTGGCCAAAAGGCCAAGTGCTGGGACCTATGAGGTCAGTCAGCACTGAAATGGAAATTGGTCAGTAAAAAGGTCTGAAAGTTGTAACAGGAGGAAAACCCCTAGCTGCAGCCCCTTTCGTTCCTTTTACTGTATCTCCATTCATATTCTCATTCTTCCATCTTGCTGTCCATCCTCTGCTAACAATTGATTCATAGTGTAACTACGAGGTTTTCCTCCTGTCACACCTTTCAAACCTTTCTAAGCTTAATTTCTTTTTCAACGCTGAATGACTTCATATGTTCCATCGCTTGGCCTCCGACCTAAATTCTATATTCCATTCCATTCCATTTGAGATAACCATACGCTCTAAGATTGAACGTACTGAAGGAAAACAAATGAAGGTGGTGAAACGCAAATATCAGTGGAATTCACCCAGAAAGAGTCAATGATTCTCTTGTTCTCCTTAGTAAGTGGAAGCAAGCTGACACCCAGAAGACAAAACAAAGATGCTGCAATAGTCCTTACTTCTCGAAATGGAAAATTCCAAGACTCACTTCAGGCCCAGCCTTTAATTATGTTACGCCAGCGAGTGACATTCGGTAACCTTGCTCATGAAGCATTTCCTGTGGATGTTGACGTTCTGCCGAAAGCAGCACATGGTACTGTTGTTCTCAGAAGAAGCCGGATGCCCCGGGGGAATTATTTTGGGCTTTTGAACTTCTGAAAGACAATGGAGATGGCTGCCCCATGATGATCCATGACGTATTATGTATGGAAATGCGTTACGTTGCAAAAGAAGTCATTCCAAACAAATTGTGGCTTTATTAGTAAAGGCAGCAATGGAGAATATTGTGCTTTCTTTCTGGTATCTGTGGACACAGTGCAGAGTATAGGTAAACATGGCTGCTGTCCAGTTTCGGAGATTGATAGGTGGTGAACGTATGAGCACTAATCCTCTTCTAAGGTCTCCAGGACTGAAAAGCTCAAGACGGAGAGAGAGAGAGAGAGAGAGAGAGAGAGAGAGAGAGAGAGAGAGAGAGAGAGAGAGAGATGAAAAGACAGTGAATTAGGGCAGACGGAATGCCTCTTGGATGGCAGTATCGAACCTCTACAACCTTTAAATGCGATTTGTTACTGAATCAGACACAGAATTAATAAAAACAAATAATTTTGCGTCAAAAATACCGACGGTATAACGGACAAGAATTTGGAGATTTTCAGGACAAGGGGAGATGGCCTATGTCGTCTAACCTGTGCTTGTCATAATTACTAGAGTACCATTTCTGTAGAAAAATTAAATATATTTTATACAATTCAAATCAGTCGTCATCAGTTGTGTGTGTGTGTGTGTGTGTGTGAGAGAGAGAGAGAGAGAGAGAGAGAGAGAGAGAGAGAGAGAGAGAGAGAGAGAGAGAGAAAGCAGAGTTAAGATAGCTCCTTGGACAAGGGCTTATAACCGTATAACTTGGAAATTCCCTCTTCCATCCAAAATATATTCTTAGGATGCTCAGGAATCATAAGGCATCTGACGTGATAGAAAACAATTCTATACAAAATAAAAAATGAGTTCGTGTAAAATGAACTCAACATAAAATTAACATAACATGTTTTCCCATTAAATGCTAAAGGTATAATATTCAGAAGTTCTGGAATGTTTTTGAAACACTGAGTCATACCCAGTGTATCAAATGGCTTCTGGCCAATTTCATCAAATTTAACCTAAATTTTCTCTTTTCCAGGTAACAGATTGCGTGAACGAGGATTGGGAACGCAGCACGCAGCTCCCAGCAAAGTACATTGTTCATAAGTTTCAAGTACTCCAGTTAAGTCATTATTAATTCAGTATTATTGTGAATGTATAATTCATTCACTTATTTATATATATATATATATATATATATATATATATATATATATATATATATATATATATATATATATATACATATGTATATACAAATATTGCATATATTATATATATATATATTTAAATATATAATATATATATGTATATATTTATATATATATATATATATATATATATATATATATATATATATATATATATATATATATATATAATGATAGTTTTATCACTAATTCACACCTGACTTTTTATACTCTCATATATTAGGTCAAGAATACCCCTTAATGAAAAAAAAATTACCTTTGGTTTAAAGTTATTCCCAGAGAAAAGTGAATTTAGTATTATTGGCTATCTGTGGCTTAACATATTAGTAATATATGTGTATATATACATATATGTATGTATGAATATATGTATATATATATATATATATATATATATATATATATATATATATATATATATATATATATATATACATATACACATGACCTTGCGCCAGGAATCTCTTTCGTGAGAAACGAGAAATCTTTACCAACAACCTTGCTAACAGTCCTCATTCAGGTTTCCCTTGGCCTCCCGCTTCCTCTTTGTCCTTGTGGCATCCCGCTGGGCACGTCCTGCCCTAAATAAGCATCCCTTGTCGAGATACAATGTATCCGCCGTCACGTTCACGTCTAAATAGCCACTGGCATGAATGAGGTCCTTCTCACCTTTTTGTAGATACAATGAATAATTTTTAGGCCAAAGGTCCAAGCGCTGGGACCTACGAGGTCATTCAGCACTGAAACGGAAACTCTCAGTAAAAAGGTTTGGAAGGTGTAACAGGAGGAAATCCTCGCCCTGTGCAACAATTGCTAGGAGAGAGTGGAAAGTAAGATGGAAGACAGGGAATATGAACGGGGGTACAGTAAAAGGAATGAAAAGGGGGTTGCAGCTAAGAGCCGAAGGGACACTGGAAAGAACTTTCAGTAATGCCTACAGTGCGTCGGCGCAGTTGGCGTTTGTCATACACCAGTATTTTTACTTTTTAGAGGAACCAGGTGCTGTAGAATCGAGATCTAGCTTTGCTGTTGAGAAACGATGTCTTTCAAAACTGATTTTAGTCTGTTAGAGAAGGATTTGAAAGTGCCTCTTCCATTCTATTATCTGAATCTCTAGAGTCTTGGAATTGCATCAGAATAATGACCAATAAACAGTCGTTTAGTTTCTCCTTTTGTGTTATTTGTCCCTCACTTCCTAGGGAGGAAGATTGTGCCACTTGGGCAGGAAATCATTGACATTTCAGCCCCAGAAGAGAATTTCTCCATTTTATATTGTTGGTAATTTAAATGTGATTTTCATTCCCCAAATTCTTCGCTTTTTGTCTGAGTGACTGACTTCCTACACCCTGAAACGTGTCCTCAATTGCCTTACGCTGTTCGTGTGTATCAATACTGTCTCACCATTGCCACTGCCAGCAGGAAGAAAATCAAGTCTTCTCTTGTACAGCAGATATCAACTTCATTATACCATACTTCTGAGCGTCAGTTATAGACTGATGATATGCTTGAGTTAATTTTAACTTTAACGTTGCTTGTAAGTCGATGGTTTGATTTTCTTGTGTCTTTATTGTTAGTAATGAATCCCCTCACATGTATTGATTCGTGTATGGTCTGTTCTTTTCTTGTAAAAATTTGTTAGGAAGTCATTCAAAGAACCT
The DNA here is from genome assembly GCF_040412425.1 of Macrobrachium rosenbergii. Classification (NCBI taxonomy): domain Eukaryota; kingdom Metazoa; phylum Arthropoda; class Malacostraca; order Decapoda; family Palaemonidae; genus Macrobrachium; species Macrobrachium rosenbergii. Next base: position 30,515,651 of record NC_089764.1, on the reverse strand, counting down.
AGGATTTTGAGAGAGAGAGAGAGAGAGAGAGAGAGAGAGAGAGAGAGAGAGAGAGAGAGAGAGAGAGAGAGAGCTTCTTGTCTCTGTATGTTTTAATAATCTATTAAAACATACGATATCAGAAAAACTGTCACGCTCTGGTGCATGAGATGGAATGTGGTGTATTCAGGTCAAAGCAATGACCTTTCCCTGTCTGGAGAGAGGTACAGACCTCTGTTACTTACCTGGTATTTAATCATCATTCATCACCATCATCATCATCATCATCACTGCATAAAAGACGAAGAAGGAAATGAACAATGAACGACCTGGGAGGGAGAACGTAGAAAATGAAAAGAAAGTTATTTAGTAATTACTGATGTCAATACTGCTTGTTTCCGCTTGTATTGTATAAGGAAGCTGGCAATGGCTAATTCTGTATATAAGTATCACGAACTTTTTAATCTTTTTTTTGCCAATTATCTTAGCAGAAGAGATGAATATGCACGTATTATTATTATTATTATTATTATTATTATTATTATTATTATTATTATTATTATTATTATTTATTATGGAACAAGCCTCAGGGGATATTATTATTATTATTATTATTATTATTATTATTATTATTATTATTATTATTATTATTATTATTCAGAGGACGAACCCTATTCATATGGAACAAGCCTCAGGGGGATATTGACTTGAAATTCAAGCTTCCAAAGAATATGGTGTTCATTATTATTATTATTATTATTATTATTATTATTATTATTATTATTATGGAATTATTGGGAATATTTATTATTATTCAGAGGACGAATTATTATTCATATGGAACAAGAACCCTATTCATATGGAACAAGCCTCAGGGGAATACTGACTTGAAATTCAAGCTTCCAAAGAATATGGTGTTCATTTGAAGAGAAGTAACAGAAGGTAACTGGGAAATCAGAAAGAAAAGATCAGTTATTAGAAAATAACAAATAAATGAACAAATTAATAAATAAACAGATATGCACACACGTCACTCGTGCTTACAGAGATGTGTTTTATCATGCTTTATAAGTGTAGATTTGAACAAACAAACACTCAAGTATACATATGCAACATTGAGGGACGCAGGAATTCATACCCAATTTATGTTCCTGCCTTCGAGTTTTTTTTTTTTTTTTAGGTCGAAAGGAAAGCAACAACCTAAAATCGATTCCAAAGGAAATTCTTGAACCGTTGACGTCTGATGAAGCACTGAACGTCATTAGATGATAAAACCGCCCCCCACCTTTCTTTGCCTAATGAATGCCATCATCATTAAGACATCCACTTCCGCATTCCTCCCCTCGCTAAACAAGGTCACTAATGAATGGGGAGATGATAGGAAGCCCTTTGAGTGTTTACCAATTGAATGAGGATGCAAAGAAGGCAATTTGCCGATATTAAGTGAGGATCATTGTGGCGTCTGGTACGTGATCTGAGCTCCACCCTTCCTCTCTTTCATGAGAGCAAACTGTTCGTTCTTGGGGTTTTTCTCTGGGGATGACTGTCTTGTGAGCGAGTGTATGCATGTGCATGCACTTCTTGAGTGGAAGCCGTTGGAATTGGCAGTCTGTGTTTAGAAGTAGTCTACGACGTTCTCTGGGAGACTGTGGAACAACTTCCCAGAAGATGTGCAATTGGAACTTCAGAAGTTCAAGAAGGTCCAGATGCATTGCTACCCTAATACTTTTCTCCTTGCATTTCAATATATTTTTTATCTATTTTTTTAATTAGTTACTTTATATTTTCTTTTTTAATAAGTGAGTGGGATCTATTCTTTCTGTATATCCCTTTATCTCCTCTTATTTCTTCCTAGTGAACACTTTATTATTCTTTGGAAGCTGGAATTTCAAGTCAGTGGCCCCTTTGGTGGGGTTGTTCCATATGAATAGGTTTCGTCTTCTGAATAATAATAATAATAATAATAATAATAATAATAATAATAATAATAATAATAAGATGGTAAGAGAAACTTAAGAATATTATGATAAAAATCATAAAAACAACGGAACTGGATGAGGAATCAATTTTCGCATTTTTGGTGTTAGAAAGAAAAAAACAGGAGGAAGAACTTGTGTCAGCTATGGGGCCTTTAGCTCAACGTGACACTGGCTGACATAATACCTGCAGAAAAACGATGAAACCATCTTAGAGCAGATGGAAGGAGGAGCTCATTATAGGCTGAGAGAATAAGCAGTAGTCTGGCATCGCCATTAATTTAATCTGTCGTCGTACTTGGCTGTTGTAGTGGTTTGTGGGTCATCCTCTTTTATTAGTTTTCTGTAAAGGAAAACTATTGTGCCGGCTTTCTCTGTCCGTCCTCACTTTATTTTGTCCGCACTTTTTCTGCCCGCCCTCAGATCTTAAAAACCACTGAGGCTAGAGGGCTGCAATTTGGTATGTTGATCATCCATCCTCCAATCATCAAACATACCAAATTACAGCCTTCTAGCCTCGGTAGTTTTGATTTTATTCAAGGTTAAAGTTAGCCATAATCGTGCTTCTGGCAACGATATAGTATAGGCCACCACCGGGCCATGGTTAAAGTTTCATGGGCCGTGGCTCACACAGCACTATACCGAGACCACCGAAAGATAGCTCTATTTTCGGTGGCCTTGATTGTTATACGCTGTAGCGGCTGTACAGAAAACTCGATTGCACCGAAGAAACTTCTCCGCATTTTTTACTTGTTTCATTTCAACGCCACATGGCTGGCGTTGCTCTTCAATGATCCTTATGTACAAATGTTAAACTCTCCATGAAAACTCGACTCAGGCCAAAGATTTTCCTCTCTCGACTTCATTCAGGTTATTCGGTAAACTCTCTCACACCTTGGATGAGCTCACGACAGACAGGTAAATCGTGTGGTGCATCTCCACGCTTCGTGGAGATAGATGAAAGGAAAATTTCCTTCCATCTGCCAATTTTATCTTTGCTATTGTCTTTGCAATATAAAAATAAATAAATAAATAAAATTGGCAGCTGAGACACCTCATCAGAATTTCGCTAAGGTTTCAGGGAAATCATCTTTCTGGGAAGAAAAAATGTCTTCACTCCATTTCGAAGAGTTTCATCATTTCGCTGTTATGAATGTAACTGAGGGCATGATATTCTTTAGAATAATCCACACCGTTTGATAAGGGATCGTTCCTGTAGGGGGATAGTGCCGTCAGTGCACCTCATGCGGTGCACTGTAGGCATTATTTCAAAGTTCTTTGCAGCGTGCAACCCCTTTCGTTCCTTTTCCGCCATCTTACTTTCCACTCTCTCTTAACAATTGATTCATAATGCAACTGCTTTGAGATTTTCCTCCGTTTCAAACCACTGTTTCAGCACTGAATGACCTCATAGGTCCCAGTGCTTGGCCTTTGGCCTAAACTCTATATTCAGTAAGGGATCGTTTTATCCCTGTAAAAAAAGGTCTCGTATCCATTTGCCACTTGAACCTTCGTCTACTGAGAGCCCTGTACAAAACTTCCCATTGCTCTCATTCTCAATTTAGGTATCGTTTGAATGAGTACCGTTGTATGCTGGTATTTACCTTTGTATATATTTATCAGGTTTCCGTTTTCCTATTTTTATCGTTTTTCCTCACTTACGGACACCCTGGTTTGAGAAAGCTTGCGTGCTTTGCAATTGTATGCTCGTTACGATTTTTCCCATGTACGTCTTTGGCCGATTTATAATAATAATAATAATAATAATAATAATAATAATAATGAAGAAGAAGAAGAAGAAGAAGAAGAAGAAGAAGAAGAAGAAGAAGAAGAAGAATACCCGAGTTAGTTTACATTTGTAGTTTTAGAAAGCTGACTTGCTTTGCAAGTGCGTGTTCGTGACGATTTTTTTTCATATGTATCCTTGCATGAGAATAATAATAATAATAATAATAATAATAATAATAATAATAATAATAATAAAATAATAATAATAATAATAATAATAAGTATTCCTCAGTTAGTTTAACTTTCTAGTTTTAGAAAGCTGACTTCCTTTTCAACTGTGTTCTTGACGATTTTTTTTTCATATAAATCTTTGCAGAATTTATAATAATAATAATAATAATAATAATAATAATAATAATAATAATAATAATAATAATAATAATAATAAAGTAAAAAGCCACAGTAATGTATATGAGCAATTGTATTTTCCCAAAATAGAAAAAGAATGGTTAAAAGAAAAGAGACCTTTGGACCGTTTGCGCCAAGACAACGGCCTTCTTTCAGAGTCGGCTGAAGAGGACGGTTGTGCAAACGGTAGAAAGCTCTCTTTTTCTTTTAAACGTTTTTTTGTATTTTGGAAAAATACAATCGCTTATATACAATATTGTGGCTTTTTACTTATTATTTCCGGTCACATTATGGTGATGCACCATAGACAATTAATAATAATAATAATAATAATAATAATAATAATAATAATAATAATAATAATAATAATAATAATAATAAGTATACCGGGGTCAGATTACCTCTCTAGTTTTAGAAAGCTTACTTGCTTTGCAGATTTATGGTCGTGACGATTTTTTTCCATATACTACACAATTTATAATAAATAATAATAATAATAATAATAATAATAATAATAATAATAATAATAATAATAATAATAACAGTAAATATACATTCAATTCTTACCTCTTCTCCTGTTACTCTTTTCCATAAACGATTCGTTTATTAATAATAATAATAATAATAATAATAATAATAATAATAATAATAATAATAATAACTGTAAATATACGTTCAGTTCTTGCTTCTTCTTCTCCCCCTGTTACTCTTTTCCATAAACGATTCCTTGTCGAAGGTCAGCGTTTACACCAAACCAGTCTCTCTCTTAAGTATGATCAGACTTCTCATAACCGCAAAAAAAAAAAAAAAAAAATATATTCATTCTCTACTTTCTCCACTTTATTCCACATCCTCTCCGTTAGTCCCGCTCCTGCACTTTTATCATCCTTTCTTCTTCTCCTTCTTCTTCCTATTATTCACCTTTTTATTCCCTCTCTCTCTCTCTCTCTCTCTCTCTCTCTCTCTCTCTCTCTCTCTCTCTCACACCAGGACATTCTTGCCGTTAACCTGCCTCCCACTTTTTCTTCTTTATTTTTACTCCACTTCCTCTCCGTTATTCCGGCTCTTGCACTTTTATCAGCCTCTCTTCTCCTTCCTGCTAGTCACTTTTTTTTTTTTTTTTACTCTTTCTGTCTCACCAGGACATTTTTCTGCTAACCTACCTCCCACTTTTTCTTCTTTTTATTTTATTTTCTCTGATTTCCTTTTCTGTATTTGTTTACACTTTTATTATCATCTCTTCTTCCTATTATTCACCCTTTTTTACTCTCTTTCTCTCTCTCTCTCTCTCTCTCTCTCTCTCTCTCTCTCTCTCTCTCACACCAGGACATTCTTTCCACTAACCTACCTCCCATTTTTTCTTCTTTTTTTTTCTTCTGGCATCCCCTTCTGCATTTGTATCCACTTTTATCATCATCTCTTCTTATTATTATTCACCATTTTTACTCCTCTCTCTCTCTCTCTCTCTCACCAGGACATTCTTTCCGCTAACCCACCTCCCACTTTTTCTTCTTCTTCTTCCTTTTTTCCTTCTCTCTCTGGCATCCCCTTTACATTGTATCCTTACGCGGTGCTTGGTCTCTCAAGGACACCACCTTTAGGTCGCACCTACCTCCCTCTCTTCTACCGCTCCTGCTGAAGCTGTACCCTCAACTCGTGCCCGTTCTTCATACCCTTTTTGTCTGCGCAAGTTATTCTTAGATCCTTCCCTTTTTTTTTTTCTCCAATCAAACTGGCTTGATTTATTGAGAGTACAAAACTTCTTTTTCCCCCTACCTGTTTATCCCCATAAGGGGATGGTGTGTTTTCACTGTAGGCATTGCTTGATGTTCTTTGCGGCGTTCCTTTGGACCCATAGCTGCGCCCCTTTCGTTTTTTTTCGTTGTACCTCCTTTCATATTCTCTTTCTTCCGTCTTACTTTCCTTAACCCTCTCCTTATTGACTCATAGTGCTACTGCTTTGAGGTTTTCCTCCTGTTACACCTTTCAAACCTTTTACTGTCAGTTTCCGTTTCAGCGCCGAATGTCCTTATAGCTCCCATTGCTCGGCCTTTGGCATAAATTCTGTATTCAATTTAACCCTCCCTCTTTAGGGGTTCGAACCTCTGACTTGTGAGTTGCCAGATTGACGCTGTATCCACTCAGCCACAGATGGAGTAAAAGGAGTGGAACCAGTACTCCTTTTTACTACCCCTGTGCAAGTGGGTATAGTGTTAGCTTGGCAAATCATAGTGTCAGTGTTTAAAATCCGTAGAGATTGCGTTTGTCTGTATCATCTATTTCCCAGTGAGATTGCCTGCTAATTATTTTTATTATTATTATTATTATTATTATTATTATTATTATTATTATTATTATTATTATTATTATTATTTAGGTAAAAGACCCTCTTTTGAACATGTATTGAATGTGACAGCTGCACCAGCTGCATTCAATTTGTATAGAGTTTCTCTGTTTTTCTGATAATTGATTTTTCAGGGTTTCTGCATTATTATTATTATTATTATTATTATTATTATTATTATTATTATTATTATTATTATTATTATTATTATTATTTGTGTTAGTTCATCATTAATCGTTATCACTGTTACTTCTATAGCTACATTGCTGTTTATATTACCTGGTATTTCGTAGTTGGTAACAAGTCCCAATGAAATTTACTTGCGCAGTGAATTTTTAGTTTTCTGTACAAGAAAACTATTGTGCCGGCTTTGTCTGTCCGTCCGCACTTTATTCTGTCCGCCCTCAGATCTTAAAAACTACTGAGGCTAGAAGGCTGCAAATTGGTAAGTTGATTATCCACCCTTCAGTCATCAAACATACCAACTTGCAGCCCTCTAGCCTCAGTAGTTTTTTTTTTATTTTATTTAAGGTTAAAGTTAGCCATGATCGTGCTTCTGGCAACGATATAGTATAGGCCACCACCAGGCCGTGGTTAAAGTTTCATGGGCCGCGGCTCGTAAAGCATTATACAGAGACCACCGAAAGATAGATCCATTTTCGGTGGCCTTGATTATACGCTGTAGCGGCTGTACAGAAAACTCGATTGCGCCGAAGAAACTTCGGCGCATTTTTTACTTGTTCTTTTTTGCATCCACGATGAACAAGAAGCATAAAGGGCCTCCCTCAACCTTCTCGAGTTGAAGACGACCTTTGTAAAGAATAGAAAGATTGTTCTTCTCAGCTTGAACCCTCTTCGGGGTCGCTGTTTTTATTAGTGAACCTTTTCCAAGACAAGATTCGACTGAGGATTTCGCGCAATTGGGACTCCAGAAGTTCAAGCCAAGATGCAATGCATTGCTACCCTAATACAATTCTCCTTGTATTTTAATAATATACTTATATTTTTATTTATTTATTTATTTGTTTGTTAATTCATCTGTTTGTCTAATCGCTGATCTATTCTTTCTGCATTTCTCATTACCTTCTGTTACTTCTTTCGAATGAACACCGTATTGTTTGGAAGCTTGAATTTCAAGTCAGTGGCCCCTGTGTGGCCTTGTTCCAAATGAATAGGGTTTATCTTCTGAATAATAATAATAATATTATTATTATTATTATTATTATTATTATTATTATTATTAGGCAAAAGTGCGAATATTATTAAGAACCAATGGCAGTTAATTTGAAAACGGGAGTCCTTAGAATATTAAATCATTATTTTCAAAAGAAAGAGGAATTAGGGAACACTTAAATAGTGAATGGAGAAGGATGAATTAACGAGCAAATGTGTAAGTTATTCACACATACAAAAAGCAATAAATCTCATAATGATGAGGGAGGTCGGCTGTCAAAATTGCCAATTGTCACATCAGATACGAGATCTGTTCCTGTTTCCAAGGTCTGTATTCTGGGGTAATGAGATGTACAGTTCATCATAATAATAATAATAATAATAATAATAATAATAATAATAATAATAATAATGAAAAAAGCGTTTCTTCGTCTTCTCGCTAATCCGCTGGTCATAACGGAAAACTACGGTGTTTTCGCTGAAGGCCTCTATAATGTCCACATTTAAGTAGCGCGCGTGCGTGGTGGTATTGGTCAGCCATTACCATGACCCCGTTATAGAATGTAGAGCGCTCCCACGACTTCTGGACGGATGGTAACTGCATTCTTTGGCATAAAATTGGTAATGCCTGAGAGTCTCTCTCTCTCTCTCTCTCTTTATCTCTTTATCTTTATCTCTCAGTCTCTCACATAGACATAGGCACACACATAATATATATGTATATATATATGTGTGTGTATTTTATATATATATATATATATATAATTATATATGTGGGTGTGTTATTTATCCCCACCTCAATCAGGAATCGAACCCACCTCTTCTAACATGAGAGGCGAGCATTCTGTTACTTCGCATTGTAATTGTATTCAGTGAAATTCTGTTGGGCTAGATTTCAATATTCAAATTATCATTATTACTCATTATAAACGTCCATATGAAGGTCATGTTTTCAATAATGTATGTGTTTGGGGGGAAGGGGGAGTTTGGGCCTATGGGGCTGGGGTGGGAGTAGGGGGGAGCCAGGGTGGGTTGGGGGAGGACAGAAGTAGATCGATGGCAGTAGGTGAAACCATTCACTTGACTGACATGGCTAAAGATGTCATGAAATTCGCGATTATTCGCCATGAAAATCATCCTGGGAAATATTGGAACCAAATTCCACGATTATCTCTCTCTCTCTCTCTCTCTCTCTCTCTCTCTCTCTCTCTCTCCTCGTGTACACCGCAATTCTCTCACTGTGTCCCTCTTCTCGCTTGTTTGTGTGTGCGGTTCTCTCTCTCTCTCTCTCTCTGTGGCTTTGTGTCCAAAGGAGGTTATTTATTTATTCTCTCGCCGTTCGGAGCTAATGGCGAACACCGAGACCTCGTTTTTTCCTGCGTGATCTACCTAAGTGTATCAGTGTAGATATCCTCTCTTTTTGAATGTTTGTAATCTTTATATATATATATATATATATATATATATATATATATATATATATATATATATATATATATATATTCATTCATTTAATATCTTTTTATTTTTGTTTGGGGTAATAATATACATGCATGCATATATATCAATCATGACAGCTCACAAGCTACAAATGTCGCTAATATCAAATCCACACTGCCTCAGGAATATCTCGATGGGAAATTATCACCGAAGGGGAATTTATAAGCGATAAATGGACGGGCACTGCTGAGTCTCGATCCCGCGACACAGATGCGCATCCAGCAACTCCAGTCGACGTTTATCACTTATAAATTCCCCTTCGGTGATAATTCCCCATCGGGGATATTCCCGAGGCAGTGTGGATTTGATATTAAGCGACATTTGTAGCTTCATGATTGTATATAAATCACGGTGTGATAAAAAATGTCATGTATATGTACATACCTGTACATATATTTATATAAATATTATATAAATAAATTTTCTCTCTGTTGACGTGATGCTGACAATAGTATTGTCGAGAGTTTTACTACTGATAAATGTATTGTAATTACCCAGTATTAATCCTGGTAATTACCATAGGCAGTTTCATACGTACTCTAGCCGAAGAATACGGCGATCACGGTCGAAGTATATAGCGAGTTTCCCTACGTACAGATTTGGTTGTATTTAAAAGAGAGAGAGAGAGAGAGAGAGAGAGAGAGAGAGAGAGAGAGAGAGAGAGAGAGAGAGAGCAGTAATTATGATAATTATTATTCACTGTGAAGCCAATCATTCCTGAACAACTGACATCTAAGTAAATGACTGATTTCATTTGTATCTCGTAAAATCTTCTGGTTTAAGTTAATTTAATTTCAGTTTGTGATTAACATGAACCCCGTAGTAGTTAATACTTTAGGTTCTTTGCAGCGTCCCTCCGGCCCCTAGCTGCAACCCCTTTCATTCCTTTTACTGTACCTCCATTCATATTCTCTTTCTTCCATCTTGCTATCCATCCTCTCCTAACGATTATTTCATAGTGGAACTGCTTTGAGGTTTTCCCCCAGTTACACCTTTCAATCCTTTTACTCCCAATTTCCGTTTCAGCGCTGAATGACCTCTTATGTCCCAGCGTTTGGCCTTTGGCCTAAACTCTATATTCCATTCCATTCCAGCAGGAAGCTTTAGTTTTTATTTTAGTTTTTAAAGCATACTCAATGGGGTTCTCTATATCAAGTCATTGACGTGGAGCTGAAAACACTGTTTACATTTTTTGTCTTAAGAAAGATGTGAGGTCTATCGTCCTTGCAAAAGGAATCGAACCCTTTTTAGCAATGCTGTCAGCATCCTTGGAGCTGTTCAAAACGTCTATAGTTCGTTATGCGTTTTAGTTATACTTTTCATTGCTTATTTTTTTTCTAAGAGAGATATGTCTATCGTCATCTCACAAGGTATGGAATCCTTTTTAGCGATATCATCATCATTGATGGAGCTATTCAAAATGTCTATGGTTCAGTATGTATTATAGCTATTAGATTAAACTGATCTTACATTATCTATGGTCCTTTTGTCTTTGTGCTTGTGCGATAGCTTGGAGACAGTTAGATCAGAGGAGAGTTTGACTAGAGCAATGGTTCTTAACCTTTTTATTCCCACGCCCCCTCTAAGAGTTGGTCCTTCCCTCCACGGCTGCCCCCACCTCCCCTTGCATCTATGAGTAAAATTCCCTCCCAGATAAAGGAAATTGAAAGAGAGAGAGAGAGAGAGAGAGAGAGAGAGAGAGAGAGAGAGAGAAAAGGGGTGTTTTTATTCTTTAGGGATTGAATTAGCGAGATACTTGACACTGCTTCTTAGCGACCCTTGTTAAGAGAATAACGAATATCAATAGAGAATTCTTTCACTTTTCCATAGGGCTCGCGCCCCCCTTGGAAATCGCTGACGCTCCCCAGATCAAGAACCACTGGACTACAGCGTGATCTCAAATGTTTGTATTCTGCGTCGCTCTTGTCAAAGAACTAATTTTTTGACAAGTAGCTAAATTCTCCGTAACTCCACGCACCTAAACTGCGTCTTGACATATTTCTTCCAGGTATGCAAAACACTGTGGCGCCAGTTTTGATAACAACCTAACCACTCTCTTGCTTCTGGAAGAAAAATGTTTGGCTGAACGACGCAACATTGCGTCGCTCGGAAGCTTCTGTGGAATTTTCTCGTATTTCTGTCTCGTTGCGAAGCAAAATGAGGTTTTAAGAATTCTGTCTGTGCATGGAATACAAGATTTAGGCCGAAGGCCAAGCTCTGGGTCCTATGAGTTCATTCAGCTCAGAAACGGAAATTGAGAGCATAAATGCTTGAAAGGTGTAACAGGAGGAAAACCTCTCAGTTTCACTATGAAACAACTGGTAGAAGATAGTGGAAAGTAAGATGGAAGAAAGAGAACATGAACGGGAGTACAGTAAAAGAGAGAGAGAGAGAGAGAGAGAGAGAGAGAGAGAGAGAGAGAGAGAGAGAGAGAGAGTCAGTCAGTCAGTCTGAAGTGTTTTTGTACCAACTAATGTTAAATACAAGGAACAAAGGTGGGGCAGAGAGAGAGAGAGAGAGAGAGAGAGAGAGAGAGAGAGAGAGAGAGAGAGAGAGAGAGAGTCAGCCTGAAGTGTTATTGTAACAGTTAATGTTAAATACAAGAAACAAAGAGAGAGAGAGAGAGAGAGAGAGAGAGAGAGAGAGAGAGAGAGAGAAATTCATTCTAGCGCTACAGTGAACAAGTGGAGTAAGGGAAAGACGGAAAAGAATAACAATAATTACAAAAAAATATAAAACCTATTATTAAATAAACCACTCACCACAACTTACCCTCAAAGCAGGTCAGACCAAGGTTGCGTCCACGTCACAGCAAAACATGTCATAAACACACGTTGAAAACTCACCACATACGCATAACAAACAAACCGTAATTGGAGAACGAATTTCTTGGTAAATGCTGGCTAATGCGCTGATCTGGACCACCAATAAGGCTTTGACTTGACTTGTTTGAATATATCTGTGATGTGTGCGACAAGTTGCCGACATTTTTTACATGTGCAACAAGTTGCCAACATTTTTGTGTGTGCAACAAGTTGCCGACATTTTTTGTGTGCAACTAGTTGCCAACATTTTTTTTGTGTGCAACAAGTTGCCAAAATTTTTATGTGTGCAACAAGTTGTTGACATTTTGATATGTGCAACAAGTTGACAAAATTTTTGATGTGTGCAACCAGTTACCGACATACTTTGTGTGCAACAAGTTGCTAACATTTTTATGTGCAACAAGTTGCCAACATTTTTATGTGTGTAATAAGTTGCTAACATTTTTATGTGTGCAACAAGTTGCCAACATTTTTTGTGTGCAACAAGTTGCCAACATTTTTTATGTATGCGACAAGTTGCCGAGATGTGTTTATGTTTCAATGCAGCGTGGATGATGCATCCAAAATGATATACGTAAAGTACCCAATGGTCGATACTGTGGGTAAGATTGTCAGTCAGTGAGAAACTTTGGCACCTTGAATACCACAATACCAACACCCCATTACCGCTTCCCGAGTACCAATTAGCTTTTGATTGACACATCAGCGATTGGGCAATGCAAGTTTTTGACAGTTCACCCTCATTTGAATTCCGCATTATGCACTCTGAGTTTAAATTCGTTGTAATCATGCATGATATACGTGACTTTAGCGTTACAGAACTTTTCTCACACACATATATTCATACATACACACACACACACACACACACACACACACACACACACATATATATATATATATATATATATATATATATATATATATACTGTATATATATATATATAAACACACATATATATATATATATATATATATATATATATATATATATATATATATATATATATATATATTATATATAAATACAGACAAAATCCACGAGGGAAAGAGAAACACTGGAGTGCCGCGAGGCCTTTCGACTGTCGTCCTTTACTTAGCAGACTGAAGAAATATAAAAGTAAGTTACCAAAGAAAGCTCATATAAATGACAAATGGGGATTACAAAGGAAAAAATATGTACCTATATTTATGTATATACATACATATAAAACGAACGCAATAAATAGTTACACTTCCCCAGTAACTGACTGGGTTTTCCCAATAACTAAATACATTTCCGCTTAGTAAAAAGAAAATATAACCCGAACAAAATAACAAGAGCGAAATATAAAAGTAATCCGCTAAAAATTGCGATTCCCCCTTTGAGTAAGATGAAGCGATCTCGGTCAAAATAATGACATTTATCTTTTAATATGTATGATACGGGTCTAATAATCGTTCTTTTCTCTTTGTGTAAGATATATGACTTTACAACCAATTGCATTCGTCCTCTGAAAAATAAATACAAAGCGTGCTTGCTTGACAAGTGAGAGCATGTACAGAAGGTGAAATTCTTTCGCACTGACCAGCATTTACAGTGAAAGGCGACTTTCTTAGAATAGTTCTGTAATTAAGATGAAAAGCAAAAATAGAAACGTCTTATATATATATATATATATATATATATATATATATATATATATATATGTATATATATACAGTATACATATATGAGTCATATAATATATATATATATATATATATATATATATATATATATATATATATATATATATATATGTATATGTATATACCACAGTTTGTCATCAATGTGAAAAGGTTTTGTGAAAACGTCAAATCTACAAAGTTGTAGGAATATTCGTACCCCCAAAAATCGTGTGACGTATCATGCTCAACGAAAATATCAGTTGCATGAAACTTAATTGACAACGTAATATTAATACAATTACAAAATAATATTAATACAATTACAAAATAGTGCAGAATGATATTTTCCGACTTTGCGGTAAGCCATCTTCACAATAATTACATCTGGAGCAACCGAACATCGGAGGTGCAAAGCGAATATTCTAACTGAATACAAGCTGTTAATTCAACGTGTGATGATGGTAAGGCTCGGGTGTCTTGTAATTCAGTAATCTAACTAAATATACGGTTATATTCGAGCATAAAATGCCAATTGAGTTTTAGTTTTCTGTAAAAGAAAACTATTGTGCCGGCTTTGTCTGTCCGCCCGCACTTTTTCTGTCCGCCCTCATATCTTAAAAACTACTGAGGATCGAGGGCTGCAAATTGGTATGTTGATCATCCACTCTCCAGTCATCAAACATACCAAATTGCAGCCCTCTAGCCTCAGCAGTTTTTATTTTATCTAAGACGCACGATTATGGCTAATTTTAACTTTAAATAAAATAAAAACTAGTGAGGCTAGAGGGCTGCAAACTGGCATGTTGATCATACACCCTCCAGTCATCAAACATACCAAATTGCAGCCTTCTGGCCTCAGTAGTTTTTATTTTATCTAAGACGCACGATTTAGGCTTATTTTAACTTTAAATAAAATAAAAACTACTGAGGCCAGAGGGCTGCAATTTGGTATGTTTGATGACTGGAGGGTGGATGATCAACATGCCAATTTGCAGCCCTCTAGCCTCAGCAGTTTTTAAGATCTAAAGGCAGACAGAAAAAGTGCAGACAGAATAAATGGCGGACGGACAGACAAAGCCGGCACTATTAGTTTTCTTGTACAGAAAACTAAAGAAACATTCACACACACTCAAATTCATGACATCATAAAGGTTGTTTACCTTCTTTGTGGCAACATTCTAGACCAACACTATTTATAGATCAATTTCAACAGGCACAACAGTATCCAGAAGGTAACTGCGGTTCGTCTCAGTCAGGAGCAATATTTTCCAAATGAATTTCTAATTTTGTTTCTTTGGTGAGAAAGAATATGATAACGTAAATGAATTTGATAAAAGACCCCAGGTAAAATTATAGCATCGTATTTTTTTTTTGTTACTGCCATTGTCAATGTTTGTATTTTTGGAGAGACAAATGTAAATCATTGCAGGGCCGAACCTGGTACGGCTCAGAACTTTTTCTGTAGCGACTTTGCAATGCATTTTTGACAATTGTCACTTTCTTCCTCCTCTACCTTTCTTCATTGCTTTCGATCTAATCCCATTATTTATAACTTTCCCCCAACAAAAAGTTATTTCTATATTTTTTCCCCTATTCTATGCTTACTGCTCTTTCTAGTATAGTTGGATTATAGATGGATTATAGAATTTAGGCCAGAGGCCAAGCACTGGGACCTATGAGGTCATTCAGTGCTGAAACGGGAATTGACAGTGAAAGGCCTGAAAGGTGTAACAGGAGGAAAACCTCAAAGCAGTTGCACTATGAATCGATTGTTAGGAGAGGGTGGAAAGTAAGATGGAAGAAAGAGAATATGAAAGGAGGTACAGTAAAAGGAACGAAAGAGGTTGCAGCTAGGAGCCGAAGGAGCCGCTGCAAAGAACCTTGAGTAATGCCTACAGTGCACCGCTGCGGATCTCATTCTAGTATAAATAACGATAATAAAGATAATTTTGGATCCAAGCATTCCTTTCATCACGCAGGAAGACGGAGAAGAGAAGCAGAGAGACCGAAAATTCCCTTTGTTTTTAACACAAGAATTTTTTTTTCATCCTTCATTTTTCATATTCATATCGCCCAAATTCCTCGCAGGGAACCACTCGTATGCGAGATCACACCTACACTTGAGAATGCACTTGCTCCATGTTTGGATTGCACCGGATTTATGCTGGGGTTTGCCTCAACTTCGTCCCCGAATTCGTTTTGTGCTTGTAGGTTTTGCATCGTGATATCTGCTGCTGCTGCGTCTTCGAAGCTTTCCTCCTGTCAGGTTATGTATGTATGTATGGATGTATGTATGTATGTATGTATGTATGTATGTGTATATATATATATATATATATATATATATATATATATATATATATATATATATATATATATATATATATATATACATACAAATATATTTATATATATATATATATATATATATATATATATATATATTATATATATATATACATATATATATATATATATATATATATATATATATATATATATATATATATATATATATATATATATATATATATATATATATATATATATATATATATATATAGCTACCATTTCTTCCTAGTTGGAAGGAGGACCAGTTTTCCTCCTGCCTACACCTACAGCCAACACCACCACCACCGCCGCTTCTGCCGCCCTTACTTTCCCCTCGCCACGCGCTGCCTGCCTGCCTGCCTGCGCTTATCGAGCGCTTTCATTTCTTTCCTGCGATGCGGAGAAACCCAGGCAGGCGCATATCAGCTTTCACATATGGATATCGCCGGCAGATTTTTCTGTCTGCCGCGAACTCCTCCTTACTTTCCTACTTCCCTTCTTTCCTACTTCCGCGGCATGTCTCCTCCTCCTACGTCCGTGCGACGCCCTCTCGGGAAATGTCCAAAGGCGGCTGTAGCGCCGTAATGTAGGTCGGTGGTGGGTTTGCCCCCCTCTCGCCATTTGCATTCATTTCGAATGGAACGATACCGCCACTGCACGGAGGGTTAATTCTTGTTTATTTAGTGTTGCTTCATTAATCTGCTTTGATATTTTTCAGCTGATAAGAAAAATGAAATAACCGAACTCGTGATTTGCGTTCATTTCAAATGGAGCGATGATGCTTCTCTGTGGCGGAAATTCTTGTTTAATTAGTGACTCTTGATGACTCGTTTTCATATTTTGGAGCAGATACGAAAAATCTGAAATGCAGGAGAGATGTCTAAAGCCCCCTTCCATATACTGAACTCATGATTTGTATTAATTTCTAATGAAATGATAATGCAACTCCATGAAAGATTAGTTTTTATTTAATTAGTTGCGCTTGACAATCTTCTTTGATAT
>NC_089764.1:30488735-30493735 GCF_040412425.1 Macrobrachium rosenbergii | reverse complement strand
TTTCTTAGGATTTCTTTCGGCTTTTGCCTGGAAAACCGTTTCCGAATGTGTATGTGATTCACGGCTTCAAACTGAATTGAACTGAATTGAATGGAGAATTTAGGCCAAAGGCCAAGCACTGGGACCTATGAGGTCATTCAGCGCTGAAATGGAAACTGACAGTAAAAGGTTTGAAAGGTGTAACAGGAGGAATATATCGCAGTTGCACTATGAGTCATTTGTTAGGAGAGGGTGAAAAGTATGACGAAGGTAAAGAATATGTATGAACGGAGGTACAGTAAAAGGAACGAAAGGGGTTGCAGCTAGGGGCCGAAGGCACGCTGCAAAGAACCCTAAGTGATGCCTACAATGCACCGCATGAGGTGCACTGACGGCACTACCGCCCTACGGGAAGTTTGGCGAACTGAAAGCATCCTGAGAAAGTCTACAACCATTTGAGTGAAAGGAATGGAATTTATTTATACTAAAAATACATTGATCTAAAATATAATTCACCGCACTGTTTTCTTTACATTTTTTCCAGGTGATCTAAAATCACAAAAACAGAAAAAATCCACCACCTATCATATTTTATTCACAAAGTAATAATTCACTTTGGTTATCAAACTCTACGGCAATTGTGCGTAGGATTTGATTTTCTTCAGTTTGGAATGTTTGAGACGTGGAGGGGTAACCATTCAACAGTAAGGTCCCATCTCTCCAAAAGTTGCGTTTCCATCCCTACCAAAATTTAATCACTTGTTCCCATCTAAGAGGTCCACCTCAGGCCAAATTTTCGCAAAAATCAACACACGACTTTATACGTAATCCGGCAAACAAATAAATAGGAAAAGTAGAAACTAAAAAACTAAGAAACAAACTGATATATAAAAAAAAAAAACAATGATTAGCCGGATAGGTACAACAGGTAAATCAAGTGGTAGAACTCTGCCAAGTTTACAGTTTTTATTCCAACATAACGGAAGAAAATTTCCATGAAATTTACGAATTCTAGAACAAAATGTATGTAATTGTAAAAGCGGCAATGCCCTCTTGACTTCCCGAATTCATTACACTTTTGGGATATGCTTGTCACCACAAAGCCTTTGATCCAAGCGCAAGAAATATGAAGCAGTTCTTATGTCCGGTGGTGGGTTCATTTCTCGCTGCCAGACATCAGAACTGCTTCATATTTCTTGCACTTCGATCAAAGGCTTTGTGGTGAGAAGCGTACCCAAAACGTGTGATGAATTCGAGAAGTCAAGAGAGCATTGTGGTTATTACAATTACATAAGCATCTGGTAAAAAGTGACCAGTAGATTTTATATTATATGAATATATATAATATATATATATATATATATATATATATATATATATATATATATATATATATATATATATATATATGTATATATGGTTTTCTGGATATTTTCACCTCTGACTCATAGAGTTTCCTAGATAATCCAACTGTCCTTAAAACGCTAGCTAATTATTTTGAAGAGAGAGAGAGAGAGAGAGAGAGAGAGAGAGAGAGAGAGAGAGAGAGAGAGAGAGAGAGGCAGGATTTATTGATTTTAAGATCATTAAATTCGTTGTTTACTTTAATGACAGTTCATCAGCCGTGTTTTTATAATTTAAACAAGTAAAGAATTCGCTGAAGTTTCTTCAGCGCAATCGAGTTTTGTGTACAGCCGCTACAGCGTATAATCAAGGCCACTGAAAATAGATCTATGTTACGGTGGTCTTGGTATAATGCCGTATGAGCCGCGGCCCATGAAACTTTAGCCGCGGCCCGGTGGTGGCCTATCCTATATTGTTGCCAGTAACACGATTATGGCAATCTTTAACCTTGCGTAAAATAAAAACTGCTGAGGCTAGAGGGCTGCAATTTGGTATGTTTGATGATTGGAGGGTGGGTTATCAACATGCCAATTTGCAGTCCTCTAGCCTCAGTAGTTTTTAAGATCTAAGGGCGGACAGAAAAAGTGCGGACAGAAAAAAGTGCGGACAGAAAAAGTGCGGACAGAAAAAGTGCGGACAGAAAAAAGCGCGGATAGAAAAAGTGCGGACGGACAGACAAAGCCGGCACAATAGTATTTTTTACAGAAAACTAAAAGTAAAGAGGCTACCCTTCCTTCATTCACGCATTCAGCAACCCTTCACAACATATTCTGCAACACTGCAACAGCATTCCCTTCAAAACATTTCTCCTTCTTGGAATCTTTCACTCTGAGATGACTTTCTCTGTCAAACTTTCCCTCCGCGCATTTGGCTTTCCTCAAGAAAATATTGACTCCTACGCGTGTTTATTCGCCTCCCCAAACATTTCGCTTTCTCCTTAATTCCGGCATTTTTTTGTTTATTCTCCTGCCAATCCTACGAAGTCATTCTCGCTTCTGCCTGATAATTACGCATTGAAAAATCGTATTCTATCTTTTCCAAGGCTTCACTTCCTATCTTCTTCCGCTCTGCCGTGATCTATCTACGCGAATCCTCTTCAGTAATGTATATCTATGACAGGTAGTTTTTTTAGCTGACTTTTGAGACTTGATTCTTCCCAAATTTCGATCGATTTTAACTCTGGCATTTATCCTGCCCAAGTTTTCCTCCACCATCCCCGTAGATTCCTTTTCAAGTCCTAGGTACATTTCCCTGAACCACAAAATGATCAAAGATATATCCAGCCACTCTTCAATGCTTGTCAGTACATTAGTCAGTATAGGCATATGTATATGTATGTATATATATACAGTATAAATGCTTATATGTTATAAATATGTGTATATATTATATATATATGTATATTATATTATATATGTATATACATATATATACTTATATATATGTATATATACATATATTTATAACATATACATAATATATGTATAAATATATATAGTGTATATATACATATACATATAACTATCCAAATTCAAGAAAATCATGGAATTTCTAGCAAATCAAATATGACGTTTCTTTAATGATAAAAACACAAAAAAGACAACTGAAAAGTAAGGCAAACGGAAGTGAAATTTGGAATACTATTATATCCTGTGCATTATTTGACATTATTGTGTTCCACAATTATCTGCTTTGACAGAGTAATTTTTTTTCTTGAAAATTGTTGATAAAATAAATTGAACCTATTTGCATTTTAAATATATATACGTGTAGATATATAAACAAGTAAAAAATGCGCCGAAGTTTCTTCGCCGCAAGCAGGTTTTCTGTGCAGCCACTACAGCGTATAATCAAGGCCACCGAAAATAAATATACCTTTCGGTGTTCTCGGTGTAATGCTGTATGATCCGCCGCCCAAGAAACTTTAACCACGACCCGATTATAGCTAACTTTAACCTTAAATCAAATAAAAACTACTGAGGCTAGAGGGCTGCAATTTGGTATGTTTGATGATTGTGGGGTGGATGATCAACATACCAATTTGCAGCCCTCTAGCCTTGGCAGTTATTTGGGCATTTCATCCCGTGCAAAATTCAGATATCTCTGATACTTTTAACCGAGGTTTTTTTGAAGATTTTATCGAGTTGAGTTGAATATAGAATTTAGGCCAAAAGCCAAGCACTGAGACCTATGAGGTCATTCAGCGCTGAAATGGAATTGATAGTAAAAGGTATGAAAGGTGTAACTGGAGGAAAACCTCTCAGCTGCACTAAGGAAGAACAGTTAAAAGGGGCGGAAAGTAAGATGAAAAAGATAATATGAATGGAAGTGCAGTAAAAGGATTGAAAGGGGTTGTAGCTAGGGGCCGAAGGGCTGCTGCAAAGAACCTTTAGTGATGCCTACAGTGCACCCCGTGAGGTGCACTGACGGTACTACCCCTACGAGGATATGATGTTTTTTGGAGATTTTTTTGTCACGCGAGCAATCATTCAATACCCCTCTCAGAATCCGTACTCACAAGCACAAAAGCTCACAAAATACTACATTTTTACTGCTTGCATGGCGCAGGCAATCTCAAAGACAGCTGCTGCCAATGTTATGGGTGCGGTTTGAGATATAATATCAACTCACATGATTTTTTGATAATTGTCACTTTCACTTCCTATTTTCCCATTTTATAACAGCTGCCTCGTCAGATTGTGAGGATTACGGAATCTCTCATGGGAAATAGGTAATTGGAATCAGTGTCAATTCCAAATATAGAGTCAGGTTATCAAGACGTACGTTGAAGTGTAATTGTTTTTTAAGGCGATGAAAATTTCTGGAAAACTTTAACTCAAACATCAGAGAGAATATTGAAATTACCCTTTTCATACAGACATATAGAAAAGCTTATCTAACACCTGTGAGGATTATTTTCCCCTATTATTAGTATTATTATTATTATTATTATTCAGTAGATGAAACCTATACATATGGAACAAGCCCACCAAAGGGGCCACTGACTTGAAATTCAAGCTTCCAAAGAATATGGTGTTCATTAGGAAGAATTAAGAGGAAGTAAAGTGAAATACTTAAAAAAAAAAAAAATCCAAAGAACCATTAGCAATGCCTACAGTGCACCCCATGAGGTGCACTGATGGCCCTACCCACCTACGGGGTGAAAACGGTGAACAATAACACTGACATAAGTAACATAAACGATGCAAATGAGAACTAGCGATTTAGCGTATAAACGTGTCATCAAAAAGTACTTATTCCAGTCATTGTTATCGTGATAGCTGGTTTTGATGCAGCCATTATTACTGTGACGCTGTTCTTATTGCCGTACAGTTCAAAAGTTACATTTCCATAGCTGCCCCCGATATCCTGCACTGTCAGAGAGACACCATATGTGCCAACCCGGCAATTATCAGCCGAATTGTAATAGACCATCGACTTCAGACATGACTGGTTTCTGCTGTGTCCCCGAGACATACACTACACTACACTACTTCTTTCACTTGCATGGGTCCAGGCCGACTCCCGCCTGAGTTGACGTGACCCATAATTCTAATGAGACACAAGATTATCTGTTGGCCATCTGGCGTTTCAATACCGAGTAAGTGGCCGCAAAT
>NC_089764.1:30423735-30483735 GCF_040412425.1 Macrobrachium rosenbergii | reverse complement strand
ATATTTGTCAGTAAATGTTTTGAAGGCTAGAAATATGGAAGTTATGGTATAAATGAAACCAACGTAAAAGGGCTGGGTATGTGTGTGTGTGTTTTTTTTTTATTGAATGCAAAGGCAAGTTGACTGAGAAACAGACTGCATGCTGAAGTTGAAGTTTCTGAAGTGAATGACTGAGAAAAGTCCTCTCTCTCTCTCTCTCTCTCTCTCTCTCTCTCTCTCTCTTTATTTGTCCATTATATTTATTTGTCCATTATATACATTATATATATATATATATATATATATATATATATATATATATATATATATATATATATATATATATATATATATATATATATATATATATATATAAACAGTATATCTCGAACATTATAATGTCAGGATTAAAAATAAATTATATTCATTTGTTCATGTTATCACATGACTTTTTTAAAATTACGTCACGAATAGCTGGCACCTAATCACCCTCACAGATTGGAAGAAGCAAATAGCATGCAATTGAATAGGATCTGGTGCTTTGGCTGAACGCTATTTCCTGCTTTGATTCACACGGTTGGACATTGAATCAGCTGATGAAAATGCAGGGTGTACTGACACCACCCCTTTGAAATCCGAGTGCACTGCTCTCGTTCATTTTGGCATAATGAGGCCCCTGTGTTTTCCGTCGCTCCCGTGATGGAATGAATGATTACTTGACAAACACGCACAGAGTCCATTCCCACCTCGTGCGGTGCACTGTAGGCGTTATTTAAGGTTCTTTGCAGCGTCCCTTAGGTCCCTAGCTGCAACCTCTTTCATTCCTTTTACTGTACATCTGTTCATATCATCTTTCTTCATGTTACTTTCCACCCTTTCGTATTAATTGTTTTATAGTGGAACTGCTTTGAGGTTTTCCTCCTGTTACACCTTTCAAACCTCCTTTACAATTTCCATTTCAGCGCTGAGTGACCTCGTGGGTCCCAGCGCCTGGCCTTTGGCCTAAATTCTACATATTCCAATTCCAAAACAGCAAAAGGTGAAACCTGACGGCGCCTCTAACCACAAGTTATGGTACAAGTCACTTCAACTCTTATGGGTATTGCAAAGATCAGATACACGGCAGCCATTGTTTATAAAACGAAATTCGTCAACAAGAACTTTAAGGTTAACCAAGGCAGTGTTAGAGTAGCTCTGAAGAACAGTTAGACTGAAAAGCGCCTTTGGTTGACAAGCAAGAGATTCATTCTCTTCCTCTTTCTTCTGCACATGACCTGATGTTCGTGGGACTTCACCCGTGACGCGTAGAGATCAAGTGAATGAAATTGCTGCGAAAATGTCTCTTATCAATTAAGGGTTTGTCCTGGATGCCACAAATCGCTTCGATGCCCCGTGCCTGTGATGATCCGGTGTAATTTCAGAGTAGAGGAAGGTTCTTCATTAATTCTCTACCGTAGGGGGGTTAGTGTCGTCAGTGCACCTTATGTGTGCACTGTAGGCATTATTTAAGGTTCTCTGCAGCGTGCCTTCGGCCCCTAGCTGCAACTTCTTTCGTTCTTTTTACTGTACCTTCTTTAATGTTCTCTTTCTTTCATCTTAATTTCCACCCTCTCCTGACAATTGATTTATATTGCAGCTGCGGGTTTTCCTCCTGTTACACCTTTTTAACCTTTTACTGTCAATTTCCCTTTCAGCGCTGAATGACCTCATAGGTCCCAGCGCCTGGCCTTCGACCTAAAATCTATATTCCTGTCCTGTCCATAGCGTTCAATGGATGCGCCGTTTTTGTCAGTTTCAGTCATGACAAAGTTCCAAGATGAGGAAATGCAGTCATTCATTTATTTTTATTCAGAGTTCGCCTCACGGTGTCTGGTTCGGACGAAATTCTCCCTATAAGTCCTTGTAGAAGTCTTTTATAAAACGATGGGATCGAATATCTTTATTTTCCATTATATTTCTTCATTTTGTATCCTGCTCTGGTTCTAATTTGAGAGAGAGAAAAAAAATGACGAACGGACAAACTTACTGAAAAATACTCGTAGTAGCATGAGTCTTGACTTGGAGAAACAAATCCACAGTTTTGTATGGGTACAAATGTATTTAAAGATAAATCTAAACAGATTTTTTTTTTTATACATTTGTACCCATACATAACTGTGGATTTGTTTCTCCAGATTAACCTATGTTAACGTCTCTCTCCCTTCCTGATGGAGAACCTTAAACTGGTCTAATAACAGTAAAAGGTAGCGTACTAAAATTGCAGTCGTTATCACTGATGATTAAGTGAATTTAATCTCCCTAAGAAATGTGTCACTGAAATTGCAGTTGTTATCACTGATGATTAGGTGAATTTAATCTCCCCACGAAATCTGTCTAGCTACAACAGAGGTAGGTTTCATGGCGAGTAACGTGAAGAATTCCCTCGAACCGTGACAAAGCGGAACTGGTCTCTCTATCCCTGACCCGTGAAAGTATCTCCTTGCAGTGTGCCTACGTAGACAGCGGGACAGCTTAATAATACGGCCTTGTATTATTTCTGATGTTCTTTCATTCAGAATTCCCGGTGCACTGTAGGCATAACTTAAGGTCCTTCGCAGCGTCCCTTCGGCCTCTAGTTGCAACCCCTTTCGTTCCTTTTACTGTACCTCCGGTCATATTCTCCGTCTTCCATCTGACTTTCCATCCTCTTTAACAACTGTTTCAGAGTGCAGCTGCGAGGTTTTCCTCCCGTTACACCTTTCAAATCCTTTTGACTCTCAGTTTCCGTTTCAGCGCTGAATGGTCTCATATGTCCCAGCGTTTGGCCTCTGGCCTAAATTTTATATTCCTTTCCTTTGCCGTTTTGGTTTACTTTGATTGTCGATGTTTGTAGTTTTAGGCTGAGAGAGAGAGAGATTTTAGTGTTACTCATGATTGATCTGAAAGCCCGGTTTCAACATTCTCCTGTGGGAAGATAATGTAAGCTCTTTTAAAACCACTTGCATTCGTGATGTTTTCAAGTTCTTGGGTAACATTCTTGCTTGTACCCTGTGTGCTTTCGCAACGACGATTATTTTTACTGTTTTCAGTCACACAAATGATTAAAATTAACCTTAACAATGAAGAATATTAATCGTAAGCCAGCTGGAAAACATGTGACGGCAACAGAAAAATTCCCTTAAGATCAAGTTTGTATTCCGGCGAAGAATCTAGAAGTTTTTTTATTTATTTTTTATAAGTGAGCGTGGCATGTCAAGAAGCTGAATCCCGAGTGACAGGCCTATGAATACGATATGAGCAGAGAAATTAAAAAGGGTCTTAGGTTTCCTGAATAACTTCTGATACATTTTACAGCAAGATGAAGTCAAGCTCTGTGACTAACACTACGCAAGAATCCTCTCTTAGAATCTCCCCGCTAGGGTCTTTGTTTATTTTCACTTAACCTCATAAATCGAGGAGAAATAATGACGGAAGTTAAATCAAATGTTTTGAGGAACTACAAGTGTTGTACTCCGTAGGGGGCCAGTGCCATCGGTGCACCTCATGCGGTGCACTGTAGGCATTACTTAAGGCTCTTTGCAGCGTGCCGCCTTCAGCCCCTAGCTGCAGCCCCTTTCATTCCTTTTACTGTACTTCTGTCCATATTCTCTTTCTTCCATCTTACTTTCCACTCTCTTTTAACAATTGATTCATAGTGTAACTGTTGTGAGGTTTTCCTCCTGTTACACCTCTCAGACCTGCCTACTCTCATTTTCGCTTACACCGATGAATGACCCCATAGGTGCCAGTGTTTGGCCTTTGGCCTAAACTCTTTAGTCCAGTCCAGTCCAGATGAAGATAGCACCAACATCCGTTAATTCAGTAACAGACTAAAATTTTAAGTATAAAATTTCTCTCTCTCTCTCTCTCTCTCTCTCTCTCTCTCTCTCTCTCTCTCTCTCTCTCTCTCTCTCTCTCTCTCTCTCTCTGTGGTCTTTTTTGATAGATGGCGTTACGTCATATCGAAATCAAACCTACGAAAGTTTCTGCTCTTTCTCTCCTTCAAATCATTCAGGGATTCTGACTCAGATCGAGACCGAACCCCGGTCTTTTCAAAAATGAGAGGCCAGGGCGTTGCCAGTTGACCTGCAGAGGTCATAAAAGAAGTTGGAACCTATGTACTCCTGCCTAGGAAAAACCTCAGGTACAGGAGTACTGTACTTAGGTTCCAACTTCTTTTATGACCTGTGCGAGTCAATTGGTAACGGCCTGGCCTTTCGTTTGAAAGACCAGGTGAGGGTTCCTGATGTGAGTGATATCAGATAATATATATATATATATATATATATATATATATATATATATATATATATATATTTATAAAATACTTGTATGTGTATATATATATATATATATATATATATATATATATATATATATATATATATATATATATATATATATATATCATACATATACATACACATATATATATATATATGTGTGTGTGTGTGTATGCCATTTTTATATGGTCAATAAGAATATCTGCTCGTTCAGAACTGCACGCACTGGCAAGTTACTTCCTTTCCCAGAATTTCGCATTTCTGGAGCAACCTTTCATACCCTCCCAATGCATTCCAAAGGCCTGAAACTGGGACGGACATACCCTGAGGTCATTTCCGCCATATAAAGTTTCAGAATCACGTTCCGTCATTCTCGGATGGTGTCATCAGCCGTCGAGAATACGAAATGAAGACTGATCCCCACTTGGGGTGTGAGGGTGAATTTCTGTCCCTCTGGTAAATAAGTGAAAATTCACCGTTGCATAATGATTAATGAATACGGGCTTCAGTTCACTCAAATATGTCTTCTGTGATTCCGCCTTAGGTTACTGGGAATCTCAGCTTCCTCTCATTCCAATCAAAATTACGTTCTGCTTTGAAAGGACAAGAGGAAATTAATGCCCGCTAAGTTTCTGTCTTTAAATCAGTGTTGAAAGGAATAACCTTAACTTTATTTCATCATTTACGATGTTATAAGTAAATCATTCATAGCATATATTAAATATGACGTTGAACATTGTATTTTTTCTCAGTTTATTTCGGAGCTGGCGGTAAATTCTCCCAGTCGACATCACTTTAACCAATGGCAGTTGCCGAGCAAAAGGAACAGCCAGTCACGATTCATCTCAGTGATATCAGCTGCGGATATTTACTGTCAGCCCAGAAAAAATGTATACATTTCACATTTTTCCACCCCGTAGGTGGGTAGTGCCGTTAGTGCACCTTATGCGGTGCACTGTAGGCATTACTTAAGGTTCTTTGCAGCATGCCTTCGGCCCCTTGTTGCAACCCCTTTAGTTTGTTTTACTTTACCGCCTGTCGTATTTTCTCTCTTCCGTCTTACTTTCCACCTTCTCCTAACAATTGAGGTTTTCCTCCTGTTACACCTTTCAAACCTTTTTACTCTCTATTTCTTGTTTCAGCGCTGAATGACCTCATAGGTCTCAACGCTTGGCCTTTGGTCTAAATTCTATGTAATCAATTCAATTCTCATTTTTCCAATTGGAGAGCTATATCCATTTTCTTTTTTTTTATTTCCAGAAGGCAAGAAGGTCGATGTTGACGAAAGAGCAGCCTACGACAATCCGCACTTCCAGCCGGACGAAACTTCGTTTGGTGAGTGACTGGAAAACTCCTCCTATGTATCGTAATACTTTGTCCCTTATAAACAACTCCTGTGTAATGTTGCTCCTTAAGTATGACTCTGTCTCTCACCAACAGATACATCAAACTACAAAAGCTTTTTTCCTTCGTCCACCACAGTCACCGTCTTTGTCATGTTCTTCTGATTTTCTCTTTAGTAGTTTTCCCATTTTGCTCTCAACTTATTTCACTTGGTAGCTATAATCCTGCAAAACCGCTTTTTGAGAAATATGGTCCTTAGAAAATTCGCTGACAAAGATGATCATGTTTCTTCGCTAAGAGCAAAGATTAAATGGGGAAAATGTATAAATGTTATATTAAAAAGCCATTTCCCTGGTCATAACAAGTATCAAAGATAATACTCCCTAAATCCAAAAAAATAAAAAAAATAAACAGTTGAAGAAATCTAGAATTTTTCATCTTGTAAAGGAAATGGTATTAACGTCTGAACAACTGTTTTCCCACGCTTCGTGTAGTTAAATGAATCTCTCTCTCTCTCTCTCTCTCTCTCTCTCTCTCTCTCTCTCTCTCTCTCTCTCTCTCTCTCACACACACACACACACAAACACACACTTGATTTTTTAAAATATGAAGTTAACATTCATTATGGAATAGAAAGCACATATATTTATTTTTCCAATACAGATTATCAATTTTGAGAGAGAAACAACTCCCTCTGTAAGTTATTTGTCGTGCTTTGCATAGAACACAATATTAAACGTAATGGAACCGAACAACTCTTCTGCTTAATGTCCCCGTAGGGGCTAGTGCCGTCAGTGCACCTCGTGCGGAACACTGTATGCATTACTTAAGGTTCTTTGTAGCGTCTCTTCGGCTCCTAACTGCAACCCCTTTCGTTCCTTTTACTGTACATCCTTTCATACTCTCTTTCTTCCATCTTACACTCCACTCTCTGCAAACAATTGATTCATAGTGCAACTGCTTTGAGGTTTTCTGCCTGTTACACCTTTCAAACCTTTTTCCTCTCTACTTCCGTTTCAGCACTGAATGACCTCATAGGTCCCAGTACTTGGCCTTTGGCCTAAATTCTATATTCAATTCAATTCTGTAAAGTTTCAACTCGCTCATTCCAGTTTAGTGTCGACATAAAATGATTCAAGGTCGCCTCAGTTTTGCTACTTTGTTGTATGAAGTTAATGATGCATTATTTAGCTGAAATAATGATTAGTTGATACATGGGTCACAGTGAGACCACAGCAGTATGTAAAGAGCTTCTTCCACTGACAGTGGCGTCGCAGTGGGGGAGCCAGGCCCCCCAAGTCAGATGCTTCCCCCCCCCCGCCGTTAAAATTCCCTTTGTAGCTAAACTTCAACCCTTATACAGTATTTGATACATTTGCATATCAGTAAGAGTTGAAAATGAATTGAAAACTGAGCTCTATAATTTCAAATACAGGTTTACTAATTACTAATACCATCCTTTTCCTTCATTCACATGGGTATATACATTCGAGATTAATATATTTTACTAATTACAGAATCGGGACATTATTTTCATGTAATTTTCTCTGGCTCCACCCCCAAAAAATATCTTGGCCCCAACTATGGTCCCTGCTGATGGAATGCCAGCTACGCCACTGTCACTGGTGGGCAGAGTAACATTGATACTTGCTTTTCACGTTAGAGTTGCGCATTTAAGAAATGCTTCAGTAACACCGATAATATCTTGCTAAACGATGCTAGCCCATGTTCATTTATTCCTCAAAGGAACCTTGTATTTTTTAAGGAAATGTAGTCATAACATGCGACAATTACTCATAGCTACATATTCTGTGCGCATCATATAAGCCTGGACTGATGTTTTGATGAAATCATCCGTTGCACTGGAATATAGAAAAAAATAATACTGGAACCTCTCACGAGGCCATCTCAGAAATCAGAATTCCACTTCCGTCCTGCACCAGCAGTTAATCTCCTCTCCTGTCAGACTTCTAAACAATGTGGCGTGGGCGCTCTTGTCACCTTTATTTTTAGCTTGGTAAATCATCCCTGCGTAATTGATCTCCGAATGCACACACACACAGAAGGATAAAAAATCCTGCGATTGAGAGCCACTGGCAAATATCCAATTCCAGATGTCTTTCGACGATAAACTGGTTGGTATTTATTGCTGTACTTAATATTTTCATTGGGTATTGTCAACTTGACCGGAAATGCCATGGAGTCGAGCTTTATCTGGAAAACTGCGTCTTTGGTGACAACTAGTTACACCTGGGTTTTATTGTAGTGCTTTGGTACTGCATTCTTTAGGTTGGATTTGCAAGCAAGCAATAAAGGGATATTGTAGTGCTTGAAAAACTGCATCTGTGATGACAACTAATTACAGTTTTTATTTTAATTTTGTAGTGCTTTGGTACTGCATTTGTTAGGGTGGATTTGCAAGCAAGCAATAAAGGGATATTGTATTGAAAACTGCATCTGTGATGAGAACTAATTACAGCTTTTTTTTTTTTTTTTGTAGTGCTTTGGTACTGCATTTGTTAGGGTGGATTTGCAAGCAAGCAATAAAGGGATAATGTAGTGCTTGAAAAACTGCATCTGTGATGACAACTAATTACAGTGTTTTTGTTTTTATTTTGTAGTGCTTTGGTACTGCATTTGTTTGGGTGGATTTGCAAACAAGCAATAAAGGGATAATGTAGTGCTTGAAAAACTGCATCTGTGATGGCAGCTAGCTACAGTTGTGTTTTCTTTTTTACTTTGTAGTGCTTTGGTACAGCATTTGTCAGGTTGGATTTGCAAGCAAGCAACAAAGGAATATTATAGTACTTTGAAAGCATTGTCCTTGGTATGTTCACAGTTATGCAGATAACGACAAAACAAATGAATAAATGAGTGGATAACAAAACAAGATACATCAGTATCTGGGCCAAAGGGGTCGTCGGGAGCGGATGAGGTTCAGCGGGTCTCAAAAGGCCATCTGTTATAAAAGTGTTGGCACATTGCTGTACGCCCAGAGAATATCTGATGATTTAATTTCCAGCAGTTTCCAGTTACCACGAAGCCCTTTTCATATTCTTCTGCCGTAGGAGGGTAGTGCCGTCAGTGCTCTTCACGTGGCGACCTTTAAGCACTCCTGAAGGTTGTTTGCAGCGTCCCTTCGGGCCCCAGCTGCACCCACTTTTTACAAAAGCCTTTTGCTTTATTTGCGTTCCAGCTTCCTCTCTTCCAACTTGCTGTCCAACCTCTCGTGACTGTGACTTCTCAGTTCCACCTTCCGAACCTTGTACTTCATCTTCATTTTCTAGAGCTCTTCATCCTGCCGTCCAACCACTCTAACTCCCAGTTTTCTCTGAAAGACTGAATGGCTGAAAGTGCCCCAGTGCTTGACTTTGTGGCCTCATTTTCATAAATAAATCAGTCGTGCTATGGAAATCATCTTTCCTAATAAGCCCTTTGTTGAATTGAATTGAATATAGAATTTGGGCCAAAGGCCAAGCACTGGGACCTATGAGGGTCATTCAGTGCTGAAACGGAAATTGACAGTAAAAGGTCTGAAAGGTGTAACAGAGGAAAACCTCAAAGCAGTTGCACTATGAATCAGTTGTTAGGAAAGGGTGGAGAGTAAGATGGAAAAAGAGAATATGAAAGGAGGTACAGCAAAAGGAACGAAAAGGGTTGCAGCTAGGGGCCAAAGAAGGCACGCTGGAAAGAACCTTAAGCAATGCCTACAGTGCACCGCATGAGATGCACTGATGCCACTACCCCCCTACGGGGAACAAGCCCTTTGTTACTAGGTTTCTTGTCTGTCCTTTCGGTACCTTTGACACCGGTATGTGCTGGTGGGACCCAGCAGAAATGAAATTCCTTACCACGAAAACAGGACAAATATTCACACCGAGGCCTCCGTCGCAATTGGATGCTTTATATCAGATCAGTCGGTTGTTCATAACTCATCCCAAGTGGGAAACCGTTCCTCAGGTATCGGTTCTCTGACCAATCTTTCAGTTAGTGATTCACTGAAGTACATATTAAATCAGCAGTGCTCTGCTTTGGCTGTTATTCCGTAATTTAATTAAACTTAATTGAATTGAATTGAATATAGAATTTAGGCCAAAGGCCAAGCACTGGGATCTATGAGGCCATTCATCGCTGAAACGGAAATTGAGAGTAAAAGGTTTGAAAGGTGTAACAGGAGGAAAACCTCAAAGCAGTTGCACTATGAATCAATTATTAGGAAAGGGTGGAAAGTAAGATGGAAGAAAGAGAATATGAAAGGAGGTACAGTAAAAGGAACGAAAGGGGTTGCAGCAAGGGGCCGAAGGCACACTGCAAAGAACCTTAAGTAATGCCTGCAGTGCACCGCGTGAGGTGCACTGACGGCATTACCCCCTCCCTACGGGGGTTATTTCATGATAATGTCCGTAATCTGGTTCTCGTCTCAGGTAAGGTACTATCATGACGTCCGTCATTATTTTCAGACCCAATCATGTTGACATTATCGTCATATTCGTCTCTTTGCTCGAATTTCTTCAAAAACAAGAAACTAGTAAAGAAATATAAAGTTTTAAGAGAAGATTTTTTTAAAACTATAGACAGACCATCTCGCACCATTATTCTGAAGGCTACGCAGAAATCAAGTTATTTCAATAGAGTCAGTTTAGCTGCATCAAATCAAAATGCGCGTGTTCTCTGATCATGAATTCAAATACTAAAAAAAAAAAAATAGGCTTGGCGCTGGGGATAATTATCATATGGTCCCTGAAAGTCCTGTAATTGGAGATAATTATTCCATCGTTCCAGAGCGTCCTGAGGACTGAAAATAACAATTATACTGTCATAGAGCGTCTTGATAACCGAAGATATAATTATAATATTATCCCGGAATGTCATTAAGACTGAGAAGGCTTCCTAATACTATTGGTGACTGATAATTCTAAACAAATTCTTCTTCTCCCTTTTCAAAAGTGGACTGCCTGAGAGAGAGAGAGAGAGAGAGAGAGAGAGAGAGAGAGAGAGAGAAATGATAATATTAAACCGGAATGTCATTGTGACTGAGAAGGCTTCCTAATATCATTAGTGACTGATAAATCTAAACAAATTCTTCTCCCTTTTCAAAAGTGGACTGCCTGAGAGAGAGAAAGAGAGAGAGAAATTATAATATTAACCCGGAATGTCACTAATATTGAGAAGGCTTCCTAATATCATTGGCAACTGATAACCTAAACAATTCTTCTCCCTTTTCAAAAGCGGGCTGCCTGAGAGAGAGAGAGAGAGAGAGACAAGAATGTTAATCTCCAGCATCGACTTCTAGGATGCTGAAGGGACAGGATGCTGGGAGTTCCTACGGAGTCCTTCGCCACCTTAGGCTTTTACAACGCTCCAGCATTTGGCTGTTGGCAAAGAGCCTGATGATGATGATGATGATGATAGCACTTTGTGATTTGGATTCGACGACGCCGTTGGCCCGGGTCATGCACCGGTGAAATACTTGGCTTTGCTAGCAATGCTCCATAGTCGTTTTCCATGAGGGCTGGTTTGGCTTCGGGGTATGTCGTCGTGGAACAAAGGGATTCATGAGTTCCTGTGTACATTTTCAAGTTCGTTGGGCCGTTTGGGGGAAATGTTGATTTAGTTTTGCGTATGAGAACTGAATGTGTTTATAGAGTGACGTGAGAATTAGATTTTGTACAGGTGGAGTGGGTTTGAATGCCGAATTCCAAGGCGGATTCGCCCTCTCGGTTTCAGTTCTGCCTCGGCATTACGTAACGCCGCAAGCATGATAGCGTCTACCCACCTCATGCTATATAGGTTGCCGCGCGGAACGACGACGGACGGCGGAGGCACGCCTGGAAGAAGTACTAACTAATCTCGGCGAATAAAAATTCCCTGCGAGCTATTGTGAGCCCGAGTAGTAGCGTAATCCATACCAGTATTTGTACCAAGCACGGCCAAGTGCGTATACCACGCCGTTTTTGCGCCCACGGCCGCAGGTGACTAACCTCAATTCCACCGCCCCCTTTTTTTTTTCTCTCCAGCGTGTATGGTAGTCATTCTTATAAGGTGTAACAACCCTCTACATGACAAACGATACGCTGTCCCTTTATTGCTTTGAGAACCGCGCATTGATTGGCTGGTTGATTCATTGATATCCCGGCATTGATAACTGCGTCCAATCGCCGCCTCGTTTGCGTTCGGGCCCGAGTTCTGATTGGCCCGCGGACGAGAGTGCCCGGTGGGGGAGGGGTTATTACTCTGAATGAGACGCAGGTGGGTAGCCGCGGGGCACGGACGACCTTGGTCAGGACCTAGACAGACGGGAAGGAGAATGGAAGGCGGTGAAGGAGGAGAAGGAGAATAATAAGGAGAAACAGAGGAGGATGTGAAGGAGTAGTGGACATGTGCCCCGATGACAACAGAGAGCGAATGAGGCCGCGGGGAGGCGCAAAGCAAATCAAGAGGCACTTCGACCCTGGGTATGAAAGACGAAGGGAGCTACGGCAGAGGGGCAGGAAGGCGGAACTGAGAAACCGGAGGGGGAGAGAGAGAGAGAGAGAGAGAGAGGCCCCAGCTCGGGACGAACGTGATGGAAGCCAAATATGACAAAAAAGAAGAAGACAAAATAATGTTAAGACTTCAGAACGACCCACAGCAGCCTCGGTTAATTGAAGAGAATGTGGAATCAGTGTCACTGTTTCCTTTGTTCTGAAAGAAGTCTCTACATAAAATTAACACTTAAATATTATCCAGCTTTAAATATATATGAGACAAACCACCCCTCCCCACACACACACAAACACACGCATGCACAAACACACGCACGCACAAACACCACACAGACGCGGAGTGACAGAGGAATTCAGGGAAAAAGATAAGAGAGAAAATATTCGAAGGTCGTCTCAAGAGCTGTGATATAAGTCGATATCGCTGCTGCTGCTGCTGCTGCGTCCTCGTTGTTGCCTCCACAGATAACAGAGATAGGTTGTGCTATACCACTATTATCGCTGCTACTACTGCTACTAATACCACTACTATCTTTTTTTTGAGCGTTTACAAATAGACTGAATGCTCAAAGACTGAATTTTCTTATTTTTGTGTGCACATCTTAAGTAACAGTGTTTTTTAAATCTTTTATAGATACACGCATATATAGGCTTGCATATACACACCTCTTTGTGTACACAGTCACACATACATATATTATATATATATATATATATATATATATATATATATATATATATATATATATATATATATATATATATATTATATATATATATATATATATAAATATATATATATATATATATATATATATATATATATATATATATAATATATATATATATATATATATATATATATATATATATATATATATATAAAATCTTCTGAAAGCCACCCGCTCCAGTCGACTAGATACCAAGTACATAATTCAGTGCACTGCCCTGGTCATGGAAACAAAATGCCCTTTTGAGTAAAATGCCCACATCATCAGTCAGCCTAGAGAGAGAGAGAGAGCGAGGGTGACGTATGATCTATTCTCTCTCTCTCTCTCTCTCTCTCTCTCTCTCTCTCTCTCTCTCTCTCTCTCTCTCTCTCTCTCTCTCTCTCTCTCTCAAGAGCATCCTCTCCATTTAAAGTATATATAAGTCCAGCCAGGTACAAAAAAAAAGGCATTACGGCAGGTAAATGAATCATGAATCCTGTAGGGTTGGAGGGACTTTTCCTTTCCCTGTATCAGATCACCCACACCTGGAAAGACCATGGTGACCAATATATGCCGAGTCCATCCCTGAGGAGAATCTGTGATGGGGCTTTTGACAAAAATCACGAGAAACTCCTCGAGAATATTTCGGGGTACCAGTCACAATCTGGTACCGACAGTCATGGGTTAATTACTGTAAGATCTCCTCAGTAATGTCTTTTATAAGTCCTTTAGAGGGAGAAAAGGGCAATTATTGTATGAAAGGAAAGAAAATACTCTGGCTCCCAAAGGAAAGTCAGCGGTTCGGCTCTACTCTAGGGATTGCATCTTAGAACAGAAGGCTTTGACAGATGGATAATTAGACTAGACCACTGGGTTTTTTTTTTATCATAGTTCATAAACATTTGATTTTTACTGTGAACTCTAATAATGGTCAGTTGTGAGGTTCACAGTCCCCAAAAAGGAATCTCGAAGTGTTGCAGGACATTCCAAATTCCTAAAATGATTTGGAAAAATAGGCTCCCTTTCATACTTGCAAGCCGATGTCACCCATTTAGAGAGACGACCGATTCTGTTATTCATTCCCATAATCTTATTGTTTTTAAAAATCTAATATATGACTATTTTTAGAGTTTACCATCCACGCCATTTTTCTTTGTTCAGTGATGCCACATCCGGCCAGTGGTGCTGAATGAGACTATTGTTCTACTGCCCAACAAATGCAAAACGTTTAGCAGTTAAATCCCTGTCAGAGGAAATACCTACCAAATTATATATCTGCCTTCCGCTGGGAAATATAATGAGAGAGCAAAGTGAATTGCACCTCACGCGGTGCACTGTAGGCATTATACTTAAGGTTATTTGCAGCGTCCCTTCGGCTCCTAACTACAGCCCCTATCATTCCTTTTACTGCAACTCCATTCATATTCTCTTTCTTCCATCTTACTTTCCACCCTCTCCTAACAATTGTTTCACAGTGCAGCTGCTTTGAGGTTTTCCTCCTGTTACACCTTCCAACCCTTTTTCTTCTCAGTTCCCCCTTCAGCGCCGAATGACCTCATAGGTCGTAGTGCTTGGCCTTTGGCCGAAATTTTACACTCCTTATATTCCATTCTTCAGAGGGAAACGCTTGGCCAGGGAGGAGGACGCCAGCGGCGGGAGACTTTCAGAATATGCACATCCTTTGTCATTCCTTAAAATAGATCCGACGCTGCTCATATTAGGGCCACGATTAAAATGGTCTGGAAGCGTTGGCTAAGCCATGACATCACTCTGGTTCTGAGAATCAATTCCCAGTTTATATATTCTCTTCATGAGAGTTGTAGGTGGTGTGAATACACACGCATACACACACCACACTCACACACACGCGCGCGCGCATTCATAGATATTAAAAGCCCGTCGGCACACGAAGTAAGCACTGCCATCGTAAACAGTAATGCACACCCAGCATTCGGTAATGGAGGCAAAAATATAAACAGAAATTACTGATAGTTTATTTTTTCACTTCTACGTGGCACAAGTGAACTAAGTATTACTGAGGAATACATAATAATTATAGTACATAAATTACGACTAAAAGAATGTTTTGAACCGACGAAATTTTCTCTTCCAAATAAAGTTTTCAGACAGTTATGCATATATATATACATATATATATATATGTATATATATATATATATATATATATATATATATATATATATATATATATATATATAATATATATATATATATAATATATATATATATATTATACATATATATATGTATCTTTTTTCATAATTATTTTTCGTAAAAGCAAGAAATTTTTATAAATCAGGTGAGTCTCTGACGTAAGTCAGCTGATTATGATGGGAATATAAAAATCGTGTCAATGGCAAGCTATTAGTAAACAGGAAGTATGTCGACTAAAACTTTGTCTCTCATCAATGATAAATAAAACCCCAGTCTTAAGAAGACATCCCACGTTATAAAGGACCCTCTGTAGAGTCCACCCACACTAGGTGTCTCTAGGGAAGCCTTGTGTCGCTCGGAGGTGTATAGGTTCCTCTAGATGAAAAGATGTCTTAGGAACCGGTTTTGGGTTTGATTTTCCTACACTGACAGAATGTATTTCTTCCATATCTCATCGTTGATGGAATTCCTAAACCAGTCTTCCTTATCTCCAACTAATATGGTGGAAGGAAGGCTAGAGAAGTTAACAGCATATTCTCGTAAGCTTTAAGTATTTATCTTTAATTATTCAAAACCCTTGCTTTTGGAACTTCAGAAGTTCAAGCGAAGGTGCAATGCATTACTGCCCTAATACTATTCTCCTTGCATTTCAGTACATATTTATATATTTGTTATTTTCTTAATTTATTTTTTATTCTAGTAAGTGGGATCTCTTCTTTCTGTATTTCCCTGTACCTCCTTTTACTTATTCCTAATGAACACCTTAATATTCTTTGGAAGCATGAATTTCAAGCCAATGGCCCCTTTGGTGGGCTTGTTCCATAGGAATAGGTTTCCTCTTCTGGATAATAATAATAATAATAATAATAATAATAATAATAATAATAATAATAATAATAATAATAATAATACCCAACCGACTGAATATGCGACCAATGAACCAAAGTTTCAGTAAAAGACGTATCATGGCAACCTCAAATTTATTCATATTTTTTAAATACTCACAGATGTATGTTGAAGTCATTCTCAAAGCTTTAGTGCTTTATCCGAACACCTGCCATCAGTTCTGCTAAAACCCCGAAATGTGACGTGAATTGTATGACTGAAAACTTGATTTACATTTATTTGGATAACTTCGTCTTCCAACACACACACACACACACACACACAAGAAAAAGCAAGCCTATTCATAGATTGACTTTCCTAGTGTCATATAAAGTACGATTATCTAATTGGGTATAGATCCACTATACTAAATCAAAACCACTCATTTCAAAGCAAATGAAGAAAGGTCTGTCATTCAGAAAAATGACATTTATGCTGTGTACATTACAAGACACTCCAGCTGAATCTTACAAGTGAAATCCCCGTAGGGGGTTAGTGCAGTCAGTGCACCTCACGGGGTGCACTGTAGGCATTACTAAAGGTTCTTTGCAGCGTCCCTTCGGCCCCTAGCTGCAGCCCCTTTCACTCCCTTTACTGTACTTCCATTCATATTATCTTTTATCCATCTTGCTATCCACATACTCCTAACAATTATTTCTTAGTGCAACTACGAGGTTTTCCTCCTGTTACACCTTAAAACCTACTTACTCCCAGTTTCCTTTCCAGCGCTGAATGACCTCATAGGTCCCAGTGCTTGGCCTGTGGCCTAAACTCTATATTCCATTCCATTCCTCCATTCCATTCCTTACAAGTGAAATGACAATAATGAAGCAATATCATACTGCCTGACTGATTGATGTGTTTTTCTGCCATAGCGCAGCATCAACCACCGTCAGTTATACCTGAAGTATGTTTTTGGCTATAAATAATTTGGATGAAAAAGATGGAGAAAAAAAACTCAGTTCTCAGCGAATTTTCGGGTGAATGAGGAGAGTGATAAGATTGGTAAATGCACCAGATACCAAAATAGAGAGCTGGCTAAATTGAGGCTATTCCCCGCAAGGGTCTATATTTGATTACGCTGATAAGCTCACCTGGCGAACAGGTGCGATGCTTTGGCCGATAATGTTGGTTTTCTGGAAGAGGAAAAAAGGAAAGCTCGTTTGAAAGTTTCTGTGCGCTTTGGTCTTTTTAAATTAAGGGTATATGGATTCTCGAGGTTATCTGGATGCATTCTGTTTGATGAGAAAGTCTTTGTACA
Organism: Macrobrachium rosenbergii; assembly: GCF_040412425.1. Lineage (NCBI taxonomy): Eukaryota > Metazoa > Arthropoda > Malacostraca > Decapoda > Palaemonidae > Macrobrachium > Macrobrachium rosenbergii. The sequence goes on along the minus strand of NC_089764.1, from coordinate 30,466,598 downwards.
AATGTAGAAAGCGTAAAATTAATTTTTCTGAAAATATCTCAGATGTTTTGCTTTACAACTGAATACTGAATTCCAAGTTTGTCAAGTGGCAAAGAATTGCAGATCAATATACATGTTCCGTAGGAGGGTAGCGCCATCAGTGCACCTCATGCGGTGCACTGTAGGCATCACTTAAGGTTCATTGCAGTGTCCCTTCGGCCCCTAGCTGCAACCCCTTTCGTTCCTTTCGCTGTACCTCTTTGCATATTCTCTTTCTTCCATCTTACTTTCCACCCTCTCCTAACAATTTATTCATATTGCAACTGCTTTGAAGTTTTCCTCCTGTTACACCTTCCAAACCTTTTACTGTCAATTTCCGTTTCATCGCTGAATGACCTCATAGGTCCCAGTGCTTGGCCTTCGGCCTAAATTCTATATTCAATTCAAAAACAAAAGACACAAGGACGTATTTTTGTTTATGTATGCGGTTGCATATAAAGCGTCTAATTTCTTTACAGAATCTATTTGATTCTCAGTTTAAATGCCTTACAGTGAATGCTCCAGAGGACCAGGTTCCAAATGCTTTGAGATACAACCAAGTTTCAGGGAGGTCAGGAAGACATAAGACTTTGGTTTTGAAGCTGACCTGTGACCTCAAGGTCAAGTTGAAAAATATTGTGTTAAGAGCACCAAACTACTTACCAAGCCTATTAAAAATTAGAGGACTGTTAAGAAGGAGAATTAATAATAATAATAAGTAACGTTCACTTTATATTTTGGTGGACAGGTATTTCTGACACATGGCGTATAGTTATAAAAATCAGAGGCCATTGACTCTTTGGCTCTCGTAGTTTTAGAAACCTGGAGAGAAAATGCTAATATTTTGTTCTGGGAATTGGCCGGTGACTTGAAAAACAAGTAAAATTTGCGCCGAAGTTTCTTCGACGCGATCAAGTTTTCAGTACAGTCGCTATAACGCATAATCAAGGCCACCGAAAATCGATCTATCTTTCGGTGGTCTCGGTATAATGCTGTATGAGCCGCTGCCCATGAAGCTTTAACCATGGGCCGGTGGTTGCCTGTCCTATATCGTTGCCAGAAGTACGTTTATGGCTAAGTTTAACCTTAAATAAAATAAAAACTACTGAGGAGGCTAGAGGGCTGCAGTTTTGTATATTTGATGACTGGAGGTGGATGACCAACATACCAATTTGCAGCCCTCTAGCCTCAGTAGATTTTAAGATCTGAGGGCGGACAGGAAAAGTGCGGACGGACAGACAAAGCCAGCACACTAGTTTTCTTTTACAGAAAACTAAAAAGTAGGACAATGTAAAAGAATATTAGCAAAAATAATTACCAACCCCAGTGATAAGTCCCAGCCAAGTTTCATCAAAGTCAGAGATAGAAGGGGAAGAAAGAAACAGCTACTGTTGCTGTTACTTCTGCTATCAGTAATCATGATAATAATATAGACCCATTACAGACTTTCCCACATATGTGCCTCACGTAATAACCGCAGACTGGGAAAAATGTCGCATCTCCTTCCTGGTAAGAATGCAAGAATTACACCAAAAGAATCTTAATCCTCTCTCTCTCTCTCTCTCTCTCTCTCTCTCTCTCTCTCTCTCTCTCTCTCTCTCTCTCTCTCTCTCTCTCTCTCTCTCCTCAGATCTCTAAACAGGTGGCAAAAGCTTAGTTGCAGATGAAAGTAAAGTGGAATGCTTTGTTGCAAAACCACTGCACTGAAGGCGGCAAGACCAAGAGGGAGGAATTGCAAGTGTAGGAAAAAGTGTGATGGACAAAATCAATTCTTTAAGTTGGTGTTGCAACGGCTTAAAATGTCAACGCATAAGATGTTTTTGAATTGAATATAGAATTTAGGCCAAAGACCAAGCACTGGGACGAATGAGGTCATTCAGCGCTGAAACAGAAATTGACAGTAAGAAGGCATGAAAGGTGTAACAGGAGGAAAACCTCAAAGCAGTTGCACTATGAATCAGTTGTGGTACATAAAATTAATTCTTGAAACTGGTGTCACAGCTAATAAAATATTGGCGTCTGAGATGTTTTTGCAGTTTTCTTGGAAATGGTTATGGAAAATTCATTTAACGAAGCCGTGTATTATAAACACTTCCGCCACCTGGAATTCAAATACCGAAGTTGGTCTATATCCCTAATACCTAGTAATTCCCGTAGGGGGTTAGTGCCGTCAGTGCACCTCATGTGGTGCACTGTGGGCATTACTTAAGGCTCTTTGCAGCGTGCCTTCGGCCCCTAGCTGCAATCCCTTTCGTTCTTTGTACCTCCTTTCATATTCTCTTTCTTCCATCTTACTTTCCACCCTCTCCTAACCATTGATTCATAGTGCAACTGCTTTGAGGTTTTCCTCCTGTTACACCTTTCAAACCTTTCTACTTCCAGTTTCCGTTTTAGCGCTGAATGACCTCATAGGTTCCAGTGTTTGGCCTTTGTCCTAAACTCTATATTCAGTTCAATTCAGTAAAACCTAGTAATGGGTTATAGTTATCTAAAGATGTCTGTTTCCCTTGCTAAGATAATTATACCAAGGTAAATCATATGACTTGTAAATGACGAACGGAAAGAAAATAGAAATATAAGAAAATGAGTAGTAAAAAGGGTGAGTAAAAGACACGAGGAAATAAAAATGAGGAGGCGTCTGGTGTGGACAGTAAATATCTGAGGAAGAGATTTACCCAACTCCTCACACTTGAAGTCAAGAATGTTTTATAAATATCTAAATAAGATGAAGTATCTAAGAAAGATATTTACCCAACCCCTCACTTGAAGTTAAGAATATTTTATAAATATCTAAATAAGATCAAATATCTAAGAAAGATATTTACCCAACTCCTCACACTTGAAGCCAAGAATATTTTTGAACAGGTGACAAAATGTGACAAGCAACCAACGCCTTGTTTGAGAAATGGAGAGAAAAACCAAACATTGCCAGAGGAAATTTTTCTCGATCCATTGGAAGGAAAAACAATTTGGACAATGGTGTCATGGTTTTTGTTGCTGTATCTTAATTACTGTCTAGACTAGTTTGCAGTATTTTTAATGGTCCTTGATGTAGTGTTAATGGCTTCTCTCTCTCTCTGAAAAAAACCCACAGCACTGAATGGCAGTGTTTCAAACAAAAAACCTGAAGAAATAGCAGTCCCATTAACTGCAGATTTACTGATCTGTTCCAAACTCTGTTGAGGCTATCGACAGATTTCCTGGAACACTTTCAAGAGCCGTAGTATCTGTCACTCCTTTATATTAATTCTAACCCGAAAATTATGTCACTTTAAAGACTGAAAACAGCCAAGGTCATAGAAGACTACCCTGCGGAACAACGGTACGAAAATCTTTCTCTACTGACTCTCCATAGCAATCAGTATTAAGCAAGGACTCGCTCACCTGGCTCAGGTGTTAAGTGACCAGGATAGCAGGTATGTTAAGAAGGTCTATTATCAGTCTTCCAGATGTCCCCACCTGATAAGGGTGCCAACGCATGCCCTGTTATGGAGAGGATTTAGTGCTAACCGACTTTCCTAGCCATTGCCAGCATGTAGGTAAAGTGCTGGAGAGACAGGTACCTCCAAAGTTTGGTGGAAGTATAGCCAAAGAAGTTGGACTGGATACATTTGCTGCACCTTTTGGGGATGTGAGCAAAATGGAAATGGGTATCTATCTTAGGAAGGTTCCCTACGTGGAGGAAAGGATTAAACCTAAAGATGGTCTTGAAAACTTTCCCGAATTGTTTCCCTTCGGGACTTGTGGTCCTGTTACTCAGTATCATCAGGTAATAAGGACTGGTAACAGTCCTTGAAGAGGGACAGAGAGAGAGAGAGAGAGAAGTGAATGACCAGCCTCAAAAGAGAGCTGCTAATTACCCTAAGTGTAACCGGGTCCTATTCAAAGATTTTGCCAAAAATCAACACGTTTTGAACTTCATAATTTTTTGACAGTTTTATATTATTCACAACGAGGAAAGTTCTCTATGTAAATGATTAAGTTTCCATTGTAAATTCCTCATCTGATGGGACAATAATTATCCTCTCACAGCTGTCTTGAGTTTTACACGTCCGTCTAAACTACCCACAGACCGCATTCCAGCGGTCAAAAGACGTGGGCCCAACCTCCAAGGGACGAAATGCGTAATAAGACGGGAATACGAGATGCTCCCGTAATGAAATCAATGACCGAAGAAAAAAAATATGTAGTAGAGAACACATAAAAAAGGATCATACTTAAATACTCGAGGTAATATAGATGAATCATTGTTTTAAGGTTGCCACAAGGGGACTGGCTGATTCCGCCACAAAATTGCTTTGGGAACATTTTGTCTATGATTTCCGACATAGTGTCGACTGAATTTCATTTGCATGTGATAATACTGTTAGTAATTCCCTTCAAAAAGAGGGAGTATCTTCACAGAGCCTCAGTAATTTTCCTTCAAGCAAAGATTAATCAAGCACCTTTCTGTATCACGTGTGTCTTGCGTCAGTTCAGTCCGCTTGCAGTAGGTTATTTTTATACCATTTTAATTTGATTTAGTTTTATATGTAGGATAAATGCTTTTATGGTATTCTGAAAGAATAAATATTTCATTATTCTTAATAATTTTGGAGAGTACAGAAGTATTAGAAAAGAACAAAAACACTGATATCACAAAAGAATTGTGAAGATGCAACAACAACTTCTCTGACTGCGTTTTAACTCAGTCTCTACAATCAAACAAAATGGGAATATTCTGGCGGAATATCCTATGACACATACACCCTCTGACATGCACACACACAAACATATATACAAATTATATAACACACACACACACACACATATATATATATATATATATATATATATATATATATATATATATATATATATATATATATATATATATATATAAAAAGGAGCCCATAAAAACGCCAAAATGTAGAAAGTCAAAGCTATATTTTCAGAGACCAACTGGCTCTCTCTTGCCTGAAGAGAGAGACAGTTGGTCTCTGAAATATAGCACTTACTTTCTGCATTTTGGCATTTTTATGGGCTCCTTATATTTGATGGAATTCTGTTTTAACAGAAAATATTTCACAGTCATATATATACTGCATATGAACTTGAATCCTCCATACCCTGGACAATCGTTCATCCGTGTTAATGCCCTGGGTATCTGGTTTCACAGATTATTTTCGTTACAACGCAGTGTACCCGTGATTGTAAACTGAATCCGTATATTGGACAGCGTACTGAAGAGCCTAGGCTTTGCCTCTGCTCTGGACTTTCAAAGCAAGTTCGAAATCATAGCCATAGTCAGTTAAATTTAGTTTATGCGATGCGTTTCTGAAGACTGGCGCTGTTAGGCCTAATATACTGGGAACTGGATAACAGTGAACTGACATCACGGCTAAACTTGTGTGTTTGTGTACAGTATATAGTTTTTACGAATATTAACAGTTTTTATAGGGCTCGGTATATAGATAATGGTATTAAATGTTTTTAAACGGATGTTTGCCTAAGCAATCCAAGAGAGAGAGAGAGGAGGAAATCGGTTACCTAGAATATCACTTCTTAAAATAGCTTCGCCCGGCATAAAGATGACTTGTGTCCCTTTCTAAGACTTTGCTTGTGAGTAGGAGGAAGAAGAAGAAGCAGAGTAGGAGGAGGAGGAGGAGGAGAAAGAGACTCTTGAAACCGAGTCTCCCCAGTCTTTCTCTCAGTTCCTCTAGTTTCAGTCAATTCGTCCGCGCCGCAACCTTGAAATGAACCCACAGGGCAAGACCAGCTTGAAGGACGGGATGGCGGGGGTTGAGGTTGAAGGAACACCACACACACACACACACACACCCTCCCCCTCAAGCCCCCAAATCGGGCACCATCTCCCGTATCTTTGCATTCGCCTGAAATTTGACAATTCTGCTTCATTCATTGCTGATCGTTTTTTTCTTTTTTTTTTTTTTTTTTCTTGCGTGAAGGAGGGTAGAGAGATAGATAGGGCGATGTTTAGTGAGCCGTCCCAAAGGCCAGTCCGTACCGCTCCTACTACTGCTACTTTTACAGTTACGTTTTCCTTTCTTCCAGTTTCTGTTTTGGACTTGAGGGCGACAGTGGAATGAGGACGAAGGAGAACGGATAAACAGATAAAGAGATATATTCAGATCTATGATTAGACCACTTCCTCCGTCGCCGAGTTTTTCTCCCACTTAGAGAAATCAGTGACCTCGTTGACCTTTTGACCTTTCTTTACTTCTCTTTTTGTCCGTTTTGCTCATAATGATACATCTCTAAATAATCATAGCTTTTTTTATGACCCACTCCATCAACCAGCATCCGAGTGCATAGTCAGTGCTTAGGTCAGCAACAGTACAACAGGATTTAAAGGAACATTTTAGCTCACTTTGGATCGATCATGGGACCACTGGACCACAAGTTTTATATATATATATATATATATATATATATATATATATATATATATATATATATATATATATATTATATCCCCTTGTCGAGATATTATTATTATTATAATTATTATTATTATTTTATAAATATATGTATATATGTTTATATATATATATATATGTATGTACACACACACATGTATGTATATATATATATATATATATATATATATGATATATGTGTGTGTATATAATATACATATATATATATATATATATATATATATATATATATATATATATATATATATGTTTATATATATATATATATACACACACACATATATATAGAGAGAGAGAGAGAAAGAGAAGGGGAGAGAGAGAGCTACTTGGGAAAAATTACAAAGACCACTGATACCGATACAAAATAAAGACCCAAGGTACCTCCCTTCCCTAACAACACAAACAGGCAGTGTCCCACATTTCTGAAGGCCCTTTCTTTCTCATTTTCCAGACACTCCAGATTCGGGGGCGGTTTCGTCGTCTTCCGGCATCGGCGGTTCGACGTCATCGACCACCGTCCATAACCTGAGCAGCGGTGGACAGGAGAAAGGAATGTCGACGCTTGAAAAGGTGAGAGTCTCGGAAATTCCCGTCTGTCCAAGTACTTCCGTCTTCTGCCTGTCTGTTTGACTGGGACCTGAATGATGTGGAAACCAGCGGACGGATTTTGGCGGAATTTGGTGAAGTGGTCCACAAGGTCTTTTTCTCTTTTATGTGTTGGTTCCGTAGGGGGGTTAGTGCTGTCAGTGCACCTCATGCGGTGTACTGTAGGCAATATTTAAGGTTTTTTGCAGCGTTCCTTCGGCCCCTAGTTGCTACCACGCTCATTCCTTTTACTGTACCTCCGTTCACTTCTTTCTTCCATCTGACTTTCCAGATATTATTATTGAATAATAATAACAATAATAATAATAATGATGATAATAGTAATAATAATAATAATAATAATATTATTATTATTATTATTATTATTATTATTATTATTATTATTATTATTTATTCGAAATACTTCCTCCGTTCACGTCTTTCTTCCATCTGACTTTCCAGATATTATTATTGAATAATAATAACAATAATAATAATAATAATAATAATAATAATAATAATAATAATAATAATATTTATTCGAAATACTTCCACGTCCTTAATGGAGTAATATTAATATTTCCTTTCTGGGGTTGCTTCATATACTACGCTATTACCAGAGGAATTCAATCCCAAAGCCTCATTTACATATATTACCCGAATCCATCTCGTAGACCTCATGACGTCACTTGATCTAATTTCAGTACAACTTCAGTATGCTACTCTGCCCTAAAATGGAAAACTGCAGTATCTGCAAAATTTTCGAAATTGAGACATGACACCCACTGGGCTCGTGAGACACTAATACGCAAGTTACTGCAGTTTCAGAATGATTCTTCAATGCTTTATTTAAGGGGTCCCATTTGCAGCATCTGCAAAATCAGTAGTAAGGCAGGGGAGTATGTGCCATTTTTCTCAGTTTTGTATTTTTGCAGATACTTCAGTCTTCCATTTTAGGGCGGTGATGGCGTTTGAACCAAATTTGAACAAGGTGAGGAATTCCTATTTGCCTTCACGCGTCACATTCTCTCTATTTTTTCAACGGCGCAAGCGCGGTTCATGTTCCAATAATGGTGTTCAGATTAGAGATTTTTGTATCATTATTTATACTTCAGGGCCTTTTCTTAGCCCAAAGTGGTGTTCCGTCATAGCTGCACCAGAAGAAATTATCGTTGGTTTTCATCAGGATTGCTCTATTAATCCTGGTGTTCATAAGGGCATAGAATTTATTCAGAGTGAATCAGTTGCTTGTAAAAATAAATGTGATGTAAATCGGTATTATCACTCACCAGGAGGAAAATTAACTGCCCATAAACGCTCATAGTACTTCCATATTTGTAGTTAAACCCTTTGTGCGTCATATTACAATGAAAAACACATTTTGTTATCAGTGGCGTTGCTGACATTCCATCAAGGGTGGGACTAGGTGAGGCCAAGATATTTTTTGGGGGGAACAGAGAAAATGACACAATTCTAATGTGCCAGTTCTGTAATTAGTAAAATATACTATTCTGGATTGTATATATCCACGTGAATAAAGGAAAATAAAAGTATTAGTAATTAGTAAACCTGTATTTGAAATTACAGAGCTCAATTTTCAATTAATTTTCAACTCTTACTATATCCGAATGTATCAAATACTGTATAAGGGTTAAAGGTTAGCTACAAAGGGAATTTCAACGGGGGGTGGGGCAGTGTGGGCGCCAAAAATCTGATTGGGGGCCTGTGCCACCCTGGCCCCCACCCCACAATAAGCGACGCCACATATTGTTATACAAGGACGATTTCCTCACATATTTCAGACTGAATAGTTCGTAACAGCAACAAGAATCAACATCATCTTAGTTACAAGAGAATATCTCAAGTCATTGGTTCAGTTTAAAATTAGAGCCCCATTAATAAAAATGTGTTCATAAAAATGCTGATATTGCTTCAGTCAAAAACCTGATCCCTTCTCTTTACTGAGAGTGAATGAATGGTGTCTGTGATGTATAAGATGGAGTGTGGAGCCCTCTGAAAAATCCACAGGTTTTTCTGTTTAAATGAGAAAACGTTAATTACGAGTATTGAGAAAACATTTTTGCATTGTAGGTTTAGATATATATATGTGTGTGTGTATTTATATATATATTATATATATATATATATATATATATATATATATATATAATATATATATAATATATATATATATATATATATATATATATATATATATATATATATGTATATATGTATATATATATGTATATATAATCCATTTGTATCGTACTTATTTAGAGCGATGAAACTAACCGATTTGATATAAATCCGTGTTGATGTCATAAGTGTACAGCTCCCAAAAAGGCTATTGCATCCATCTAGAAACAGTATGAAATAAAATAATCACGTAATTATAATTACATAATCCTAAGATAGAAAAGATGCTATTAAATAATTGTCTATAGAAATTGCTGTAAACGAGAAACCTCTGATTCAAAGGTATTCACATCTTTCAGCAATGACTGAGAAACATCACCGTGACTGACAACTTGATCTCCGTAGGGGAGGTAGAGCCGTCAGTGCACCTCATGCGGTGCACTGTAGGCATTACTTAAGGTTCTTTGCAGCCTGCCTTTGGTCCCTAGCTGCAACCCCTTTCGTTCCTTTTACTGTACCTCCTTTCATATTCTTTTTCTTCCACCTTGCTTTCCACCCTCTCCTTTCAGTCGATTCATAGTGCAACTGCTTCGAGGTTTTCCCTCCTGTTACACCTTTCAAACTTTTACTGTAGATTTCCTTTTCAGCGCCGAATGACCTCATTGGTCCCAGTGCTTGGCCTTTGGCCTAAATTCTATATTCAATTCAGTTCAGCAACTTGGTCCCAAGAAGAACCCTGGGAAGAAGAGGAAGGAGACAGTTCCTGCCCTCTAACGGGCAAGCAGGAAGGAAACGCGTTCTTAATCCCCCAAAAACTGGGCCATTTCAAAATGCAAAAGGCATCACTGACGTCCATCACTCATCAGTTGTCTGTGTGTGTGTGTGTGTGTGTGTGATACGGACGTGCCCTATTGGCAATGTACAAAAAGCGGTTTCTCAATACCTTGGCATGTAACTATAGCGTCATGACAAGCCTGATCTGGTCGTTTCCAGAATATTCTGGTACCTGTTGGCCAAGTCATCATAGGTCTCTTGATTCGTCTGATGAACTGGAAAAACGCCACCAACTGAAGCACTGATCTGTAATTCAATTATTTTCCATCATGTGATATACCCGCGACCATTCAACGAGACTAATTGGACGCTAAATCATTTCTATATCTTAGCAGAAAATGTCGTCTGCTTTTGGTGCAAGTTTTCTGAAAACTATATAAGTGACGTGGAATATGTAAGTCTTATAAGTCTTATAAGTCTTATTCATTCTGCTGCGCTCAAACCAGTGCTTATTTCTATAATAGATGAGAGCCACAAAGCATTAAACGAGCACAATCACTTGCCTATTGACGGAGTTATTTAAAGATCAGTAATATCAGTATGAGAAATACTAATCACATGATCACTGTGATCACGGCACAGGAATCTAACATAGTTTATATAGAGAAAAGCACCTGACCTCGGTCGGATTTTCTGAGTGAAATTAGCACTTGCAGGAGCCTTTGATTTAGCTGAAGGCCTCAAGGGTGAGAATATGTATAGAAGTATTCTTTTATATAGAGGATAGATGGGTTCTGGATTTTATAGAAGATTTGTTCGGAATGATCGTCGTAGATGGGCCCCGTAGGAGGTTAGTGCCGTCAGTGCACCTCATGCGGTGCAGTGAAGGCGTTACTTGAGGTTCTTTGCAGCGTGCCATCGGCCCCTAGCTGGAACCCCTTTCGTTCCTTTTACTGTACCTCCTTTCACATTCTCTTTCTTCCATCTTACTTTCCTCAACCCTCTCCTAACAATTGATTCATAGTGCAACTGCTTTGAGGTTTTCCTCCTGTTACACCTTTCAAACCTTTTACTGTCAATTCCCGTTTCAGCGCTGAATGACCTGATAGGTCCCAGAGCTTGGCCTTTGTCCTAAATTCTATATTCAATTCAATTCAGTTCAATTCAGGCATAGATGGGGTGTCTGGCAGAGCGCTGAAGGCAGAAATTTGACTGAGGAGGAGTGGGTGGCTTCAGACGAGGAAGAATATTGATAATTCATTTTCAGACGAGGAAGAATATTTATAATTCATTTTCAGACGAGGAAGAATATTTCTAATTCATTTTCAGACGAGGAAGAATATTTCTAATTCATTTTCAGACGAGGAAGAATATTTCTAATTCATTTTCAGACGAGGAAGAATATTTATAATTCATTTTCAAAGGTTTTAAACAGTATTCGTTTCTTAAGTATCTTTTGATAATTCTTAAGTAAACAGAAGTACTATTGATGTTTCGGTGACTGTCGTTGAGAATACCTGTTAAAATTGTTGCTAATTTAAAACAGAAATATATTGACTTCACAGTAACAAAATAGTTCTCCTTTTAACCATTTTTTGAAATGGTAAGTCAACTTTTTCTCTCTGTTACTGAAATTGTGGGAATTCCGTGACCGAGTGAAGTCTTGTAATAGTTGTGGCCATGATAGGCGTGGAAACACAACAGTAATAGAAATTCTAATTTAAGTTTTGATTTACCAGAATGATATTATATATATATATATATATATATATATATATATATATATATATATATATATATATATATATATATATACATAAATATATATACACACATAGGTATACATATATGTATATGATATATATACACATTATATACACATACATATATATTTATTATTTTTTCTTTACATACATATATTTATTTATATACATACATATATGTGTGTACGTGTGTGTGTGTGCACAACATACATTCAACATGCATGCATAAATGTAGAATGTTGTTGAGAACAACGGGACGGGAAGCTGAAGGTGACTGGAGAATGTGGAAGAAGATGCAGAGTAAAGATGGCGATAATAATTGTGATGATGATGATGATGATGAAAATGATGATGGCGCATACGTATGCATACACGCGCATACCCGAAGAAGCATGAAGAGAAAAGGAAAGGGGAAATAAATAAATTCTTTGTGCGGTTTCCTGCGAATGGTTTATTGTGCTTGGAAAGCTGCAATACGTCACGAACGATCATTTCATCTTCCTCCCTTGTTCAGAAGTAATAAATGCATAATAGTCATGCGAGATAGTCGTGACTTAGCTGTTGCGCGTGCAAGCACACACACACATACACACACACACACACACACACATATATATATATATATATATATATATATATATATATATATATATATATATATATATATATATATATATATATTTACATTTATTGGCAAGTACTAACTTTTTAACACCCTACCTCTCTCATCCTTGTTTACAGTTGGTGCAAGCAGTTCGCTCAGGTGGTTCAAGGTCATCGCGTCGGGCGTTTGATGATTCCCATCTAACGGTGAGTAGTACCCACCTGTTTTTGTGACCGAATGGCAAAGTAATGAATCTATTCGGATGAGCGAGTTTCATGATTGCCAGAGCTGGGGAGGTTGTGTTCGCCTCCCCTGGTCGAGGCTTGTTGTTGCCTTTTGTCTAAATGACATTCGTTCATGTGAGATTTATCATCAGCAAAAAAATTGAATAAGACAGTAAAGAAGCAAATCATATTTGGTTAACATTACAGTTGGTTTTAAACGAAAGGCAACCTTTTTTAAATTTTTCTTTGGGGGGGCGGTGGAAGAATGCAGTGAGGGTTCGCGACTTACTTTGGGGGGGCGGTCTAGGCGGGGCGGGGCCCTCCCAGCCAGGTCAGGGCACAGCGTCTGTGGTTAGGTTAGGAAAAGGTAAGTCTGGTTAGGTCATATTTCCTCTGAAATACCTGCTACAGCAGTGCCTACTAGACCTGCAGTAACCTTGACCCCTCATTCTTACATTGAGGACAAAACACAGACCCACTTTCCCTACAGTGTCTGTGCGTTCCTTGTCACACAGTCTCTCGATAACCTAATGGTCACATGTCTTACCACTAAGCACCGGAACTGGTTTAGGTCAGGTGGTGCTGTTAAAAATGCTGCGTATGTGTTGTGCCTTTCACACCATCTGATTATGTTCTCGTTATTTGAGAGCCTCGTCGCATCCCTGGTAATGTACTGGATCTCCAAGTAGTTCAAATAGAATGAATTTGCCTTCATTAGGACCAGCCTACGTGAGTTGATTGGCACCTTAGCTACTGAATTATAGGCGTTGACACCTTACTAATTCATGATTGTCTTCAGGACATTGCATGGCAATGTAAGAGACGTTCCTTGCCTTTGCCGCCCATAGACAGCCTATAGCATGCTGGAGTCTTTTGACTATATTCTTCTTCTTCTTGAATCATGTCTCCTGAGCACCCTTTCACCAGATCTGTTTCTTGATTCAGGGACACTGGAGGAAAATGTTAGATAAGCTGGAATCGTTGATATACCTTTTATTCATAATAACTTCCTAATTCGTAATTTGAAATTCATTACTCACTACATGTACCAAGATCACTGGAAGATAGTGTACCAGTCTAACCCTAGAACTGGGTTGGTTTCTTTCATTTATTACCCAGTTACCCTAATATTTAATGATACTTGAAGAGGTAACTGAGTACTTGGCCTCAGAAAGGACTATTGAACTATTCATTAAATCAACATTCAAGACTTCTGACGAGGAACTCGTCACGAGGTGTTAATAAAAACAAAGTATATTTGTTCTGTTATCACTTAATCAGCTGTGTACTATGATGGGTGTGTGGTTCATTTGAGTCATAAATCTCGACTTAGTCTTTATCAGTTTATTGTCACCTGATTTTTAAGACATAAATGTGAGATATTCCAGAAATCACGATTCAAATTCCTCTAGCTCATATATTAGCTCCTGATAATCTTATTGCAGATTAATATAGTGAACTGTTTTATGGATCTTTAGAATGTCATCACTAAAATTCCTTCTGTCTAATCATTTTTCCTGTCTGCCTCTTTACGAAATGAAAAGTGTGAGGAGTTTTGTTACAGTAATTTTCCAAATATTCCGTAGCAGTTCTCCAAATAGAAAGGCTTGCTTCAGGGCAGCAGGGTGAACTTAGAAAACTCTCCTGGAAGGACGAACTGACTTCATGATTGTTCAGTGTTCTGTATAAGATCCAACTCACATATTTTGGTCCCATTCCTCATTACCCAACGACCCTCTTATGCATTGCGTGTGTTTGCAAGCTTGCATGTTTAGTCAAGGATGTCTGTACCAAGGCATCTTTCCAAAATCCCAGTTGACCTTTGATTCTCGTTCCTATCTCTCAGGAGCCATGGGTAGTGGCGGTACCTTTGCGAGGTCACGACTTTACCGGACTTGGGTTCAACATCTCAGGTAATATGAGAGACGGTGTCTTCGTGAAGGATGTCCTGCATCGAGGTCCTGCCTCTGAGTCTGGTAAAATCAGTCCAGGTGAGTGCAAGAAGAGTTGTTCCATCAGTACCATTACATAGATAAGTATAAAACATCTGTGCTTTAATGTCTATTAAAGTTTAACTTCAGTTTCGGCTGAATACTTAGATTTTTTACTCAGAAAGTGAAGAATTTTGTTTAATAAAAATCAGAAGTTTTTGGTTTTTGGTTTGACAAGTATCGAAATTGTTATGTCGTTTTTGCAAACACTTTCTTCAACATTTTTATCAGTGGTGGCGTTTTACGTGCCTCCTGAATCACTGAAAAACGATGGAAAGAAAAATCTTAAGATTTGCTGGCGAAAACCAAGATTTAGACTTGGAACAAGCGGAATTCTACCCTGGATTTTACAATGCTGGAAAACTTGAGACATCCTCCATTTACTGATGACCAACGTTCAATAAAATTATTTTCTAAGATTCCTTCATTCATCCGTGTTATAAAAGGTTAACTGACATTTCTAATGTTCTCTCCAGGTGATCGACTTCTGGGTTTAGCAGTGAGTACCGAGCACATGGTCCACGAAGACGCCCTGACGCTCCTCAGCTATGCTTCTCCATATCCTGTGATTCTCTTACTGGAAAAGCATGCCAGTGGTGCTGACAAGCGCTTACCTTCATCGACTGCAGGAAGGCCAGTCCATCCTTTTTACAGAAGCCAGTCCATCGATGACCTAACCAAGGTAGTATGCCTTACGATCAAAATCAGAGTTAACCAGTTTTAAACTCCCCTTATTTTACTTTCACAACTACTTATCGAGGGCTTCTGCCTACACTCTGCAGTCATAGAAAGCATGTGCTGCTGAGGAAGATGTAAACAAGCAATGTCACAGTTTCTGACTGTAGTCCTGTTTCCTGGGACACCTCTATACTAACCCATTTCTTTTCCCTTGAAGGATGCACTGGACAGGTTGTTTAAAAAGTTACATTACCAACTAAATGATGGATACTAGGTCATTCACTGTTCTTATTCAATTCAGTTCAACTCTCATCTTTTCTTTCATTCCAGTTATCGCATTGAAGAACTAGCTTATGATGTATAATTGTTGCCCTGAACTGTACTGTATCAGCTATGGCAATCCTGTCATCTTGTTTGTTGGCATTCTTCATCATATCTCATACATGCTGTTGTTTTGTGCAGACAACTGCCATCTCCTTTTCCAGCTAGTTAACTACTAGCATTGACACCATAGGAGTGTGGACATTTTATTGTTTTCATTTTACATTTCCAATTCATTGTTTTGAACACCGTCCAGTTTCATAAATATTCTTATCATGCAGCTTTATTGCAAGAATTCCTCTTCTCAGTGAAGCTTTGCATTTTGTTATTTGTTGAAGTTTCTGTTTTCATTTGTTTATTCGACTTATGCAATACCCCTCAACTGACTATTTCCAAATCATTACTGTTAAAATACAATTAAACTTTTGTTTACAACGTATTCAGATGATAGAATATTGCTAAGGTAAAAAAAAATTTGTATACACATTCACATTGCTCCCAGCAGTTTGTTTTATTAAGATCAAGATGTATTTTCTTTCATTATCAGTTATTGATCAAGTAACCTGTTTTAGAACTTGATTTGTGACATGCGAAATTGGCTGTGGATACGAATATAAAGAGAAAACATTCAATCAGTCTATTTATACCATTTTTGTGCCCATGTCCAGATAGCCGCAACATGACACAATTTCTCTTGCAGATTGGGAAGGCCGACATGTCACGGGTAAGGAAAGCCCACCTCTCTGGTGCTCGACAAATGAAACACGAACTCTCCCGTCCAGAAGGCGATGACAGCAGAGGGAAGGATGACAGGGCGAAGGCCAGAGCAGGGAACAAGAAAATCGACGCCAAACTTGCCAAGAGAGAAGCTCCCGAGCGCCACTCGGAACGAGCCATCGATGTTCCGGGTGTTGAATTGTCTAAACCAACTTCTCCGTCGTTCAAGGTAGAAATGCCCTCCGTCAGTGTGGATAAGCCCGACTCCAAACTGAAATTTGGCATCAAAGTTCTTCCTGACCTGACGAAGCGGACATCGAAAAGTGATTTTGACCTGGAAGCTGGAGGTTTTCACTCTGAAGGGGCCACTCTTTCAGCACCCAGTCCTCTTGAGGCTGAAATCAATGTGGAGAGTGAGGTAGACAAATCTTCTAAAAAGGACAAGACGGACGGGAAATCATCAGATGATAAAACTCCAAGTGGTGCAAAATTTGGCATTAAGTTGCCTCATTTGTCTTTGAGAGCAGATGCTAGTGATGTGACAGAAAAAGATACAGTTGCCAGTAAGGAGCAGAGCACAGATGAAAGGACTATTAGTCTAGCGTCAGATATAAGTGGCATTGCTCTTTCAGCTCTTGGACTTACAAGAGGAGGACAAGGTGATCAGAACAAAGATTCTCACGAGCCTAAAACGGACGATGAAAAGCAAATTGCTAAAGGAGCCTTTGGATTTGGGTTTAAAGGGTTTGGGAAGGATGATGACTCTCACACAACAGCTTCCGATGAGGAAAAGGCCAAAACGAAAGGCAGCATAGGAGTGAATATTGTTTCTCCTGAAATTAATTCTTCGTTTGGGGACGCTAAACTTAACTTGTCACATGACGATGGAGCAAACAAGAATGAAACAGAACCCAGAGAAGCAGAAGGGATTGCCTTGAGCTATAGTGCTCCTGATGTAACTTTACCATTTCTAAATGAAGGTTTGGAAGTTGAAGGAAGGGACATAGGGGATTTATCGGCGGATATCAAAGCGCCAGAAATTAACTTAGCTGCCCTACAAGGTGACAGTGTTTCCGCTGAAATGGGAGTGCCGAAAACTGGAGCAAGCTTACAGTTTCCAAGTGTTGACATCAGTATGAAAAAAGGAAGAGATAATAATGATTCAGATAAAGAAAAGGACGATAACAGCGAAGGAAACTCTAGCATAGGAATCAAAACCAGTAAGTTTGCTCTTCCCAGTATGAGTTTAAAATTCCAGAGCGACAAGGATAAGCACTCACAGAAAGAAAGAAAACATGGAACAGATCATGACCAAACTCAGCTGGAAGTCGTAAAAGATTCTGAGGACTTGCATTTTGACTTGCAAGGACCCAGAATTTCTGCACCTGATGTGGATCTAAGTGCAGAGATGGCTTTGCCAACAGGAGAGGGTAGTGCAGAGGATCATCCAGAGGGCAAGAAGAATAAAAAATCCAAAAAAGACTTTGGGTTTGGGTTCAAAGCACCAGACTTCAAATTACCGACGATGAACTTGAAAGGCAAATGGGATGACAGTGAAGACGAAGATGAGCACAAAGATTCAGAAAAAGGTAAAGGTAAGAAGTCATTTGGCTTTGGAATGAAAGGCCATGATGTGAATCTACCCTCTGGTAGTGCCAAAGTGAATCTTGATCTTGATAAAGAACAAAAGGACGATGGAAACATTAAAAAGGGGGAGGTAGAGAGTGAAAGTAAAGACAAGAAAGATAGTAAAGAAAGTGAAGATGGGAAATCAAAGGCTGGATTTGAGTTCGGTTTCAAAGGCCCCAAGGTCAACCTGCCAAGTTTAAACTTTAGAGGAGACGATAGTGAAAAGGAAGACTTTGATGACGATGGACATGATGAAAATAAGAAAACAAAAGATGTACCAAAGA
The DNA here is from genome assembly GCF_040412425.1 of Macrobrachium rosenbergii. Lineage (NCBI taxonomy): Eukaryota > Metazoa > Arthropoda > Malacostraca > Decapoda > Palaemonidae > Macrobrachium > Macrobrachium rosenbergii. The sequence continues at coordinate 30,448,431 of NC_089764.1, read as the reverse complement.
AAGGATTTAGCTTTAATCTTAAGGGTCCTGATATTACTTTACCAAAACTGGGTTTCAGAAAAGGCGATGATGAGGACGATGACCAGGAGAAAGGTGACAAAGAAGACAATAAGCAGGAAAGGGAGTATAGACTCACTGGTTCTGACATTTTACCCAAGGCAGATGTAAAACTTTCCTCAAAAGAGAAGGAGACAGATGACTCATTGGATGATGATGAAGAAGGTAGTGGAAGGAAGGCCAAAGAAGGGTTTGGCATTACTCTTGGCACCCCTAGTATTAGTTTACCCTCCTTGAATCTTAGAGGCAAAAAGAAAGGTAATGATGAGGAAAATCCAGATGTAGAAGACAGCAAAGGAAGAGGAGGTACTAAAGAATCATTCTCCTTTGGTCTGAAGGGAACAGATGTTCATTTACCAAGCTTAGCTTTAGAAGACCAAGAAGAGGGCAGTGACAGGGAAAAGTTAGACAGTGAGAGCCCTGAAGGTCGAGAGAAACAGAAAAAGTCTTCAGGTTTTGGCTTTAAGAAACTAGATATAAACTTACCCAGCATAAAATTGAAAGGTAGAAAAGAAGGCAATGACAAAGAGGACGCAGAGAGCGATGAAGAACATGGCAGAGACAAGACAATGAAGGGTTTCAATATAAACCTCAAAGGTCAAAGGAATAATGACGAAGCAATGGTAAATAAAGAGTTTGGTTATGACTCAGGGGGACTTGAGGTTACAATGCCAGGCATACATTTCAAAGATAAACCAGAAAGTGATGATAAAGATGAGTCAGGAGGAAAAAGGGACTCAGATAATGAAGACATCGAAGACCAGGGAGAAGAAGGTAAACACAAGAAAAAGTCTAAAGATGGACTGAAATTCTCACTGAAAGGACCTGATATCAATTTGCCAAAACTGAATCTGAAAAGTAGAAAAGAAAATATCAAAGAAACAGATGAACATGACTCTAGAAAAGATTCATCCAAAATGGAACTAAGCTTGGGGGAGGCAGATGTTGACTTACCCAGCGTGGACATCAGAGGGAAGAAAAATAGTCATGAAGAGGAATCTGACGATGACAGTAATGCTAAAGGGAGCTCAAAGAAAGCATTCAAATTAGAGTTCAAAGCACCAAAAGTTGGTTTTCCTAGTATTGATTTAAAAGGCAGGAAGCGTGATGATCACGGAGAAGGTATAGATCTTGAAAGTCAGCAAGGAAGAGGGGTAGGAAGGAGGGAGTATAGTATTGACTTAGGAGAACCAGATGTCAAGTTGCCTTTCATTAACCCTGATGATCAAGAAGATATGGAAGAACATGAATCAGGAGACACAAATCGTGACAACAAAGGCAAATCAAGAAAAGGACATCTTTTCAGCCTACAAAAACCCAACATCAGCATACCGGGATTGAATGTAAATGCTCGTATGGAGGCTGACGACAAAGGCTCAGATGACGACAGTCGTAAAGACAAGGAAAACACTGGGAAAGGATTTAGTTTATCAAACTTGATCTTCAGGGGTCAGGGAGGTAGTAATCATGAAGACAATTCAAATGATGAAGAGGACCAAGAAGATGCCACCAACTCAAGGAAAGGTTTTAAGTTTAGTACAAAGGGACTGGATGTCAACTTACCCAGCATAAATCTGAAAGGCCGGAAAGAAGGCAAAGACGATTACAGTGTAGATGGTGACACCCATAATTCCAGTGAGTTGTCAGGTAAAGGCCTCAGTTATGATTTCCATGGACCAGAGGTAAATTTACCCCACATAACCCTAAAAGGTAAAAAATCTAGAGATGGTGAAGTCAGATTAGATGATGATGATGATAAGAAGTTCAAGGGTGAGCTGAAGATGGAAAGTGACTTAAGAGTGTTGAAGGATGCTGAACAATCAGATGATGAGGACAGTGAAAATAAGAAATCAAAAATAGGTCTAAATTTTGGCAATTTCAAGTTACCAACTTTCAATCTGAGAGGCCATGACAAAGGGGATCACGAAAGAGATGTAGAATACGATAACGAAGAAGAATATATAGCAAAGAAAGGAGATCGGAATGTGGATGATGGGGCGGGTGGACGTTTTGACAAAGATGATGCACACTTATCAGAATCAAAGAGAGAATTTGGCATAGCATTTAAGGGACCTAGAAATTTGTTGCCAACCGTAGGTTTTCAGAGACATGGCGATGAACACGAAGATAGTAAGGATGACTTAAAAACTACAAAGAAGAGTTACTCAGCCGCGCTAAAGGGACCAGATGTAAGTCTTTCTACTCCTACTGTTGAAATTCAGGGCTCAGATGTAGATGAAAAAGGCAAAGGAAAATCCTCTAAGAAAGGCTTTGGCTTTGGATTCAAAGTTCCTGATATTAATATGCCTACATTGAAGTCAACAGTGGGTGATCATGATGGAAAAGAAATATCTGATGACGATGAAGATTTAAAGGGAAAGAAGGAGAAAAGAACTTTCGAAATGAACGTCAAATATCCGGAAGTTAAGATACCGAGAGTAGAAGGTAAGGTAGGAGCCGAATTATCAGAGAAAGAGAACACAAAAAGTAAGAAGAATGACGAAGATCACAGAGAAAAGACGACTTTCAAGTTCAAAGCCCCAGGATTAGATTTGCCCAGTTTCAAAACAGAAAGCAAAGGGCAAGATGACGGAGAAGGAGATGGAGATAAATCTGAGACTGACAGTAAGGGAGGTGAGAAGGATTCAAGAACGCCATTTGACATAGGCGTAAAACTTCCTGATTTCAGTCTTCCGAGCTTTAGCCTCAGGGGTAAAGGTGACAAGACAGAAACTGACAACAGTGATGATGACATGGACGGTAAAATAAGAATCAAAGAAGACAGTAGAAGAAAAAACAAAATGGACATTGAGTATGAGAGCCATAACAAAATGGGGAGAGAAGGAAGTGAAGCAGAGGAGGAGGACGACAACGGGAAGACGTCAAAGAATCGTAAGCGCTTTGGTTTTGAAATAAGCACTCCAGACATAAGCCTCCCAAATATGCATGTAAAAACAAAGGGTCACCCTGAACCAGGGCTTAGCGATGAAGAAGACGAAGTGTCTAATAAGAAAGGAGGGGAAAAGAAGGCTAAAAAACGTTTCAACTTTGGTATTAAAGGACCTGATTTTAATTTGACATCAAAGAGCGCTAAAGACAATGCAGAAGCTCGTAAAGTTGATGAAAATTCTGGCAACGAAGCAAAAGATGTGAAGTCGAGAAGGGTTTTAGACTTGGAATTTAAGGGTCCTGATTTTGACGAATCAAGTGTGAATCCTTTGAAGAGCGAATTTAATGAGGACTTTTCTGGCATTGACATTAGCTTACCAAAAGCTCAGTTGAGGCAAGGAAAGCTTGGAATCAACGTTCAAGCTTCAGGTGATTTAGACCATGATATAACAAAAGATGAGATTTCTGTCCCAGATTTCACTTACAGTGTCAAGAGCCGCGATGGTAGGCTAGACAAACATAGCAAAGACCATGATCTTCATTTAAGAGGGACTGACATTAAATTACCTGCTGTAGACTTGCATAATGAGTATGAATTTACTGCTGAGAGTGAATATAATATAAAGAAAAGGGTTCCTGAAATTGTTTCCAGGGGTCTTGATCTTCACATGCCTAGTATAAGTATTAAACAAACTGACAGAGGTGAAAACACATCTGATAAAGAAAAAAGTAAGGAGGTCAGTAGGGAAGGAGACATTGTGTCCACATCTAAATTCAACTTAAAAGATCTTAAGGTAAAAGCAGGCACTCAAGAAAGCAGTCATTATGAGCTGAATCTGAAAAAGGACCTTAGCAATGAGATGGAACTTGATCCATCTATAGTTAAACCCAAGTACAGTGCAACAGGAATTATGTTACCAAATGTGAATGTCAGCTTGCAAAAATCTGATGTTAATGTTACTTTACAAAAGAATGCTGACAATGAGTCGAATGTAGTCACCGGGCATGGGATAGAAGTTGATTTGTCAGAGCATGACCTCCATCCTGGCAGTTTAGGTATAGAAAATATTCCCAGGATTAAGGGCAAACAAAGTAAGTCACAGCACGAATACCTCAGTTATAATGTTAAAAGTGAATTGCCCGAAGCTGATCTTGACTTTAAGGAAACTGATGCCAGCTTACCAGGCTTGGGTATTGAAGTAGAAACAAGGAAATCCAAAACAAGTTCACATACACAACAGGAGGAAGAGCAGGGAGATTCAAGATTTTCTCCTGGATTTGGAGTCGCTTTTGGGTTTAAAGGGTTCAAGAAACACATTGATATAGATAATATAGAAAAGGACCAAATGAATGAAGAATTCAGTAAGCATATAGACTTAGTATCAAAGGAAGTTAGAATACCTGGGACACTGGCCTCTGAAAGTACAGTATCAATAAAGAGGCAGGAAATATCAGATGCATCTCTTAAACCACCTCGAAGTCCAAAGAATATCTCTGTTAAAGAAGTAAATGCCCCATTGCACGAAATTAGTGCCAGTTATCAAGGCCCTGATGTACATACCAAGAAGATGAAAACCGCATCTTACGAAGGCTTGCGAGCAAATGTGAAAAAAGATGGTGATGGTGAAAGAACTGGAAAAGCAAAAGCTGAAGAAGATGATGAAAAATCCAAAAATAAAAATAGATTTGGCCTAGGATTTGGGTTCCGTGGCTTTGGGCGATCATCAGACAGTGAAGAGGATTGCAAAGAGCCTCCATCCTTGACACCAGACCCTGACCGCCCTGAAGTGAAAGAAGACAAGAAAAAAGTACGTAGCAGAATGAGCTTTGGATTTAAAGGTTTTTCAAAATCTTCTGATACAGAAGAAGAAAATTCAGAGAAGGTTTCTGGGTCACCAATGGACAAAGATGGGGACGAAGAAAAACCACGAATCAAGAGTAAAAGTGGCTTGCATTTCAGTTTCAAGGGAAGAAATAGCAGGAGCTCTGATTCAGAAGACAATAATGACCAAGAAAAAGTAGGCACTGACCCCCAACCTGAAAGTGGACATATCAAGCAGAAGCTCAAACCAAATTTAAGCTTCGGCTTTAAAGGTAAAAGTAGGAGCTATGATATGGAGGCTGGGGAGGGAAAAAGTGAATTTAGATCAGATTCCGAAGGTGTTGAGGCTGAAGAAAAGGCTTCTTTAGACACACAAGGTGAAGATGCATCGAGAATTAAATCACAAAAAGGGCGCAGTTTTGCATTTAAGAGCCGTAGTGCCAAGAATACATCAGACTCTGAGGGTGCAGAGGGTGAAGAGCGGGTAGAGTTAGATACTCACGGAGGGGATGAGAAAGTTAAAGAACAAAAAAGTAAAGGCATTAGATTAGGTTTCAAGGGCTTCAAGAATCTCAAAGGCAAAATTCAAACAGAGATTAGCCGTATGCGACACGACAGCCACTCCAGTGACGATGAAGCGACACGAGAAGGAACTGTTAATGATCATCCAGACGCTCCTGAAGGAAAGAGAAAGAAAAGCTCGAAAAAGAAAAAAGAAAAAGAAAAGAAAAACAAGAAAGAGGGGACAGAAATAATTGAGATCTCTGAAGAGAACTCTCACGTCTTAAGTGTTGCTGCAGCCGCTGCCAAAGATAACAGGAGAAAGCGCACAGAAAAAACAAATACATCATCCTCATCCAGTTCTTCTTCTAGTTCAGAGGACGAAAACGAAGCATCAACAGAAGTAAAGAAAAGGAAACGTAATCGGGGAAGAAGCCGCCAAATAACAACTGGCATAACTGAAGTAAACGTGAAGGAATTCCCTGACGATGGGGAAGTGTCAGAGAAAATACAAGTAGTGAAACGAGAAGTGAACATTGTTTTGCCACAACTTGAATATTCCATAGAACCAAGTAAAACAGATGATGGTGAAATTATGTCCAAACGACGTGCTCCCGAGCCCCCTAAAGAAGATCTATCTAAGCCAGTGAAGAAAGATAATGTGATTGTCAAAGAGGTAAAAATGAAGTCCTCACAGATTCCAAAAAATGCTATTGAGGTAAATGAGGTTGTTCACAGAACTGTAGTGGAAAGACACATACCAATGCTCTCACTCCATGACGTAAATTCAACAGCATCAGATAGTGAAGGAGAACGAGGAGTCATCAGATCTGATCTAGAACCAATTACATCTTCAACACCAAAGCACCCACCAATTGACTCTGAAGAACTGAAGAGAAAAGCTGCTTCCCTTGGTGATCTTTCTCGATTACAAACAGAACCTGAAGTGGTTAATGTTATATTAGAACGAGCAATGTCTCTTGATCTCACAAGAGCTGAAGCAACAACATCTGTTGAAAAAGTCCCTAGACTCAATCACCCACTGCGCCTTCAGCTTCCTGATTCTTCTGCAACATCCATAGATGAAGAGGAGGAAGCATCAATAATGGCCCTTCGTGTTGATGGAGGGACAGGACTAAGAAGAGCTGGCCAATGGGGAACACTAGAAGAAGCATTACAGCTAAGAAAATTTAGTTCCAGCAGCCTTGCAGAAGCTGTTTCTCCAAGAGTTTATGAACCTGAAGGAGAATCTGTTTCACACATTGAGATTAGTGGCTCCACATCAGTGAATGAAACTTCCTCACAGTGGGTGACAGCATCTGAAACATCAAAGAGGAGCATCACTCTACATAAAAGTGATGATGAAAGTGAAGATCCACCAGCTTTGCCATCAACACCAGCTCCTGTTGGTGGAACTACAATCACACTGCTTGATGGGGATGCTACTATTTTGGATGGTGGGGTAGAAGTCACACCAATGAGGAGGAGAGAGGATATAGATGTTGTAGTTGTTCAGTCAGGACGTCCAACATCAAAGGAAAAGCAAGTGAGCAGTTTCAGTGTTCAGCTTTGCCAAGTATCACCTGAACATGAACTAACACATGTATCAAAAATGATCACAAGCAGTAGCAGTAGCAGTAGCCGTAGCAGTCTCAGTAGTGACAGTGAAGCAGAGGCTAACATGGTGCCCCAAGAAATTAAAAGAGGAGAAGGAGTAACGGTCACTGTTGCTCCTCGTATTAGCAGCGTAGACGTAAGTGGAACTTCTTACGCTTCGCTGCCTCCTCCTGTTCCACCTAAACCTCGTTCATCACGCGCACAGTCCCCGCCTGAACTAGTTGTTGCTCATCACGAGCCTGCAGTGGTAACTGTAAGGGAAAATGGTGCTGTTGTCGTCTCTACAGATTCCCTAACCCACACAGAAAACGTAACAATTCTACCTAATAGTATGGAACATGTCAGTATTGAATCTGTGTCTATGAAACCAACCATCAGTGAGAGAGTTATTGTCGATTCATCTGAGAATGGCAACAGTTTACCCAGCCATCTCTGCCATATGGAAGTGGCAAGTATCCCGCAGAAATCGTTTACTCAGATAACTGTCGATGGCAGTGGTTACACAGTGTCTGAAGGTGCTCTTAGTAGAACGCTGATCATATCGACCCCATCTGCTCCAGCTGTGCCCGCTGGGCCAGACTCTCCACCTCCAACACTCCAGCCCCCTCATTAGTGATACTGAGAACAGTGGCATTTTGAACTGGTTAGTGAAGTATTATCTGTACGAACTCATTTCATATACATACTTAATGTCATAAACTGTCAGGTCACTGAAACGGAAATAAAGAAATGATGATTGCATTATGAGCGCAAATTCCTCCTTTTGTTTATAGAGTATGTCTTTTGTAAACAGATGTTGTTTCCTTATAGTGATGGAAAATAGGACCTGTTACTTTTTCTTCTATTCCAGTTATTTGGTTACTTGCTTAGATTGCAAAATCTTTTGACAAGCCATTACAAGAAGCATTTGTGTATTCTGTATAAGGTTCATGAAATCGACTTGAGACAAATCCAGAAAATGTTTGTCTCACATGCCCCTGATGTGTCTCTCAAAACCAAAGTTTGTTCGCTTATGTATTTCATCATTACCTGCCATAAATTGGACTCATCATAATATGAAGTTGTATTGTTTGCTCAAAGATTGTTGATTACTGATGTGTCCTGTAGCTCACGCTAGAAACGCTTGCCAGGTTTATTCAAGCCATATTAAGATGGTGACTGTGAATCGAAGCTTAGTGACAACCAAGAAGGGATATCTGCCAAAAATTCTCCTCCACATTTCATCTAGTTCTCATCTTCTGCTGTTCAGTTTGCTCTAGAGTTAGTTTTATCCATATTCATTCATTACTTTTATTGGCTCTTGTATGCAGTGTGATGTCAGTTTTCCAGATATAAACTCAGGAATCAAAACCATGATTTGTTTTCAAATTTTCAAGTGATATGTCACGTTTTATTTGGACGCTGTTCAGATGAAGGAATTCCCAGCTGGATTTCTTCCCGAAATTGTGGTGTAGCTTCAATGAGACGCGTTCATGACTTGTCTTTTCACGAGAACTGACACACGCCCACATGGCTCCTCTTTTGTTCACGCTGTGGTGCTGCTTAAGGGAATCCGCTGAATCTGTAAAATAGGTGACCAGTCGAGAACCATCGTGAGTGCAATATTTTGGCAATGTTGATGCCCTACAGCTCTGTGTGTGTGTGTGAACGAGATCGAATCGCCAGTTCTAACTTTCCAGAAAGGGCTGACAGTGGTGCACTGATCTGCGTTCCATCACCGATACTGTCACAGTCCCCGGAAAGGGCCTAGGGCTCTTGACAGTGCGAGAAGTACAGTACATCGCGGTACTTTAACTGACCGCGGGTGGCAAACGGGAAAAACAAATCGACGAATTATCGTGTACTGGCAGTTGACAAGAAAAGGTCGGTGGTGGCGAGTGTTTATCCCACGAGGAAGGCGCGGGACTGTGATGAGAGAGCTGTGTGGAGTATCATTCTCGTCCTTACAAATATTGTCAAGGGACTTTGAATGCAGGGAAGGAGGAGGGTTCTCCTGGTGGTACCTATTCGTTAGTGGAGTCGATGCTTTCATTCCTTTCGCTCGGATGATAAAACGAAGGACTCCATTCAACCCGTCCAATGAAAAATATACCTCTGATATGTTGTAATTTAACGAGAGAAAAAAAGCTGCCGTCAAGGTTTTTCTTCTTTTAGTTTTTGTGTTGTTCTGTTTTATGTTAGTGACTTAGAGAGAGAAAGAGAGAAAAAGAGTATTTTACTTCAAGACGTGGCGTTTCTCGATTGCTGTAGACACACGACTGCTGTTTCCCATTGTTCTCGCGTTATGGTTCAAGGTCTAATAATGAAATGTCTATTTTTTCTCTCTCTCTGTTCGTTGATACTTCTCCATATGACTGTAAATAAGAGTAATTAGTTGTAGCAAATAATTGTTATTAGCTTTGTTAACGTGTACGTTAATAACAGTTATCCAGTACCACTTAAGGATGTCACACTCAACTGTCGGAGTTCATTAGACGTTAAGGTATGGATGTTGGTGCCATACGAGACATTGCTGGTCCGGTTGTGCTCAAACTGGTTAAGATACATGTGCGTGCGCGTGTGTCCGTCACACACACACACACAAAATAAAATAAAAATTCAACGGGAGAAAACTGATAATGAAAATCAAAAATTAATGTAATTTGTCGTTGGTTTGAAATGATGTCATATCTTGAAAAAAAAAAGTCTTAAGAAGCAACGAACACATGTTAGATGTAATACACAAAAAAAAAACTTTTTGAATCACACGTGTATTTGACACGTGTGTTGAGAGAAAGATCATGTGTTAATATCATTATGACAACCAAGTCCAGCCATGGATTATGGAAATGCTAGTTCTTTTCTGAAAGGTGCGTGATATATGTTATATGTGCCCACATACAAAGTGCATTTTTGCATGTTATATATATAAAATATATATAATATATATATATATATATATATATATATATATATATATATATATATATATATATATATATATACATATATATATATATTTATATATATATATATATATATATATATATATATATATATATATATATATATATGTTTGTATATATATATATATCTATATATATGTATGTATGTATACATACATATAAAACAAAAATAATGGCACAGCTCACAATCACTCATGCAATAGACTCAGCATGCATCTAGAGTAACCAAGAAGAATGACCATGTGTGCACATATATACGAATATATTCACCCATCCAATTCAACTGTCTGACGCTTCTTGAAGTTTTGTTTTATATTAATATAAGCGAAGGTGTGCATAGTTATATCAAATATATATAGATTATATATATATATAGTATTTTGTGATCACAGAAATATCATCTTTCCCTTTTCATATCATAACATTCCCCTTTTTTGTGTTTAATATTCTCGATAGATTCTAAAAGAAAACCAGGACTTATATTTGATGTAAATTTTTTTGTGTGTAAACATATTAACACGTTAGTCTTTACGATATACCGTATCCGCGGCCAAAGACTGAAGATTTTGTCATCTTGCCTTGGCAACCTACCGCATAGAAATCGGACGCACGGTTGGTCGCGGCACGGTGATGAAATCTCCCGACTCGGTGGCCACGTAGTATATGACACGTCTTGGTTTTTTTGAATTGTCGAAGCCATTTCTCATGTAATGTCAACTCTGTAGTATTAATTGAGTGGAATAATAGTTTTTTTTTTTTTTTAACTGTTTGCTCACCTAAGAAATCTATTTTGGCATTTATTGCAGTCATAGGGATTTAGATGACGTGGGTAAATAGTCATAGTTTTGTATATGTATGCATGTGTTTGTATGCACACACGTGTGATGCTTCTGTTTGTGTTGTTTTACATATGTTTATTATGTATGTATGTATACATATGTATGTGATATATATACATATATATATATATGTATGTATGTATATATATATATATATATATATATATATATATATATATATATATATATATATATATATATAAGGAAGTGAGAGTGAATTATTTGAGGCTAATTGTTGTAGGTATAGAGAATTAGATAGATTCAGATGAGTTCTATAAATCTATGTACGATTGTACAGAGACACAGAAATACGCGACCTAATATGAGTCTATACACGTATCTGATTATAAATGTGAGCAGCAGCAACACACAATAATTATATTTCAATGCCAGCATAAATACGTTTTTTGTAGATAATTGTCAGGTGGTTGCATATGTGCATATAGTGATGCTCTCATGAACAAACGCACACACACACACACACACATATATATACACATATGGTCAGTAGGTGGTAATGTAAAATCCGGAGTACTTATTGTTTTGTAATGTTATAGAGAGAGAGAGAGGTTACGCCTTTAAAATAAATATCTGCTCGTAACGGTTATGCCTTGAAACCCAAACAGTTTATTACAGATGTTTTTCTTATTTATAGATGTATGTGAGGTCCCACTGCCGTACTAAGTGTTCAATGATCTTTCGTCACCATACTCTCCAAAAAAAGAATAGATCGTTTAGAAGAAACGCCAAACTCACGCATATTTGAAATACCTTTGCAAGATTTAAGTATATACAAAAACCTTGAGTACCAGCATTCAGTATGCTAAGGGTTTAACAACCAACTAGCAGCAATGGCTATGTTGGCATAATATAATTTATGATACACAAGTGTAAATTCACTCGATGGCTATGTTGGAATAGAGACATTTAAGATATAAAAGTGTAAGACCTCTAAGTGGTCATGTTGGATAAATCCATTAAAAGCAGACAATTCCAAGGCCACCGGATAGCTCTGTTGGGATAAAGCCGTTTAGGATACACTGTTGCAGTGTCACTGAATGTTAGGATAAAGCCATTTAAGACAGACCAGTGCAAGGCCATTAATAGCTATGTTAGGATAAAGCCATTTAAAACAGACCAGTCCAAGGCCTCTGAGTGACTATGTTGAGAAAACCCCATTCTCTCTCTCTCTCTCTCTCTCTCTCTCTCTCTCTCTCTCTCTCTCTCTCTCTCTCTCTCTCTCTCTCTCTCTTTTCAATGACCAACGTATACATATTATTCGTTAATCTCTTTAGATACTTCTGTTAGCGCACCACAGATACAACACTAATCACTCACTCGTGTGTGTGTGTATGTTTGAGTGTATGTGTGTGTCACTCCTCAAAGGTAACAACACATACTGTAGCAGCCTCTGTGTTATCAAGTTCTACCGTCGAGAGGCGGAACAAAATGAGAATCGAAATTGATACCTTGACGACCAACAGTTACCTCCAGGATACCAAAAACTTTGTTTTGCGAGTCACTGGTCATTCTCAAGATCCGCCGCCGCCCGTTTCCTTCGAAGAATTCCATTCAGTAAAAGTCCGCTCGAAATACCAGTAGAATTCTTACCTACCTCAGCTCAAATGTACAATGGATTTAATAGTAAGGAACACACAAAGATACTGTGACTTGCTCGTGGCCGCGGTCACGAAGGTAAATAAGTCTCTAGGCAGTTGACAACTCCAGCTGGCGCCCAGACTTGCCTGAATATGAAGGAGTGAACCCATTACAGTTTAGATGAAATCAGGTACACACACAGATGAAAACAGATAGATAGATAGTTTGATAGATAGGTAGATAGTTTGACAGATAGCTCGGGTGACTGATAGGTTGGTGAGCAAGTGAATGGTGATAAGAGACTTGTCACAGTATGAAAGTGGATGAAGAAGATGATGTCATTATTGTCTATTATAGATATTTGTTTTCACGTTTTCATTCATTTTTTTTTTTAATAAATTTGCAAAGAAAATCAGGGTCTTGTTTTTAGATTATCCCTTCTCTCGCCCCCCCCCCCGCCCGCCCCCTCTCTCTACATATTTTTTTTCTGTCAGGTGTAGAAAATAGATTTGTTGTTGAATGTGCATCAAATTTATATATATTAGGTAAAAAAAATAACTAACATTATATACAGATTATATACATATGTACGGATAATATAGCATATAAATATATACGTGTATATTATGCCATGTATAATGTGTACGTGAATATATATATATATATATATATATATAATATATATATATATATATATATATATATATATATATATATATATATATATATATAAACTACACATCATTAAATGGCTATATGCATAATTTTATTACTGTTTTATTTTCCAGTTCATATATACTTATATTTTAGATAATAATCAACATATGTCAAAAACTGTGGTTGTGTAGAAATGTAATCTTAAAGATTTATGAATAATAAAATTAAGTTCAATATATAAGCTACAGAGCTTCGTTTCATTTACTGTCCTTGGCAGAGCAAAATAAATGACTGGATTCCAAAATTACAGGCTAATTTATTAAAGCTGTTTTCTTTGGAATTATCAACTCGTATGATCCTATATTTGTTGCTTGCATTTGTGCAGAAGTTCTCCTTGATATGACATCTGTAACTTAGTTAGACCTACTACGATCCTGGTCGAAAGTTTCGGCTTAAGTTTCTTAGGCCGTAACATCCAAAACAAAGCAATACGTTATGTTTATGGTATTTACCGTCAGTATTTTGTTTTACGTACATCCCCAAGGGGCTGGTACTAAACACAGCGCCCATTTTGCACGTAAACGTGCTTACGACAGAAAAGACCCGAACTCGTGTAGACAACATCCAAAAGCCGTTTGGACATAAAACTTTTGTCGTACGAAAGGAAATTGTCTTCGTACCAGTTTAAGAATGTTTAACATATTGAAACAATACTCTTACATGAGTTACATCGTTGTTATGTACAGTTCAACTGAATACTCTGTGTCCTGAAGCCTGCCTACTTGTATACAATACTACTGGTAATGTGGCTGTGACAATCCAGTTGTTGAAGTTGATTGGGATACTCGACTGTTTAAAAACATTCCGTCTTCGCCTCACGATTCAAAACGAGGAAGATGTTCCGGTGTTCAATATGAAATGACAATTCAGAAGTGTCAATATTTAGTGACTTCCGTCCATTTATGCTTCAAACGGAAACGTTCTTAAATATAATACTTCAGATAAAGTGCTGTGGTTAACGCAAAACACCTAGGTGTACGTGTAAAGCCAAGAGACTATGAATTACCCTTCCTGCTTGAGATATACATGGTATCAAGAACTCCTCCCGTCTTCATCAGACTTAAGGTACGGTAATGCTTCATTTGAGGTCAAACATTTAAAGGTTGCTGATAGAGGTGAATGAACGTCAGTCCTCTGGGAATTCTGGGGTTTAGTGGGCTTCTTGCTTGTTAGCGAGGTCATCTAATCTAAGATATCGTTACCTAACCTAACCTTGATAGACGTAGCCTAAAGGACTCAATGGCAGGTTCACTGCTACACCAAGTACATTGGTAACGGCTTTTATTCTTTTTCTGTCAAAACAGTGGGTGACAAAAAATGCCAAAGAATATTATGCAATATTTATGCAAGATAATTTGCATAAACTCACTTTCAACAATCTTAATTGAATATAGTTAACCTGCCAGACTGACATCATTCTGGGTTTATTTTTTGTATAACACGTCACCAGTTTATTTCTACTGTATGTGTGTGTGTGTAGGAGTGGTGGGGGAGGAGCCTGTGTCCCAGTATCCTGAGAAGGGTGAAATGGTTGCAACCACATCCCAGAAGAGGTTTTGCTAAGAACAGGAAGTTTCCCTCGTAGGGAGGTAGTGCCGTCATTGCACCTCATGCAGGGCACTGTAGGCATTACCAAAGGTTCTTTGCAGCATCCCTTCGGCGCTTAGCTGCAACCCCTTTCGTTCCTTTTACTGTACCTCCTTTCATGTCTTTCTCCATCTCGCTGTCCCCCCCGCCCTCTTTTAACAAATATTTTCATAGTGCAACTGCTTTGAGGTTTTCCTCCTGTTACACTTTTCAGACCTTTCTACTCTCAGCTTCCACTCCAGCTCTGAATTACCTCATAGGTCCCAGTGCTTGGCCTTTGGCCTAAACTCTATATTCGGTTCAGTTCAGCTAAGAACAGGAAAGGCAAGAAGCTGCATAGGGGAAAAGGTAGAGGTCGAAACCTCATCCCAAAATAGCCTCGTTGGGAATCAGAAGGTTAAAAAACCTGCCAGGGGGGGAAAGTTAAAAGATATACATGTTACAGGGAATATGTGAAATCCAGGGATTTCACGAAATCCGTAGGGAATTTGTGAAATAAGCAACTCGCTTAGGCGCATTTGATCCCCGATGGCTAGTACTCAACAGGGCAAAACTGTTATTCATCTGCACTGTTTTGCTTTGTTTAGTACTAGCCCGCGGAGATCAAATGCTCCCAAGCAAACTGGTCATCTCAGGATTACACATATTCCCTGTAACGTATATAAACCTTTTCCCCTCTGTGGCGTGGTTAATGCGACCAGCCCCTCACCTTCTGATTCTGTAATGAACTTCGACGTAACATCAGAAGTGCAAGGCTGCAAAAGCCGGCCAGAGTGTTTAACCTTTGACAGTGTTGTTTCAGCTTAGCAAAGAACTCAGACAGGTAATCCGGTTACCTTGTTAATGACCTTTGTTTTCGAGGGGGGCTGAGGGCGATAGAATTCTCCTTACATAAGACGGTGTTGTTTTTGTGTCAATATTTCTTTTATGAAGAGTAGCGTGTGTGTGTATATATATATACATATACATACACACGTACACACATATGTATATATACATATATACCTGTGTATATATACATGTATTAATACACACACACATTATACATAAACATTTTAGTTTCCTGGCCTACATAAACTTGATATCTTCATTTTCTCAAATACCCCTTAATATCATGATCACTTTACTTCATGAATAAATTACACCCAAAGTGAATTATTATATATAATAAGTGCATCATACTTCCTTACTTCCGATGCCAGAGAACATTTAATCAATCAGTCAATCAATCTGTAGCAAAAAATAAACCTGTCACTATACAACCTCCATGGTAGGACCGCAAAAATTAGCTGGGTACCGTTTTTAAGTTTTCTGTAAAAGAAAACTGTTGTGCCGACTGTGTCTGTCCGTCCGCAATATATTCTTCTGTCCGCCTTCAGATCTTAAAAACTACTGAGGCTAGAGGGCTGCAAATTGGTATGTTGATCATCCACCCTCCAGTCATCAAACATACCAATTTACAGCCCTCTAGCCTCAGTTGTTTTTATTTTATTTAAGGTTAAATTTAGCCATAATTGTGCTTCTGGCAACGATATAGGATATGCCTTCTGGCAACGATATAGGATATGCCACCACCGGGCCGTGGTTAAAGTTTCATGGGTCACGATTCATACAGCATTATACCGAGACCACCGAAAGCTAGATCTATTTTCGGTGGCCTTGATTACAGAATACGGTGCAGCGGCTGTACAGAAAATTCGATTTCGCCGAAGAAACTTCGGCGCATTTTTTACTTGTTTTTTTCACATTCGAACAACACGTGAGATGTCTGTTCAGTGCGATGACAGGTGTCCATTTTGACCTCCAAATAAATTTAGTCCTGACATCAGTGCTTTTCATAGTTCTGCTGACGCTGCCTCGTACAAGCGCTGTCCTTTTTTGTATATTTCAAGGTTTCTTCCCTTGTTCATTCACACCTCGGTCTTAAGTCGAAAGCTGTTTACTGATAAAAGAATGTTAAGTTAATGAACTTAAGGAAGAATATCCCTTTTTCATCATGCAGGTAAGGAAGGGGATTCTGAACTTACCTGTCTCAGGCAATAACATAGGATTTTCTACCCTTCACATATTATGACTAAGGCTAAGGCTAGTCCTGGAAAACTTTCTCTCTCTCTCTCTCTCTCTCTCTCTCTCTCTCTCTCTCTCTCTCTCTCTCTCTGTGTGTGTGTGTGTGAAAGGAAAACTGTTCGTTTTGTCTCATATATGTGAGTATCGTATTAATCAAATACTTTCCGCAATTTCACTTCCTTGTTTAACAATCCACCTCTGAGTTGACGTTGAAGATGTCCTTGTCAATATAGTTTAAAAATTAGTCTACTTTAATGTAAATTTAAAGTTATGTTTTCGTGAGATTCTAACAACAAGAAACAAAAAAAAAGCCACTCGGTGTCCGTAAGACAATCATACCGAAAATGGCCTGACAACAGAGAGAGAGAGAGAGAGAGAGAGAGAGAGAGAGAGAGGAGGAGGAAGAAGAAGAAGAAGAAGCCAGAGAAACTCAAGAGCTGTTAGAGCAATTCGTCTTCAGTCCATTAGCCAGTTTCTTATCGCCAAGTAGTGTCTTTATGTCCTTCCTCCAGTTCCCAAGTGTCGCGTCTGCGCTCTTGAAACAAGATTCGATTCTCTCAATGTAACTTTCTTTGGTACGTATTAAGAAGGATTCAGTAGTGTCTGTGATCGCCTGGTTCTGTCTGTCTGAGAGTGAAATGAGCGAATTCAATTTTGGCAGTTTGAATCGTTTTTGTGGTGTCATTTTCATAATCAAAAATTATTTTTTCACTTATTACTGGATTTTGTGTTATCAGATATTGTTTCGACTTTCTTTTTCCTGCTGTTCTGATATTTTCATGTCTAGTTTAAAAGTAGGTTTTCCCAGAGATCTTAACAAAATGCGACACGAATGAACTGTTTCGACAATTCCTACAAAGTTTATAAATAAACCATAGAGCATATGGTATTGGATCTGCCAGTTAAAAAGGCAATATGTTTATTACAGTTATATATCGTATTGATATTACAGTAAGTTTAATAAAAAAAAATGCACCGAAGATTCTTCGGCGCAATCGAGTTTTCCGTACAGCCGCTACAGCGTATAATCAAGGCCACGGAAAATAGATCTATCTTTCGGTGGTCTCGGCATAATGATGTATGAGCTGCGACCCGTGCAACTTTAACCACGGCCCGGTGTGGCCTATCCTATAACGTTGCCAGAAGCACGATTATGGCAACCTTTAACCTTAAATAAGATAAAAAAAATACTGAGGCTAGAGGGCTGCAATTTGGTATGTCTGATGACTGGAGGGTGGATGACCAACATACCAATTCGCAAGCCTCTAGCCTCAGTAGTTTTTAAGATCCGAGGGCGGACGGACAGAAAAAGCCGGCGCAATAGTTTTCTTTTACAGAAAACTAAAAGATAGAGGATGAGGGAATTGAAACAATAAACAACTAAACAATTCAAATCACAACAAAGAAAATAAGTCTGAACAAGACGTCACGAAATCAAAATGAAATCCGCTTCCTATTTGTGCCAAGTTTCGGAATGATAGAATTATGGTCTGTCGCTCCGCCTTTCGTCGCCTTTTTTTTCCTTCCAATTGTTTCCTTCGGGCTCGGGCTGGAAAAGACAAATGACCGGTTGAGGTTGTATGCTCTTGTGCGTGAATACGCTTCATAGGTTTTATTATTTTTAAGGTCGTATATATATATATATATATATATATATATATATATATATATATATATATATATATATATATATTTTTTTTTTTTTTTTTTTTTCTCGCTGGTCACCCATTCGAATCCTGATCTGTCCCAACTCTGCTTGAAGTCACTGATCGGAAAACCAGCGGTAAGAATAATGAACTTGATAGTGCCGTCTGTCAGTCCAAAGATCGAAGCCGTTAGCGAGTGACGTGTCCTTTGGGTCCGGTAGTGATCTTGATTTGCAGTCACCTGTCGTTGCAGAGAGAGAGAGAGAGATTATCGACTTTTCTTCCACTCGACCCTTGTAATTGTTTATAATAAAATCTTATAACTTTATTTTTATATTTCTTCTTCTTTACGTTACTTTCAATCATTTTAAGCAATCGGTGTTTTAAATTATGTTAAGTGCATTATGAATAATAATAATTATTCTACATAAGGTAATCTGCAGAGTGGATTACCTTGCAGGATTAAAATGGATTTTATCTGCTTATTGTTTAGACAACGTACAAAATTGGCAGTAGCGTTATTCATAATAACAATGCGGCCAAAATTATGTACATAATCTAAACAGTTATTAGAAAAAATTCGTTCTAATTCTGCAAAGTAATCCGCTATCGCCTCTTGGTCAAGATTATTCTCTGTACTGTTTTACATCCGCAGCCCATGAAACTTAAACCACGGCCAGGTGGTAGCCTATCTTATATCGTTGGCAGAAACACGATTATGGCTAACGTAAACCTTAATTTAAAAAAAAAACTACTGAGGCTAGAGGTCTGTAATTTGGTATGTTTGATGATTGGAAGGTGGATGATCAACATACCAATTTGCAGCCCTCTAGCCTTAGTGGTTTTTAAGATCTGAGGGCGGGCAGGAAAGCAAACAGTAATTAGAAAAAATTCGTTCTAATTCTGCAAAGTAATCCGCTATCGCCTCTTGGTCAAGATTATTCTCTGTACCGTTTTTCATAACGAGCGGTTTTCGTTAAAGAGGCATCTTTGGAGAACATTCCGTATTTTAGTGTGAACCACCGCTTGCTTCTTAATCAAGACGAATCAGCTTCTCAGGGAACAAAGCTCTGATGGATATTTCAAACTCGTACCAAAAAAAAAAAAAAAAATATTGCGCCTAAGTTTCTTCGGCGCATTCGAGTTTTCTGTACGGCCGCTACAGCGTATAACCAAGGCCACCGAAAATAGATCTATCTTTCGGTGGTCTCGGTATAATGCTGTATGAGCAGCGGCCCATGAAGCTTTAACCACGGCCCGGCGTGGACTATCCTATAACGTTGCCAGAAGCACGGTTATGGCTAACTTTAACCTTAAATGAAATGAAAACTACTGAGGCTAGAGGGCTGCAAATTGGTATGTTTGATGATTGTAGGCTGGATGATCAACATACCAATTTGCAGCCCTCTAGCCTTAGTGGTTTTTAAGATCTGAGGCCGGACAGAAAAATTGCTGACAGAATAATGTGCGGACAGCATAAAGTGAGGACAGAATAAAGTGCGGACGGACAGACAAAGCCGGCAAAACAGTTTTCTTTTACAGAAAAATAAAAGCGCGCGGCGTGACTCGTGTCAAACACGGAAGCTAATCGTATTAATAGGGTTTTCTCTCTCTCTCTCTCTCTCTCTCTCTCTCTCTCTCTCTCTCTCTCTCTCTTCAGCTGTTTTACTCGTGTCCTTTTTAAGAATGGCTAGAAAATGAGGTGATTCAGTCCTTGTCCATAAAAGGAAGGCTAATAGGCAAGCTGTGGCGTGAGGGATAGCCAATTCCAGTTTAGGATATGACAAATAGAAAATTATTATTTCACGGACATTTCTAAACTTCTCAGTCCTGTTATTTATTTTGATGTTGAAAACACTGCAGGATAGAATTTCCATGCGTACACTGGTATCCTGTGAATCCAAAATACTTCAGTAAGAAAGGAATTAGTGTTGTATTATTGCATTCTGTACTATGTGTTTTGCGAGATCCTACATTAAGTTGAAAGCTATTAAGACCAGTATTAAAGATGAAAAAGAATGGCTGAGGAATTTCCCAGACTAGATGTAAAGGAAACTTAGAAATGGAGCAAAGACCTTTAGAGAAGAATAAAAGTACAGGAAATGACTGGTAACCTTGACCTTGAAGAGAGCTGATAAGGAAATGACCAACATCTATTGTGTCTCAGTGGGAAATCTTAAAATGAATTGAAAGTTAAGACTTATATTAAAAGATGTAAAAATGTTGGGGAATTTGCCAGATGATTTTAAGATTAAATATTTAAAGGGAGCCAAGACCTGTATTTCAGGAAATGACTCTTAACCTTGACCTTGAAAAGAACTAATAAGGAAATTACCAACATCTGTAGCGTTTCTCAAAAGCCGGTGGTGCGTTTGAATGGAAAATATTAATATTATTAAAAGCTCGCCATCCTTCATATAAAATTTATTAACACAAATTTTAGAATACTGAGAAACGGAAAATGTCAGACAAATACGCTATTAAAAGTTCACATCGCCCATAGTTTTTGTCGTAACAAATAATGTCCAAAGCTTAGGTCCTCTAAATCCGGATTAGGCCAACTCAGGGTCTTCGAGGTAATCCCTCCCCCGAGGTAATCCCTCCCTCTCCCTTCTTCCTGCTTCGTAATCCCACCTGCTAAGAAAACTGTCGTAGGCCTGAGCTCTTTAGGCTTATTTGTGTTATATGTTTTTAACAGTTCGTGTGTACCAGTCGTTTATAAACCTTCAAATATCAATGTTTATTATTATTATTATTATTATTGTTGTTATTATTATTATTATTATTATTATTATTATTATTATTATTATTATTATTATTATTATTATTATTACTGGAGAAGCAAATCCACAGTTATGTATATGTACATTTATTTAAAGGTAAATCAGTACAGATGGCTTTCGGGAACTTGTTCGGTTCCCGTTTTCAATCTATCTGTACTGATTTATCTTTAAATACATGTATATACACATAACTGTGGATTTGCTTCTCCATTCTAAGACTTATGCTACTATGAGTATTATTATTATTATTATTATTATTATTATTATTATTATTATTATTATTATTATTATTATTACTAAAAATACTCATAGTAGCATGAGTCTTGAAAAGGAGAAACAAATCTATTTGATTCCCCCTTTTCAATCGAATAGATTCCCGAAAGCTCTCTCTTGAGATTTACTTTTAAGTATATTGGTACCCATCCATAACTGTGGACTTGTTTCTTCACTATTATTATTATTATTATTATTATTATTATTATTATTATTATTATTATTATTATTATTATTAACTTTCCTTTTAACTTCGATGATGTTTGCGTAATTGTGACAATCTACCTGTATCTTTACGACTACTTGTCCTCACATTTCTTATCTTGCGTGTGTATATATATATATTTTTTTACTTGGTTTTTCTTCCTGCATTCTTTTCCTTCTTAATCGGTTTGTCTCTATACTGTTTGGCTTCCTGTGCTCCCCAATGCTCCAATTACACATGCAACAGCGTATGTAATATACGTAATTGTATAAATAATCGAGAGACATAAAAAATTCTAGGCTGGGGTCTACTAGGAGGAAGCGTTTGTCTGTCTAGTAGAATAAAAGTAACTACTACTCGCATTAAAAAATGAGGTTTGGTCAAGGAAAAGGCAATAGTCTGAGATGCAGTTGCTTGACAGGAGAGGATGGAGAGTATAATCAAGAATAGTATCTCTTACAGAATTGACAGTACTGGACTTCAATAAGTAACAGTTACTTGGCAGAAGAGAATGGATGGTATAGTCAAGAATAAAATATTCCTTGCTGAATTGACAGTACTGGACTCCAATAAGTAACAGTTGTTTGGCAGAAGAGAATGGATGGTATAGTCAAGAATAAAATATTCCTTGCTGAATTGACAGTACTGGACTCCTATGAGTAACAGTTACTTGGCAGAAGAGAATGGATGGTGTGGCCTAGAATAAAATATTCCTTATTGAATTGACAGTACTGGACTCCAGTCAGTAGAGACAGTTTCTTGAAGTATTTGATGTGAAATAACTTGGTAAGTCACTCTTCTTCTAATACAATTTCTGTTTCTTCTTTTCAGAATGTAACCAGTAGTGGTGAAGAGTGAATGAGAACCTTCAACAAGGAAATTTTATCCCGTAGGCTTTGGATAATACCTTTATAAATTTGGACGTTATCTTATTAGATTCCTTGCGTGAGTGTTTTACTTCCCACTTAAGTACTTTCCCAAACGCTTTTTCAGTCTACTTAAATAATCTACCATATAAATTACTGTAGTTTGATTGTACATTGAAGTAACAATAAGGAAAATCGAATTTTATTGAAGGAAGCCTTTTAACAACAAAAAGTCAAGAGCTCACTGAAGAAACGTGAGTTGCAAGAAGAGAGATAAACCTCCATTGCTCTTTAGAAAGATTTGGAAGACGTAATTTATTGCTGGACACGAATAGAAAGAAGACTGAGACACTCACTCACTAATCTGATATATCGGTACAACAGACATCCGGAGATACTGTATTTATAGACTCAAAGGACCCAGTTCATTAGCCATGGAGAGCATTATTTTCCCTCTGGAACGCCATGATTTTTCATGGCTTATGGTAAACCATTCCAGAACGACTAACACGTCCAGCAATTCCCCATTCTTCTCGCCATCTTCACCTTTTCAAGATGGACTGCATGTTAAAACCGAAGAACCTGGAACGTTCTTCAATTTCGCCTTCCAGGACCTCTCCCTAGGGTTCCTTTCCCTCGTGGTCATACGGAACTTTTATAAAGATATTCACTTCCAGTTCCCAAGCAAAAATGCCGTTTCTGAAAAGTGGGACTTGAAAATCTTAGTCATCCTCACAAATTTAATCAAAACAATCACCGGCGTCCTTTTGTTATTAATATCGTTGCCCGTTGCGCTTCCAGTCACGTGTCTCTTTTGGCTTCTGTCAGCTCTCGTCAAAACAATCTACGCCTTCCAGTTTGGAGGCTCCGTTTCTAAAGCTCAGGGAATGGACGGCCTCTGGGGCCTGGAAACCAAAGAGAGTCGCCCCTTCATACTCGTTTGCTTGCGCCTCTCTGGAAATCCAGACCAGGAGAAAATCAGACATCACATTGCTTCCAGGATTTTAGACGTACGAGACGCTGAGGGCGATTACAGGTTCAAGAAATTCCGCCAAACGTTCTCCCAGCTCTATGGCTACTACATCTGGAAAGACGCCGGAGATTTCGACGTTGCAGACCACATTAGACTCATCGACCTTCAGGAATATTATTGGCAAACACCAAAAGAAGCACATCATGGTAGCAGCAGCGGCGTCGTGGAGGAATCCGTAGAGGAACCGGTAGAAGTGGCTGACACTTTGTTAAACAGATTCCTGAGTGAGGAGGGAATGACGCCTCTTTCCAGCGCTCGTCCCCCCTGGGAAGTCTTGCTGCTCACGAGGGGAGATGGAAGGTAAATAGGACAAACAATTCAGTCATGAGTAATAGGCATGAAATAGCTCCACTAATAGAATTCATTAGGAAAAAATATATAAATAGACAGGCTAATAGGTTACAGAAGGCAAAAAATTATATGACTTACAGGCTGATAGACTCCATTAAAATAAGAATCATATGAAACAGGTAGGCTGATAATCCCAGAAGTAATAACAAAGATATGAAACAGATAGGGTAATACATTCCAGAAGAAAAAGTATATGAAATAGATAGGCTAATGGATTCCAGAAGAAAAAAAATTTATATGAAATAGAGAGGCCAATAGATCCCAGTAGTAAAAAAACTTGATGAAATAGATAGCCTAATAGATTCAACAAGAAAAAAACTATATGGAATTAATGAATTCCAGAAGAAAAAATATTATATCAAATAGAGAGGCCAATAGATCCCAGTAGTAAAAAAACTTATGAAATAGATAGCCTAATAGACTCGACAAGGAAAAAACTATATGGAATATGTATCAAGAAATTAATATAGGCCAGCTTCTTGTGGAAGCCATTACAAAATCAAAGCAACACATCAGGGACCTTTCAAAGTCACTGCATTATTCTTCATTGTTATAAACAGGAATTCATGAAGGTATACAGTTCAGGACTGTGTTTTTCAACGTTAATATTTTTATTTTTAAAAAGTTACAACGTGGTCATCAGAGTCCACCACGCCATCGGGGACGGAATCTCACTAATGCGAGTGTGCGTGGAAACGCTGGTGGACAGTCCTCTCGGCCCTCTGGTGGTGAACCCCAGGAAGGAGAACAACGCCCTCTTCAGGTACGTGATTATGTGCAGGTGTTTCGAAGCAAGATTTTGCTGAACATCGATAAATCAATAACCTATGATTTTCACTTAAGGTTTCCTGTTATATAGGGATAAAGAAAGTTCTTGTTAGGTGATTTTTTTTTTGTTT
>NC_089764.1:30348735-30418735 GCF_040412425.1 Macrobrachium rosenbergii | reverse complement strand
ACACACACACACACACACACACACACACACACACACACAAAAGGCGACTTCTAAATTGCGTTTCTGTGTCAACAGGACCTCAGCAAGAGATCACGGTCTGGGGAGACAAAGTTGAGGATCTGCTCTTCTGGGTACCCAACAGAGCTCCTGTCGGTGTGGGATTTTCGTTTGCCAGTTACATGGGCTTCGTCAACATAGGTCTGAACGTGGATGCCAGCATTGTCGACTCAGTGGAAGAGGTAGGTCAGTCAGCTATGTTCTTGACTGTGGTACTCGCAGGAGTCACATGTACAAATCTAATTAAAACACTTTCATCCTATAAGTGTTCTGGTAGTCATGAAGGTATAAAGATCACGATTGAAGATACTTATGAACGTTCATTAAATCCCACCGTTAATGAACGCCATAATGACATTTGCAAAGGTCTCCAGATAACGTTTCTGAGCGGTTAGTTTTATCTGCAAGTAGTTGCTTCTGCGTTCTCAATAAGAACCTCATGTGCGTCTGACGAGAAAGGCCATTTAGTGCTATCTCAAAGGACTAAAAACTCAGTAAACATGGAAATGTATTTTTCGCATCAAAAGTTTGTGGTTTTAATTTGAATGTAACATGCAAATTTATACTGGGTTGAATACTTAGATCGCCGCTTTGCTGTGCGTAATGAACGTTCATTCAGTGCTTTTGTTTCACCTAACAAAATACTGAGTAATCGCTTTTTATCCTTTATTCATCCAGCATGTATAATTGAGTCTCGGCTTCATTTGACAATTTCCTCTTTCCAGATATTTCCTCTTTTTTTCAAACAAATCTTATATAAGTTGAGATCTCCAAATTTCTTAAAATCTAAATTTTTGCACCGAAGCTCTGTCTAGAACTCTAAAGCGTTTAATTTTGATAAAACCGAATGAAATCCGCTAGTCTCACTGGCTAACACGCTATAACATTACATTCCAAACCCACTGGCTTGCCAACAGCTTCTCTGGGAGGGCTGAAATACTTATCTACTCGTACAGAAAAGCCTCTGATCCATCATAAAGGTATCTGTTAAGGGAAAACCTATAGAGCAGCTTCCAGAGAGGATTAAAGCCACGAGTAGGAAGCTTAACCAGCACGACTTGATCCGTATCATTCCAAAAGCCCTATAAATGTAAGAACAACAACATTAGATCCCCTTCAGCTTCTCCACGAGATGGCGCGAAGAAGGATAGGAAACTGGATTAGCTGGAGATATTGACTTGTGGAACCCATATGAGTGACAGGAGAGAAGGCTCTTAGAGGAACGTGTGAAGTCAAGACCATTATCATTGGACGGTAGAATGAGTCACAGTACGAATAATTCTTTCGGGTTTGAGCATTCCTGGTACACGGTAAAGAAATGAATAACTAAATAAGCTCGTGGTTAAGAAGCCAAAGAATAAATGGTATGAGTCGTGGAGCAGTTGATGGAAAAACTAGGGTCCAAACAGAGAAGGCTGAAAGGATTTGAACATTGGTGTCTTGAGATCTAGAGGCATGCCAACTTTCTTTAGCAGGTAAACATAATATTCTTAAGCTTGAATATTCCACACTTACTGTATGATAACATTTATCAGGCTGAGAACTGAAAAGGCATTTGAATTGAATCCATGCAGTCCAGATATGCTTTCTCAACAAGGACTACCTAACCATACCACAGAGCAATTCCTTTGCATGGAAAGAAGCCACTTGTTGCATCAAATACTTTAATTTACAAGTTTATTAACATGTTTTCATTTGTACATTCTCATCAGAATGTTGTTTTTTCATACAACCTGCCTTTAGAATGCAAGCGTATGTATGCATGTATGTACATTCACCAACATCCACTTCATTTTCAGGCGCAGCAGTTACTTGACGGAATAGAGGCCGAAGTGTACCACTTACACCAGAAATATGGCAAGAATAACTAACATTCTCCCAAAACTACAGCTCTAGAGCAAGACAGAGCTTGAAAAAATATCAGAAAAGCAAAGGACATAAGTAAATAAATCAAGAGCTTCAGGTTTCAAGGTTGTGATTAGACTGTAATGGACAAAAATTCAAGGCTTCTTCCTTGAAAATAATCTCAGACCAAATGACAGTTACTGGAGATGAAAACATTTATTTGTGTGTGTTTTCTTGTTAATTATAACTTCTGAAAAGTGAAGAAAGGGTTATACAGAACAAATGAAACCACTCACTGTCGTAACATGGTCTAAAATAGAACTAGTTTGACGGGTTTTGAATTACTTTTCATAAATGTGCGGTCCTTCTCTTGACTACACGAGTGAGTTCATTAACAGATAAACCTAAAATTAGAACAAATGACAAACTGGTTATCGAGAATTTATTGTCACCATTTATAACGTGTCATTATACCTCTGGCATGTCTTCTGTTTGGCCTACTGGCTTGACGTAGGATGACTTTCAAAGACATCCCACAAGGATGGGTTTCAGTGATGGCCGTTAAATATTAGGAGTTCTTTGACAAATACCAATAGAAATTTAGGTAGGAAGAGTATGTACAAATGACTTTCAGAGCCATCTGTTGAGGAAGAAGTGGATTTGCAGATTCTGTCGACACATTCACTAGTGATTCTCAGGTCAAAGTTGGCAGTTGTCAATCCTGATAAAAGGAGCGTCGATGATTCTTTATGCAAGATGCTTTGTGGTGAGTGATTATCTGATGTCGGTTTCCAGAAGGGATGATCGTCTTAGAACGCATTCTGTCGATAACAAGGTATTTGATAGAGGACCAGTTATCTTTTTCTAATCACAGGCATGGCTTCTGAAAGACAAAAAAATAAATAATAAATAAATATATAAATAAAAAGTAAAAAATCTACTGTGGACTTTTTTGTCTGCAGTATTTCTCAGAATATTTGTTAATCTAGAGTTGTTCTAAAAGGGATGCTATAAGATACTATAATGGAAGAAAGGTTCTCCAGCATAATGTAATAATGTTACTTAAGGTGTATTGTGCCATTTGCTTACACAGAGGCTTGGAAAAACACATATATTCTCATGCAAAAATGTGTCGATGTATGTACGTATGCGCGCATGTAAATATGCTCTGTAAGTATAAGTATACACATCACTATAAACTGCATGACCTACATTATCTCCCAGCAAAGTTGCTTTTTGTCTATGCTAGTGAACATTATCATTTGACAGAAAGATATGATGAACAAAAAAAGTTGGTTTTTCAGATTTGTAAATAGTCATTTACACTGCAATATTTACGTCTGGCTTTCCCCCTCTGATAAATGCTAGAAAACATGTCTACATTTTAGAGCGTTGCTGTACTATATGATAGACAAATACTGAGCAAAAATAAAGGTTATGAAGTTTCATATTGTTCAGAATTTTCAGTAATGGCTGAAAATGTTTCGAGCAAATTACATAGTTCATTAAAGTCAATTACTTCTGATTATTTGTCTTCAGAAAATAACCTTAATTTTTGTGTAAGAAATGTGCAAAATAAAAAGAATAAAAATAAAACATAACAAAGTACAATGAATTTGGTTTTATTTGCCAAAAACACCGCGTTTATTATTGTCTTGGGGATTTTTTTCAAATCAGTTATGTTTTCGTGAAATTTTATTTAAATAGAAATTATAGTCCCCTGAACCTAACGATTTTGACAACCATATTTTCAAGGTCGCGAGATCACAGAAATGTCAATAATTGTCAAAAACTGGATACCGACGCCTGTCTGAATATAATTATATTATAACTATATTCTAATATTACTTCACTTGTTGACCCATTTCCAACCGAAATACCTTTGTAATATAAATGTCAATTCTGATTTCCTACGTTTTTGACGGAACGGTAAAATCGAAAGTGTCTTCTGATGCGTTTCATGATTGTAGTGGAAGACTACATGATACCTATTTCGCATCTATGGCCACGCGTCAACGCTTTGGCGTTTCTATGGCAACGCCTGGACGCCGTAACCATGGAAACCACTTGGTGAGTCAATCAACGCAGCCGGCTTTCCATCCAGTCTTCCTCACACTCAGAGTGGAATTGGAACTGGTGGTTTGCTTAGGTCGAGTGCTGTGGAAAATTTGCTCTTTCCGGATATGAGAGATTATTTGTGGGAGGCTTCTGAAGACAATGGCTCTAGGATCTTCTTCGGGAGGTAAGTTGGAACAATGTTAGCGTGAATTATTCCAGAATAAACAAAATAACGTTAAATAAATGCCATCTAAGAATACTTGAAGTCAGAGGTTTTGTGAAGCGCTGATGTAAGTGAAATATATTCTGCTGCGCGCTTGAGAAATGTGAAGCATTGACTTGAAAACGAGCGGATTCTCGTGTGTAATAAGCATAAAGTCCTTCTGTTATTACCTTCTGTTGTACATTCATTCCTTATACGAAGTTTGTTCCCAAATTCGTCATCTCTGGTGATTGAACGTGATTTCAATATTACACATAATCTGTTGCTTGCTGTTGGTCCGTACAGACCGACATAAGGAAAAACTACAAAGTTTGAAATAGTCCGTCTACTGACGAGTTTCATCCTAAAGAGGTTTTGATGTAAGTCCGATCAGTAGGGAGTTAGGAGACGATAGCCATTATAGGTGAATACGACAACCTGGTGATTCCGCCACTTTTTGTCTTCTATTTAATTTACGGCAGAAGAAATATGCTATTCACAGGACAACGGAGACATATTCGGCACCGAAAACTGATTTACTTCTCTGGGTACCTTAATATAATCAGGTATATTAACAAGTCGATTTTTCTATTGACAGCTTGATTGAAAATTTACCATAAAAATGAATCTGCCTTTCTCTATCATTTAATCATTAGAAACATTATTTATTTCCAGATGTTATCTGCTGTGATGACGTGAGTGAGCATCATGAAAGGAACTAAGAATTCTTCGCAGACCAAAGACGGGGAAGATGAGGCAGCCAATATCGGCTTCATCGTCAGCAAGTAGGCAATATTTCAAGAAGTCTGATGCCTCTATTTCAATCTTATGCAACTCCAAAAAAAAAGGGGGATCTTTCCTAGATAGTGACCCCCAACAAAGTTCGGGGGTCGTTATGTAAGACTAATATTTCTCGGGGGTCATTTTTTTATGATATTTACAGTCTTATGTTTTTGGTCATGCTTTTTTACAAAGGTCATCAAAACCCTTGGGGGTCGCTATCTAGGAAAGTTCCAAAGAATCTAGTGACGCAGTTGGCAGTTTGACTTACTTTTCTATTTTCTACAAAGAGTTTGGGCAATGGTGCTACAGCAGTTTGATTTTTTCTAATACAAAACTGCAGAACAGAGTATGGTTTGCTGGCAGAAATTTCAGTTTCAGACTGAAGTGGGCCTCTCAGTAGCTATTGTGCGGTTTTATTGATCCTTTTTAACAATTATAGCCTTCTACCTGCTATATCGGGCAAAAGACAAGTAATCCTTGGTATTACCAGTAGATTCCTGAACTTACTTGACGGAATTCATCAATTACCCCTTATTGAATACCAGCCAACGTACCACATGTTTCAGAACATTTTGTATCTTTCCAGTGTCCTTGTGATGTAGCCAGGGACCTTATCATTTTCTCTGTCAACCGTCCTATCTTAAAACATCCAAATCAACTCTAAAAATTAGATTTAGTTATATTTTATTCCTTTTTACTAGAGGACTGTCCTTACTTCGTTCCTACAGATTAGGAAGGGCAGTCCTGACTAAAAAGGAATAAAATCCTTTATTAACTGAGGTATATCTATATTTACTGACTATAGAATTTATTTAATGCGGATATATACATATCCTTTTAACTAAATATATAATGTATTAACTTAGACAAAATATTCATTTACAAGTTCTTGATTAAACTCCTCCTATATTGATTATAAAATTGTTTTAATTATATACATTTAATTAGATAGACGTGATCATTTTAGTTTATTTTATATATTAACAGACATATAAGTTGTATTTATAAGTCTGTTAATACATAATTAAATGCTTTACACAAAAAACAAAATAAAAAAAAATAAACAGATGCAGCAGGTTACTACCTTCTTTGCCAACCTAGAGCAACAAACTAAGCCGGAGCAAGTCCACATTTCTTACTTTCAGAAAAAGGTCGGCGGTTGTGCAAGCAGTAGCCTACTTGGAGAAGGAAGCGTGGCAAGTGCTCACGGGGTTGCCCAGGTGTTTCCCAAGCAGGGCCTTTTCAGTGGCGGAGGATCAATCAAGTAAGTGTCCCTAAGTGTCCCCTTAAGGCAGCAAGATCTTGATGGATATTTCTCGAGATCATCTTTGATAATTCGTTGATTTTCAGAGAAATTGTGATTATTAATGGAGATTACTGGAGAAAATAGGACGTGTTATAGAAAGATCGTCAAAATTAAGACTGGGATATTGATTATAAATCTGTGTAGTCTGGAAAATATAGCCCTTTATTAATCGCTGTATTTGTCTGTTAAATGAACGTCTTTGCAGATGTTCTGTATTATTATTATTATTATTATTATTATTATTATTATTATTATTATTATTATTATCAATTTCTACTAATTATTTTTTACTTTTTTACTTTTATTATTATTATTATTATTATTATTATTATTATTATTATTATTATTATTATTATTATTATTAATTTCTACTGAGTTTGTTTATTTTTTACTTTTTTGACTTTTCCAGAATGCCGCCTCCTGGAAGTCTTAAAAGAACTGCGGCCTACAGTTCGCAATCAGCTTTACTTCAGTGCAAAGCTCGAATATGTTTACGCCTCCCAGATAGCCAAGTATACAGCAAGAGCTACGGTTAGTCATATCTTTGTTTATTATTTGTGCCTACACTTGTTTATTATTGTGTTAGAGAGTTTGTGTTTGCGTGTGTGCCTGTGCATATATTTAAATTTATTTTCTCCCCCCAAAAATGCAACGTTGTATTTGCAGTGTCGTCTTGTGCATTCTTAATTGTTATACATTAGCTTTATTTCATTTACACAAGCACACGATTAACATACTATTCATATTCCATTCATCTCTGTGATTTAGTACGCTACGTCCCCAACTTCTATAAACGTAGTGGAAAACCATTTCACTTCCTACACAAAAAAAAATTAATTTTCAAGAGTTATCCAATAGTATTGTCCTGAGACCAATATACCTTTGTTAAGAACAATTCTGGCCCATATATGGCTACTTTTTCATCCCAGTATTGCTTGACATCTGCTGATATACAAACACAACTCTTAACTTACATTCGCTAGGTCCGAAGTTCACTCTCCGACGAAAACAAAACAAGAAAATCTTTCATTATAGTGAACTAAAACCATCACTAATGAACAACACACCTGCTTGTCATCATTCCACCAGAACTCTGGCGAAAGCCTGGGACGGACCGAGCGTCAGCTGACGGAGGCTTTGAACCAGCGAGAAGAATGCCTCGGGGCGAGAGACGACATCATCGCTTCTCTCACCTCGGAACTGCTTCTCCTACGTCAGGTTGGGAGTCAGTCCGTTCTTGCCTCTCGGTAATAAGTGCTGTTGTCGTCCTGTATATTTTGAGTTTTGGATGTTATTGAGAAATTGATTAATAGACAATTTTATGGAGCTATGGGAAAATATAACTCGTTAATTGAACATTATATGATTATTATTGTGTTGATCGTGCACTCTTGAGAATATACATATATATATATTTATTATGTGTGTGTGCGTGTGTGTGAATATATTTGTGGCCCTCTTAGTCTACTGCTCAAGACAGTCACCTAACTGGCATGAAGACCTGGGCTCGATTTCCCAGAATACAGAGCAATTTAGGTTTGTTTCATACTAGACCGCAAACCAAGTGTTTGACTTCTCAGACTGAAATGTCTAGATTTGAAGAATGTTCAGATCTGGTAATCAATTTTTTTACATTCCGAGAATGCAGATTATCAGTGTACTAACCTCTCCTTTGACTAATCAAAAAGATTTCCTCTCAGCATAGCTTTTGCAATTACCATGGTAGCCCCAGCAAGATGCCATAGTTGAATGCAACAGCAACAATTAATGATGGCCAATCTGTGCTAAGTATGGACAGAAACGTTTAGATAGCTAACAATGAAATTTAAAAGTAATTCTACAAAAGCTTTCTTCGTTTATCGTTATTTGCCAGAGCCGCAGGAGATTCGGAATTCAAAGAAGTGAGAGCATCAAGTGAAAATAACCTCGACTCCTTAAAAGCTTCACTGTCAGAGACTGAGCAGACGATGAGATCTCACGAACTGAGAGACGAGCAAGAGGAACTCGAGCTACGGAAATGTAGGTGAGATGAACACACAAGCAATACGTAAATCAAAGGTGATGGCCAATGAACGGAGATTTGATATAGTTCCTTAACTTCCTGAATCAAAGGACTTTTTCCATACTATTTAAAAAATTCTAAGGCTTAGTCCATGCTGAGAACTGCCGTTGGAATGAGTGAATTATGCAAATACCATTTCCAATGTGAAATTATCTTTATTACAAATCAGTATAATACTTATCACAAAGACTAATTTTATTTATGGTCCAGACAGGACATCGAGAGCGAGATAATGAGAAAGATTTGTCATTACGACGCCACAATGAGTGCTCTCCAGAATACTTTGGATGCACTACGAGAGGAAGATCAGCGTTTGACTGCTCTTCTTAAAAATAAGAAGGTTCGTTTGTTCTGTATTTTTTGTTTACATATTAGATACTACTGGTCAGTAAAACTTTCATACACTCATATTACACTTTTTCTTGGCCGTCATTATTATACCTTTTCTTGGTCGTCACATTATGCCTTTTCTTGGATGTCATTCTTTTGCTTTATCCAATGAATGTCAGTGTGGCTGATTAAAGAAGAAATAAAAACATTCTCGGTTACGAAGATAGTCACTTTCAGTATATCGTATGCCTTAAACTTGTGGATACCAGACAGGCTATTAACCTGTCTCGTTTATGATTGGTTTACTACTTATTCACAGCCTTTAAAAAACTAGGTTATATTTTGTTTGGATACAATAGTTTCACACCCACCTCTATCTTCCAGGTAGAATTTATAGCACTGGAGAGAAGGTTCCAGGAAATTGAGGACGAGAAGAGACGAATTGAGGAGGCGCGGATGGCTGCTATGCAGGTACCCATTTCTTAATTATTATTCCAAATAAATTATTACTGATGTATGAAATGGAGGACATCATTTCCTTAAGAAATACAATGACAAATGCTGTTTAGGAATAAGATATTAAATTTCATGTGTCATGTTAAACATCGTTACTGGCTGTGGTCTAGTATTTTGGTTAGATTGAAGTGTAGTCCAATACAGCTGTTATCTGTTTACAGGCCGAGTTTCGTAGAGAATACGCAGCAAGGACGATCCAGAGAGCTTGGCAGCATTATAAGATGAGGAAGATGCTCAAGAAAGCCCAGCGGAAAAAGAAGAAGAAACCAAAAGATAAATAAATCATGAGGAAAGAAAAGGCTAACAACAATGGTATGATTTTTTTTGAAAGATGAACCAATGGAACGAAAGCAGTAATGTTCTATGATACTTACCTAAACCCAACTGCCCGACCAGACGAACAAGAATCTTATGTCTGCTCTGCCACAGTCAAAGCTTTTGCCAGATGTAATTGCAGGATTTAAGGATTTTCTTGCATACAGTGACGCATTGTACGATGTGGTATTATCTCAAAATCAGTGTTCATAATCTTCCACATTATCTCTGCAAACTTTTCAGGTGCTGAATAAAGTAAGAATTACAGAATGCAAAGAAAATTCTTTCATACCCGCTGTTAAGAAAAAATCATGAGTTTTCAACCTGCAAGGTGAACAACAACAAATCACGTAATGCAATCCCATAATTTTTTATAAATATAATTAATTTCATTTGGTGGGTGTTTAATATAGCGAGCTAAGTAAGACCATATTCATCAGGAGAGTTATGGTGAAGTATACACAACGGATAACGAATATTATGTATATATTAGTATGTAATTACAACCTCTTAAGTACATCAAAGTTCAGATGTCTCATCTGCAAAGTATAATACAACTTCTTTAGAAGACTGCTATCACAAAATTATACAATCATTTACAGTGGCCACACTCAGGAGATGGCTTTGTCAAAGCGCCTGCGCTTATAAGCTACAACAATTTTATTCATGGACGGTATCAGTGTAAAGTAGTGGTTCCCAAGTTTCTTTGGTTACAACCGTAAATGTTATGAGACTTACAACCCTAAATAAATGCACCAGGATTCCCCTGGTTGTCAAAATGCTTATTCCTTTTTCATAGAAGACTGTGACAGGAGGATGAGTTGACAAAATCTTGCCTAGACACTGTAAAGAGCGACAAAAATCCGGAGGCATGCTAATCTAGTCTTTAAAAAATCTACCACGCATGACATGAAGCAATCGTGGCACGCAGTCAGGTGAGATAGAAGGGAATTGTATTAAGTACTGGCCTTCCTTAGAGAAAAGGCAGAGCAACAAACTCAAGACAGAGTTGGACTGACGCAAAGATGAGAGAATTAAGAATTAAGTGATGGGACAGGGTACTTTGCTTAAACTCTTTTCAAGATCATCCAGTTATCAGTTCCCAAGATGAGAAACATTACAACGGTCCACAGATTCGACTGAATTCCTCAAGGGAGAGTTCTTGGTAGAGGTGCATTAGTACAAGACAGTTGTTGTTGTACGTGTTTTGACGTTGGTGGTGTTGGAGATTCCTACGAGGTACCGGAAATCGTGAGAGTTTTGGAGAATCCTACGAGGTCCCAGGAATCATGAGGACGTAGGAGATTCCCTCAAGGGACCGGGAATCAGTGACGGAGTACCAAATGAGAGACAGAAAGCAGTCAGAATTAGAGAGGTGAGAAAGGCCATGAAGACTCAGTGATGGAATCCGAGAGTTGTTACGAAAGAACTGAAGCGGGGCAGAATTATCATTTTGGGAACCACTGATTCCAAAGAGCTTGCAATATCCATGATAAATACTTACTAATATTAATGTCATCTCCGTGGTATGAAAATGGGACTGAGCACCACCAACATAACAAGACGATCTTCAATACAGACCAACTAAACGCTTCTACTGGTAACAAAGCTTGATGGCATCAAACTTTGCGGTATCATAGTTTGATACCATGAAGGTACAAGAGAACTTCTCCTACAGATTCACAACCATTGCAAGAAAAGATGAGATAAAATTTGATAAACAGAACGATAAATTATTAAAAAATATATCAAACAGGTATATAAAAATATTGTAGTACATATTATACAACTATGCTAAAAATGTTATACGCAATTATGCCACGTGAGTGAGAACACACACGAGCAAAGTGTTAATTTACTAAGAAGTAAATACAAATATATTATTATTTTGATTATCTATCTCTCCTCCTCTGTCTTCCATTATGATACAACGTATGACGGGTAATATAAATGGTATTCACTATAGTCTCTTTTCAACCCAAGTGTCTGTCGAAGTTCAGATCGTGACTCCAGATACACTGAAAACAACCGGGCAGATTTTTCGTAATTATATGTACACAACACGAAGCACAATCAACAGCAATGAGGGCTGCTAACCAAATTTCCTGGTCTGGACCGGCAGTAAAATGGATTTGGTACTTCCTGAGTATGTTCCAGAGACCTATGGACACCTACAAGGCTACGTCCCTGTATCTCCTGAGGTCATCGCTGTCAGCACCTAAAGAGCTACGACTCTCGTTGTTGGGTCGTACCATGACCATGCCGTTTCTTTGGGGGTTGTAGGCTGTTGGAGTCCCGATGTTAAGGGCATCCATAGACGTCGAGGGCACGCCGTTTCTGCCGCGCCTTACGTACCTGCAATGCGACGAGAGTTTAAGAATTGTGACAAGGTGCACGTAAGATTTGAAGACGAATTTGTGAAGTACAACGATGAATCGTTTAACTGAGAAAATTTTGAAGAATTAGGACAAAGTAATAGTGAATCTTGTGGATTTATTCGTGGTGGTAGAATGCTGAAGATTAATGTCTAAGAAAACTGTTCTGAATCATGTGATATGGTGTTTTCCTCTGATGATTTTCGACAACGTACGAGTGACTCTGGAAGTGATACAATGATGAATAACTTATTTCAAAAAAAAAACTTTTATGAATAAAATGAATAAGGTCATATGGTTTTTTTACTTTGAATATTTTCGACCAAGTGCACATGACTGAAGTGGTATTGTGATGAATAACTTATTTAAGAAAATTCAGTTATGAATTGGAAGATATTGTGCCTCACTCTGAAGATTTTCGAAAAAACTAAGCGCGACCTATGAAGATGAATTCTTGTGGTGATACAACGATGGATAGCTCATATATCTAAGCAACCTCTGCTATGAAATATGACATATGGCATTTACTCTGAAGAAGCTTTCTACTTTACCTCCGCCTGTCTAACGACTGCGTAGAGAAAACCTGAGTAGGCGGGAGACTTGACACGTAAGGATAATCCATTGGGTACATCGTCTGAGGATTGTGATGGTAAATGGGATACCCTCCCGTTGGGTATAACGCTGCTTCACTTCGGCTAGCTGCTATTAACGGCATAAATCCTGTGAGAGAAGGTATGTTCGTAAATATGATGTTGTTCCCAGTGTAGTGAGTCTAACTAAAATTAGCGCTTTGGAAAAAATTATGAATTAAATTCTTTCATAACTGTTTGAAGGTAAAAATGGCCTTTGCTTGATCATTTTCTTTGAATCTGGGTGCATGAAAACGTTTAGAAATATATATATTATAAAAACCACAAAAATCAATTACATCAGGTCGTAAAAGAAAATTTGTAAATAAGTTAACTGTTCTAGTTTCTTTCCAATGATGCAAGCTGATATTAAAAATCCCTACTTAAACATCATAAAAGAATTTAGAATGACGTCACTTTCACACATGAACTTCAATTTAAAAAAACTGATAAGTTATAAAGCATAGTTAGATTCTACACCTTCAGCTACCATTTCCCTATGTAATTGTGGACGTTATATTTTAAAATAAATTAAATTGCCTACCTAAAAAAACCTTTAGTCATTGATATACAGATACATTTTAAGGCGACCCAATATATCATCACAAAATTGAAACAATATGACACATCTTGTTAGTGACCTTGATAGAGGATCGGTTTTCTTAGGTAAAAGTCAGGTTTGAAATTATTATTATGTTATTAATTGCAAAATCTTGGATAGAAGCCCAATAATACATAGTGAAAAACTAGCAATTAAACTAGACCAGGAAAATCGTTCTACGCTTCAAATAACTTAACTGCTTTCGTTTAGCAACAACGAGAATTATTATTATTATTATTATTATTATTATTATTATTATTATTATTATTATTATTATTATTATTGAAGAAACAAATCCACAGTTTGGTATATGTACATATATTTAAAGATTTAGGGATTTGTTTCTCCATTTTAAGACTTATGCTACTATGAGTATTTTTTAAATTATTATTATTATTATTATTATTATTATTATTATTATTATTATTATTATTATTATTATTATTATTCCAAAACTTAGAGGCTGGTTATTACGAAAATCTTGAAGGCTAAAGCTCTTAGTTCCATTATAATTTTTAGAAAGCCTGGAAGGCTAATGTCAATGTTACTATTATCACAGTCACAAAAAACTTTGGATGCTGATTTGAACCAAATCAGTCCACTGGAAACTCGAATATCAAAAGTCCACAAACACTAATATCGAAGACAGGTCAGACATACCAACAGAACTTGGAGAAAAAACGGCCGCATTGAATTCAGACTGAGACTCCCTGGTTACCGAGATGTACGGGTCCCACCCAGGTACTCCCATCTTCATTGGGGCCAAGGCCCCTAGGACCTGCGGGGTGTCCTGGTACCCTGAGACTTGGGACGCTCTTGAGTACGACCTGCAAGAATGATAATGAGAGAAAGGTTAAGGATGACCGAGATATAATTCGATTAATGATTTCATTCAGGGATAGTTCCTTGCGATGATGATGCTTTCACGGGTATTAATATTATTATTTCTAAATGAATCGACTACAAGAATTTTCCCTCAACCTTAACCCCAACCCCCTCGAAAGAAGGCCTCCCCCCCCACATAAACTGCTTTAGGAAAACTGCCATCACGCTATTCCTTGTAGCTTCAACTATGAGGAGTCGAAAGTCTTTGTTATTATCTTTTAAAAACAATACAATTTATTTATGTAATTGTGGATATTATTATTCAGCAATTCAATCGCGACATTGCGAATGTATTAATAACGATAAATTCACGAACATAACATAGACAGGCATTATTTGCGAATTTCGATGTATTCTTACCTCTGGAGCAGCGTTGGCGATGGAGAAAGGGGTAAGGACATGGGCTCGGCTGACGAAACGAACGCTGGGTTGTGATAAGCCAAGGTTGTAGAATCGGTTGTAGCTTTGCCGCGATTTTTGGTTAAGGTATTCTGAAATCAGAAAGGGAAAAATGAGGAAAAACTTCCTTCATTTTCGTAAGCTTCAGTATGTAGTAAAAGTTTACAGTAATCTTTCATCCACTTTCTCTCTTTTTATCCGCGATGGTGAGATGAAATTAGATTACGAAAATCTTTGAATTTAGTTGAAGGGATAAAATGAAAATAGAAAATTTATGTTTTAACAGATAGACCTTTCTTCAAGCAGTTAATTACAAGTAGTTGACACCTGAATGTATTTCAGTTGCTTTTATTTTATTTTAAATTGAATTGAATACAGAATTTAGTCAAAGACCAAGCACTGGGACCAATGAGGTTATTCAGCGCTGAAACGGAAATTAACAGTAAAATTTTGAAAGGTGTAACAGGAGGAAAACCTCGCAGTTGCACTATAAATCAGATGTTAAGAGAAGGTGGAAAGTAAGATGGAAGAAAAAGAATATGAAAGGAGGTACAGTAAAAGGGAGGAAAGGAGTTCCAGCTAGGGGCCGAAGGGACGCTTCAAAGAACCTTAAGTAATGCCTACAGTGCATCGCATGAGGTGCACTGACGGCACTAACCCCCCACGGGCCTTTTTATTTTAAAGACCCAAAAATGGTTTAAAGTCTCAGCAAAATTATCTATTCATCTTTTATTGTCGAAACTAGGAAGGAGAGCTGTAGAGACAAGGAAATTAAATAAATCCATTATTTCTCTGTCACATTCAGCAGAGACCGTAAATATTTCTAAAATATTTTAAATACATCAAGTAAAAATTCTAACGCTACGGTTTTGTTTCGTGGCTACGTAAACATATGTCAAGTATCTTGACAATACAAGTGCGTGAAAATTGAAATGAAATGACATTTTAAATGCTACGGATTTAAATCTTGAAGTTTTAAAAAACTTACCATATGAAGATGTTCGAGCCTCTTCAATGTTTCTGAATTGGCAATATCTTCTTTCCAAGTGGAATATTGCGAATGTACACACACCACGGCCATCAGCTGAGGATAAAGTTTTTAAAATTAATTAATATAAATATTTCAGCATAAGTCCCATCAACGGGAGGAAACTGGTAAGAAATAAATATTGTCAATGTAAAGAAAAGAAATATTTTTATGCTGCTTCTTTCGCCGGTAACAATATTTTTATCAAACAAGCTATATTTAACGTCCACATAAGGTCAGTGCATGTAAGAAAACAACAACAAAAATGACTCAAAGTAAAAGAAATCATTACTTACGTTGAAAGTTGCTCTGATGAGATAGAAAATCAAATCCGCCAGCCCGTATGATGAGGTGATTTTCTGTAATGCATGACAACATGATATGTAATGATACGATTGCTAGTTCTTTCCTTTGGTTGAGGATTAGCCACATATTAATGTTATGATGTTTTCCCATTTGTCTATCAAAATTAATACCAGCAATGCAAATTAATACCAGCAATGCAGGTTAAAAAAAAAAAAAAAAATCAGTTTGTGGTTACTGGACTCCCAAATTAACGCTGAGTGTGGTCCGCTCTTCCCAAAATTTCTCTTCCTCATAACCAGAAATTATATTTCTTCTTCTTCCTTTCCTTCGTGAAGCTGCAACTTTATTTTTATTTTCATTTATATATTAATTTTTGGGGGGATATTTCACTTGGTGCAGCGATAATTCTTTACAGCAGCTGTTCTCGACTCATGAACAGCAGCCCTGTCTACTATGTTCTTCCGTCATTAACAATAAAGGAAACCAAAATGTGTATGTGACACCTATTTCAACTCACATGCACTAAAGCTGGTTGAAGTAAGAGGAATCATGCGTAAAAGAAGTCGCTTGGCCTTGAAAGCTAAGGAAAAATGTAAAAGTTTGAGCAAAAAATTAATACTTCAAGGAGTTGTTAAAACCGTCCGGTCCAGTAATACACTTTCATGGTTGACTGAATCCTGCCGACTCATTTCAGTTATCTTTACTGGCTACAAGAGTCGATCCTGAATAGCTGCACTTCTCAACGATTGTTCATAAGAAAGAAATCCTAAAAGAGCCAATCCTTGAATTTTTCCATTTCCAAACGATGCAACATAATCTGTTAGTTAGAAATACTAACGGCAAAGCGTCCTGCAAACTTACCCAGTGAACGAGGCTCATAAAGATCACCATTCCCATCTCAGGAAAGCAGAAGAGCGTCATCACGAACACCCACACCAGCAGGGCCTTCTCATTTTTCTGTAAACATTCGAAATTAACGTCAACATTATGGAATGTATCCCTTCCAGATCACATTTTGTTAAAGATAACCAGTGAACTGTGCTATTTTCAAGATTATAAGAATGACAGGATATTCTACTTTGATAAATCTTATGATATCAAAAAAGTAATCATTTTTACAGCAGAAAGTACAGGTCGCCATCAGAGGGATTGTCAGCGCACACCAGACCACAGTTCGTTAAAGATAACCAATAAAATATGCTTTTGTCGAGAATATAAAAATGGCAGATTTTTCTACTTGATAAAATCATGTGATCTTGCAAAAAACTAAGATTTTTTACAGCAGAAAGCACTACTTTTCCAGTGACGGTTGTGATATTTGGCAAAATGCTGGAACTGTGAATTCTTGCTTACTCTGTAGAGGCCTTGGAGCATCCAGACTGACATGACTATGACGATGAGATATCCCAGACTGAGCAAATACGCTGGAATGGGAATCGGGACCGTTCCAGTGTGTTCCTCGTCAGCTGCTGCGCTACCTGTTTTTAGATAAAGGATTACTTTTAGTATTAGTAAAGAAGAAGTTTACTCTAATAGCTAAATACTCGACGACAGCTAAATTTTAATATTATTTTCACCATAATTCGAGTTAATAACTTCTCTGTCAGTCAAATCAGACCTTAAAATCCTTTCACACCGAAAACAAAAGTGTAAAGGAATTATCAATGGCGACACGTAA
Source organism: Macrobrachium rosenbergii (assembly GCF_040412425.1). Classification (NCBI taxonomy): domain Eukaryota; kingdom Metazoa; phylum Arthropoda; class Malacostraca; order Decapoda; family Palaemonidae; genus Macrobrachium; species Macrobrachium rosenbergii. The sequence continues at coordinate 30,401,361 of NC_089764.1, read as the reverse complement.
TGATGTCTAATGATGTAAAAACATGCATTTGCGTAAAACGAATAAAATGTTTTACCTTCCGCTTCGACAATCCACCAGACGCTTACGATGAAGGCTGCCAAGTAAACAATCTGTAAGAGGGAAGTGATTGTTAGATTCCGTAAAAGGGCGATCGGGACTCAAATTTTCAATACATATCCGTAGGTCATAGTTGTAGGTTACTGCTAGAATATTACTATGCAAGGGATATATATATATATATATATATATATATATATATATATATATATATATATATATATATATATATATATATATATATATATATATATGCATGCTATTCAAGTTACCCTACATTTTATCCAAATGACATATACTTGAGGAAAAAATCAATAAAAAACAAGAATAATTACTTTTGATTTCCGCAACATTCATAATTATCTGGTGAGAATTATGAATACAAATATATTCATTTACATATGATGGAGTTCTTCCCCTATGACTGACTCGGTAGCAGACACCCCTTGGGAATTTGGTGGGTCCTTTTTATTATGTACCGCAGCGCCCGTCCGACACTCCTTTAAATCCCTTACGTAAACTGGCCATTACAGACCCACCTCAATTCTCGCAAGCCAGAAGTTAACATAATGCTTCGCGGCACTTATTTCTATCATCCAAGCCACTGCGAATCTCTCTCTCTCTCTCTCTCTCTCTCTCTTCTCTCTCTCTCTCTCTCTCTCTGCGTCTGTCCTGATAAACGAATGAAGTTTATCTGGTGATTAAAAATGACGTCAGCTTTCGATCATTTTGACAGCGAGACTTGAATAGATTTTTTTTGAAGTCTTAGCGGTGGCTTCAATTCAAGCATGAGAAGCGCAGTTTAGAAGTCTAACGCAGTTACCTGCATTTAAAAGCAGTAATGAAGTTGAATCTGCGAATGTTTTACGGAGAAGTTTTAGCGCAGGAAGTAAAAATTGTGTTAAACAAAAAGTTAACAAATCACCAAAGTCATTATCAGTAGAAAAACCATGTCTGCGGCTTTTAAGGTTAAAATTATTATTATTCTTGTAGACAAAACAGTTCGAAGTGGTGGATTCCACTGTCCCAGCGATGACACCTACTGTAACGTAGCGACCATCGCCAGATGACAATAGTATATCCAGTTTGGCCATCTTCCAAAAGCATTATTCCGTCAGGGGATTTCCATTTGTGAAGCTTTTGCACCCGAGTTCGAATGGCTGTGACGTGCTAATTGTGAAAGAGAACGTCAGTATCCCAATTCTCTTAATTATTTCGTTTCTTTTACTATGAAGGGTTTCTCTGGGAGGACTCTCTATACGCTGGCGCCATACTTGGGGAAATGTTATAATCTTGCTTTTATTCTTTATTCTTTAGTTTTTCCTCTCTATTTTTTCTGCGTGAAAGTGTTCCTCGTTAACTATTTGTCTTTCAGGCTTCTTCTTTATGAATACGTTTTCGTTGTTAATAATAATAATAATAATAATAATAATAATAACAGTAACAGTAATAATATATAAGGATAGTAGACCCTCTTTCAAACGTAGTGTTGAATGTTATTGCTGAATCAGCTGCAATCCGTTTATTTAGTTTTCTCTGTCTTCCTAATAACTCATTTTTCATGGTTACGATAATCCTCAAAAATCTCGTAATAATATGAGTCACTACATTGGTGAAGAAATCGTTTGTGTGTATATATATATATATATATATATATATATATATATATATATATATATATATATATATATATATATATATATATATATATATATATATATAATCAACTTTAACACATAGACAATTGTTCTGTACATTAGTACAGTTGCTAACAGGACCTCGTTCAAACTGGATGATACGGATACTTGAGAATGACGACTATTTGTCCTAGAAATCTTGTAACTTTTTTTTAATAAATATCTCCATCCAGTTTGAATAAGGTCCTGTTAGTAAATATAACACCATTGTGGATTTCTTCACTAATAATAATAATCGTAAATCTTTCCCATTTAAGAGACATTCTGATAATCTCATAGGTCACGATTCAGAGGCGTCAGCGATTGAAGTTCTCAGTAAACCCCATAGAATTCAGTCTCAGTCACCGGAGGCTGAATTCTCTTCCCCAAATTCGGCAAATTTTCTTAGAAACGTTCCAGATTAATCTCGGATATTCTCCAGAGTTTAGCGGATAGTTGACCTTTGCTGAAGAGCTTGGCAGCGTCGCCTCTGTTTCTACTGGTTTTCCCTGGAGGCAGGACTCCGAGATTTATGCATTAACCGTTAACGGCCGCGTTGGGCAGGTCCGAAAGTCCAGAGGTAACATGAACGGATGTTGACAGGCTATAGTGAAGTCATTTTTTCCTACTACTTGATTTTTTAAATCTGTATCATAGTCATTTTGATCTAATAATCACTGTAGCATGATGAAAAAATATGAACGGATATTGATAGGCTAGTGATATAATTTTTTCTACTATTTGATTTTTTAAATCTATATCATAATCATTTTGATCTAATAATCACTGTACCATGATGAATAAAATAAAAAACAAAATAAAGATTATCTAATAATCACTGTACCATGATGAATAAAATAAAAAAAAAAAAATAAAATAAAATATAAAATAAAATAAAATATATAAAATAAATAACCATGATACCATGATGAAAAAATAAAAAAAAATATAAATAAAATATAAAATAAAATAAAATAAATAATCACGGTAACTTGATGAAAAAATTAAAAAATAAGATAAAAATAAAATAAAATAAAATAAAAATGATCACGGTACCATGATGAGAAAAATAAAAAAAACAAAATAAATAAAATAAAATAATAAAACAAAATAAATAATAACGGTACTATGATGAAAAAAATTAAATTAAATTAAAATAAATAACCACGGCACCATAATGAAAAAAACGACCGAATGAAATTGAATATATAAAGTTTTTTAAAGTCGTCACTGGCTTCACTATGTAAATCATTCTTCTAACAATAAGAAGTGTCCTTGAACTTCAAATTTGATTCCAAGTATGCAGGCCAGACGACCCAAACGCAACTCACCGCGGTCACTTTTTACCGATCATAAAAACATCGCAAAAAAATAAACTTCCTTTTTTATGCTGTTTCTCCTTTGCGTCAGAAAATTGGCGAGAACCAGATGCCGCTGAAATTGCGAATTTCTGTGTATTCTTTATATCTTATTCCTCTTCCTTCGTTATTTTTAACTTTCGTTATCGTCTGTCATTGCTAGAATTATCGTTTACACCATTTCCACAGTGATGAAAATAGAATGAGGAAATGACGCGTAAAAGCCACAAATGTAATTAACACAGAACGTTGACATATTTCACACAAGGAGAGAACATTCTCTTAGTCCTATTAGTTTCCAGAGGAAAACGATGAAGTAATCTGTAAATATCGCCGGAGATGATAAATATAAAATGGCCTCTATAGAAAACTTAAAAGAGTTGTTTAACTACCGGTAGAACCAAAGACCACAGAGTATATAGTTCAACAACCTTACAAATAGTACTGGCTGTGGTCTGCGCTCAGCTTATAGCTAATAATGGCTGCAATTACGCAGGACTCGTATCCAGCCGTATCACAATATGGCAGTGATTTCGGACTTACTTTGCATTTCGTATTAAATAACTAGTAATGATTTTAAAATATTGTATATGGAAAAGAAGAGCCTTCATTCAAAGTCGCAGCTGAAAAAGTGAAGGAAAAGTTGCAGCCGCTTTGATCAGAATCACTCTAAAGAAATCGTGTTGTCTCAACTTGAAAGATGTATTGAAATTCTGTATGCGTAAAGTAAACAAGATGCAGTTATGTTCGTTACGTGGGAAGAGGTACATTGAAGAAACTCTTTAAATTATGAGTTGAGTTTCATTGCTTTGACAAAACTCAAACAACAAACTCATAATCGCACAATATTCATTAAGAAGAAATAACACTATTCAATTTTTTCATTCGTTGGTCCATCAGATCTTCTGTCATTTTTAATATTGTCGATACATTCTTTGTATGCACAGCAATAATACCATACTAATCTCAGTAGCGAGCTTCCTTCAGAATCCTAACAATCCTAAGATGAAAACGCTTAACATTCTTGGAGGAGAGTCGAAGAAAATATGGCGATACAATCAATGACAATCAACCACGGTCCGAGGCACTCTCGAAAAGCTATAAGATCACTACTTACCGTTACGTAGACGCCAGCGATGATCGAGCCGAGTAGCAGGCTGCAACACAAACAGGACGACAAGATAGCCATCCTCCCTCTAGTCTCTTCGGGAATTCGGTCCTAAAACTACGTCTCGAGACATCGAAGAGAGATTTTCCAGTTGATCACAGCGCGGTGGGTACTATTTTGGGTATTGCGTCTTATTATCCCTGTCTCTTACTCTCGAATCAGTTCCTGCAACCTTTGTTAATCGAAGCAAATTCCGAATTTCACCACAATTTCCGCGGGGGTTTTGTCGAACCAAATCAGCGAAGGGACGCGAAATGTTTAAAAGGCTCTGAGGGTTCAAGGCCATCGGAGATACATGGGTAGAGCTGGATGATAATATGGGCACACCTGGGCATGCTGACCCTGGCTCGATTCCGCCTCCCACACTCCCTCAAAAACCCCGACTCTTGTGACTCACCATCTTTTCTGATTCATTCGCGAGTGGTGGCGATTTGTAGCACTCGAATTCCTCCTCCTCCTCCTCCGCCCCCTCAACCTTAAGCTGAAATTGTCAGTCAGGAGTGTTCTTTAATATCATTATTATTCTACGTGCACATATTTCACGTTCCCAGGTGGCCTTCCACGCACGTCTCTTCTCTCTCCTCTGTGGAGAAGGGGAAAACAACCTGCATCTTAGAGTTATGGGTCGCCTACTTTGTAAAGAAGCGTCCACAAGCCACAACATAAGCCATGCAGGTCTCTCGACACCCTCTACTATCGAACACCGCACGGCGGCAGCAACAGCAGGGCTCTTTCCAAACGCCTCCTACTCTCCATACTTTTCTTCCACTATTCCACCACCACAGACTTCAGAGCACTGACTCTCCTCAACCAGGTGACGACACATCCACGCATTGTTTCAGCAAATCACATGATCGTTTCCGCGCGAATTCCGGTCGTTTTCACGAAACGCCTCCAACAAAACCCACCGTTACTCCCTTTGCTGAACCCTCTTGAAGACACACTAGTAAAATTCGGTGAAGACGAACGAAGGGAATGGTCTCTCTCTCTCTCTCTCTCTCTCTCTCTCTGGCTCGGCACGACCGGGAGGAGGAGGAGGAGGCGGAGGAGGGAGAGTGAGTTCCCTAAGTCACGTACTGACGAACGCACACACACACACAGCGTACATGCACTCACCTTCAGAACGGAACTCATTAATGCTAAGAACGCGGTTGCCAAGTTGTCTTTGCTGTTCTATTTGCGAGTCGCCGGAGAGTTTGGTCATTTGGATAAAGGGCTGAATAAGTGAGGAGATTCAGCAGTGCGTACGATCACTGGAACTCAGCTTCGTTACCCCGCTGATACCGCTAATTTGAGGGAGCGAAATCCCGGGTTTAATTCGATAGGAATTATGGATCAGAAAGCAAAATTACTGGCCTTTTTCCGGACCTCTCAATTTACCTACGATCGGCACGTTTGCCAGATTGGTTTGACTTGATAATGGACTCATTATAACTCTGCATCAACTTCTAAATGCATCTGGGTCGAGTAAACTATATCGGGAATTGATAGAACTCTTTTATTTCATTGCAGGTAATCAGATGAAGTTGAAGAGATAAAAAGTAACGAACGTGTACAAAGGTACTAAGGAAATAAAGATAGGGTTTCTACTCACCTGAGCAGTAAATGGTAGTTTTATTATATAGTGACAGTTTTCAGTCACTTTCCTACCACACCATTCATTCCATTTTTAATTATTAAGTTCATTTTCCTTTGCAGGACACACGAAAGGCCGGAAGTGCTAGCTATGGACCGAATTTAACAGCGGTGCAGTTCATTTGTATTAGTAGTAGACGTTAGACTAATTGGATTTCTTGTGACTGATTTCCACTTTTGAAATAAGAAACTTACAGCCTTCCATCTTCTCATTTTCGCCATGGTCTAAAAATATAAACTTTTGAAATAGCAAGTCCCCCACTTTTTCTGTCCGGCTCTTAAAATCTGCCATGATTATGGTTATAGAAATCTGGTCCAGCTGTCTGTGTACAGTATATACAAGAATACGCATTGCCAGAATCTCATAGACATGGTTTCTGCCAAATTTTAGGCCATTTATTGATAATTTTGCTTAACTAATCTACATAATAGCTGAAAGATTCATTCTTGCTTTCATGCGGGGGAGGGGGGAAGGGTTGTGTTTTAGCTGTGTCCTCCAAATTGGCACTTGAATGCAAATGAGCTTGCGCGAAACAATCTTCTACAGGCACAAATATCGACACACATACTGCACACACGCATTGCAAAAGTAACTGCATAATTGCATACGCCTGGGAAGAACATATGCAGTGACTGATGTATCTTAATTTATCAATCGCGGTAAAAAATAGATAGATAACATACCGCTAAAGATTAACGACATGCATGAGGAAACTTAAGCGCTCACGTTTCGAACGTACTCGATGATACGATGGCAAACCGGAGACGTCGCTTCCTTGACGGATGACCAGTCGTCTAACAGACTTGGACTTGGCTGTGGTTTTTCATTGGGACTTTTTATGTGCCTCGTGTACGCCTCCTTTTCGCCCTGATTTTCGTTTCCCTGGCAAAAACAGCTGTTCTGCTGTCAACCAGGTTTTCAGAGGGCTGTTTCTCTATTGGATACATCTTTGGAAGTCAACAGAAATCAATTTCTACTTAATCAATTTCTGCCTGACACTGGGATCGGGCGAACTCTGTGTGGGGTCGGTTGGTAGAGCCCTTACTTTTCATTTGAGGGAGCCTGGGTTCGATCTCATTGTGAGGTAGGAATTTAGATTCATCACGCATAAGGTTCTTTAGTAGGTCCATACTCAGTAAGGCTATTTAAAAGGTCGATGTTTTATGGGTACTTTAATTAGTCCATATTTCATAAGGCTATTAAGAGGGTCCTTGTATTTTGTGAACAAAATGTGTTTTTCTGTAGGTCCAGGCGTTTAGCTTTATCTCTAACTTTGGTCTCCTATCCTAGAATTTCATCGTCTTTATATTCAGTAAATGTGCTTCTAACGAAAGTTTTAGTTTTCATTGGGTTGGCTCCCAATGCATCACTGTATTTCGTTTGACATTTGAATGCCTCAACTTTTCTCTCTTCATCTTGCCTCACGCAACACCCCCTCCCCTCCCCAACCCCCTAGCCACCCACCAGCACACAAGGGTGTCTTGGCCTCGTCTTATCTGAAGTTTTGTCCTTCGCTCTCATTTAATATCGAAATCTAACCTTCAGTGTAATCATACCGCAGAACTATCTCTCATTAACCACAATTTGTAATCTGGGGTGGAGGGAGATTGGCTCAATAGCTAAGATTTCAAAGTTTTCGGTGGCAGCCCTATCCAAAGACTAGGAAATCGGAAAGTTAAGAGCTAATTGTGCTAGCTGTTATCTTACATCAGTCAGAAAAGAAGAAATGTACAGTTGTGTAGGATGAGCTACTTTTTTCAGTCAGTCGAGATAGTCACTGACAAACAAAAAAATTCATGTCCAGGTTCACATCTAAACGGTCCCTGCTTTCGCTCTGTACAGGCAGAAGGTTGAAGAAACCAAACCAAGGTTAAATCTGTGTTGCTGAATAATAAGAGGAAGGACGAGCTCGTTTATTGTAAGATATGACAGTTTTACTGTGAGCATGCTGACCACTGAAGCAGTACATAAACACTTAGTCCAGTCAGCTAGAGATAACATGCAAGGAGAGGAACCAAATATGCAATTGCATATGCATGGAATCATAGTAGGTATAACTATTCCTCTCCTTTTATTCATCTTGAATGGCGAGGAGGACAAGTCGGGGTCTTGTTTAAAGACCACGTAAGTGTAGCACAAATGCAAGCATTTGGAGGGGATTCATTCTATTAATTTACATGACTTCAAATGCAAAATGTTGTGTCGTGGAACTTATTTTGACAGGTTATTTACTTAAAACGACAGTTTATTCACGAAGAATAAAAACTGTAATTGACAGGAGCTTGGGCACTGGTCATTTATATATGTATGTTCTCTAGGTCAAGTTCGGTTCATAGATCATTATGCAATAGTGAAATGGCATTTGCCTTTCCTCCGTCGTTCATGGACGACCTTAAAACGTGCGATTGAAGTTAAATGTCAAATCGTAAGAGCTTTTGGGTGCGCTGTTACAAAGGTATTGCTTCCTTCTTCCTACTGAAATGAGCCGAATTCTGAATTTCTGCGTGGCGATGAATTGAAATGTTGGTTGAAGTTAGTACCGGATCTTTCAGCATTTACCGTCAGGAAAGGTTATTAAGTAATTCATTAAACATACAGGTAAGAATTTATGTTAAAGTACCCTACATTTCAGATAAAAGACCAGGTCAGCGTAGTCTTTAGCATACCCAGTAGAATGTTATCGGTGAAGGTTACTTTTAGAGGAGGCTAGTTTACGTAACGTAAGCGAAATATAGAGTTTTATCTTTAGTTTTTCGTGTAATTTTGATGAATGGCGTTCATTTCCATAAGATAAGTTTAGTCATCCCATTAATGTGCGTTTTCCTTCAAGAGTACAGAAGTGAAATGGTTGAAATAGTATAATATGTATCAGGTGGAAACAACAAGTAGACTGAAAATGTACGACAGTGTCTTAAGATATTGTGCAGAAGACAAATACATACGAAGAATCAAAAGTAATGATGTTGGAAGATAATTATCAGGTACACGGTGCTACTATTCAGTAAGATGTGCAGTTTAAGAACACTTTAGAAAACCAAAATCAAATATGTATTCAAAAAGTTATAAATAAATGAACTTTGTTTGAAAGACCTGCTAATTCAGTCCGAGAGGAGGGTTTGCAAAAATGAAAAACTAGTGAAATATGGGCATGTACCCAGATTTTATCTCACTAACAGCACTGGGTCCTACCTGACTCAGTGGCTTTGTTCCACTTGTACTCTCCCCACCCATGAAAAGTAAAAAAACTGACCTAGTGTGCTGCAATTTAATTAATGATGTACAACCATGCATTTGGACCTAACCTAACTTAACCTCAAGTACCTGTGCCTACCTGACTGGCCTGGACCCCCCCACCTAACCTGGCATAGGGTGCAAAGTCCTATTTTGCCTGCCTAAACCATGCGCCTAACCTGATTTAGGATACCATAAATCAGGGTGAACAATATTTGCTTGCTTACATATATACCTCCCCCAACGTACCCTAACCATAAGTCTGTATCTTCTCACACTCTGGTCCTCCAATATTATTTGAATAAAGTGTCTGTATAATGTGTTAACCAACCACTTTTGCTGAAAATTAAGGTCAGAATCACAAAAACAAATGTGTGGGAACTTTTTACGTAATATTTTCAGGACAAATACAAATCCAAAGACAATGGTCTTTTCTTGTCAGTCATGTTAAGATCATCTCTATGTGTCAGAAAGCCCTAGCCAATTTTGCAGTTGAAATTGCTTGCCTCCTAAGCAGGAAACATGCAAACTTTTTTTCTTGTATTTGCATCACCCACGAAAATTCACAGTACGTATTTTGGAAATTCATAATTAAAACTGCAGTGTTTTTGCAAATTATTCTGAGCCCAAGAATTGAAAAGACATGAATACAGTAGAGAAGAGCCACAATGCAGAGACCAAGATATCGAAACCTTGACTGCACCTGCAAATCTACAGATCCAAAATTCAGAGCCAAATAGTCAGTTTGGCATGTGATGTTACCCCAAGCACACACAATTAGTATTCTCTTGATGCCAAGGGTTGTTGGAAAAGAATGACAACTCAGACTGTGACTGATGGCAACATTCTAGGGAAAGAAACATTACAAAACAAAGTGAAATAGCAACCTTAACAAGCATTTGCAGTGGTATTGTTGTAAAAAAAACTTGAAATTGCATAAAAAGGACCTTGATCATACTCTTCGAGCCTACCCTAGAATTAGGATTTTTTATGTGATTTCTTCTTGAAAATGACAATAATGTTGTGTCAAACTGTCAGTGTGGGACAAGACAATATTGGAATATGTTGTTACCAGTAGGTAGATGATAACACAGTACAGTACGTGTTGTGTTATGTTTCTTGGGAATATGTAGGCTAGCTTAAGTGGATGAGGAATGCACAACAAGAAACAGATAAGTGTAAATACCAATTTTTTGCTCATAGTTAAAACTAAAATTACTTTATAAATGTATTTTAACGATCATATAATGAGTTTGAACGATGAATATTTTGCACCCCCTAGCAGCTACCTGAGTTTCTTATTTATGTCACAGTAGTTAAGAATGATAGAGATTTAATTTGTTTTGTTTCTTTCTCGACAGGCATTTAACCATGAAAGACATCATAGGAAGGATTTTCCCTCTTGGTAGCCAAAATCTGCATAGCCTCCAGCTGTACCATAAGCACAGTTTCTCTCCAATTTCTACATCATTGATTATTGGGAGACCACACTCCAACAAAACTGCAATGCTTATGCAGGTATGGTAACTAAGTCAGTGTCCACCTGGTATGCGCATCATCAGTGTTTAAAATTATCCAGAATATTCTGTTATTTTAGTGAGTGGTTCAAGCCAGCAGTTTGAAATTAGTTTTTTGTTTTTAACCTAAACTGCATTATTGTCCGACATCTTTATGCCTAGCTATTGGGTAATGTGATGATGGCTAGGCTGGTAGTTCATAATGTACAAAGATTTTATTTAGGCATCATCCCTCATTGCACCTTAATGCCAGCCTGTGTTTATAGCATAGGCCCCAAAGCTCATGTCTAGTTGTGAATGTATGTGCATTTTACTAACATACAATACTTCTTGTAAGAATTCACCCTCCCAACTCATAATAAAAGACTGAACACGTAGTCCGCTATACAAGGAAAGGTCACTTTATGGCTGATGGTTGGTTCACATAATCTTCTTTAAAATTTGAGGCATCCCAATCATTAGCTTTGGTTTGCATAAACTTGGTAGTCTGCATTTACTTCCCACATAAATAAGGGTACAGTATTTATAAGGCAATAGCCAATACTTTGAATGGAAATTCTGTTTTCAGGCAGTTCTTGATTTATAGAAACAAATCATTTCCCCACATAGAAGTCCTTTTCTCTCTTCCCTCTAAATAGCTACAGTGCAACTTTCATTGAAATAGCAGGAAAACATGAAGATACAGTACTGACAAGTGAAAGTAAGGTGTCTACCACTGAGGGGGTCTTACTAGCTATAGTAGCCACTGTCACTAAAGACATTTGTATTATGTAGTTTCGCATTTGTTGCGTTTATGTATTTTTTTTAGACCAGTGAAGAAAACCAGTTATAAAGTAGTAGCCTGTGTCAGCAAATCATGAAAGTTATTGTGATGGTTTTTACATTTTTTCCACAGGCAGCCATAAGTGAAGGAGCTACAGGTAGGCAAGTCCTTTTCATAGCTCCCAGTAAAATAACAAACTTGCCCCTCAGTGTACATGGCATGTTTCCACCTACATCTTCCACCATGAAAAATATTCAGATGCTGTAAGTTGAAGTGAATGAATGTATTTTATTATACAGTGAATTAGTAATCATGTGCATCATATATTAATTATTCATTTTCTGATTACATTATGATGTCTGAATTCACATTCTGCATTGTACTTCCATAAGCTGTGATAGCCTGCTTATACTGAACAATTGTTAGTTAACATAATGCTACATAAAATATAAGATTGATATGTTAAATTGATATAATACACGTAGCTAAAGAAAACTGTTCCTCATATATCTTGCTAATGAAATAATGTCGTTAGATACTGATACAAGCTCTCTCTAACAGTAAAATTGTGACGGCTTAGTATTTATTACTGCAATTTATTTGATCATTCATGATGTGCACATACAAACTATTTACAAACTTTTACAGTATTTTTATTTGTTTTAACACTTGAAATTTTGATCCAACTAATGACTCTAAACATAAGTCTTGACTGCATCAAAAACAGATATGTTCAGTCTTGTCTAGAAAAGCAATTTTTTATAAATTCGGATCTAGATTTTCATGTGTATAGGGCCATCTACTGTGATTGGTGTCGAAACTTCTATTCAGCAAGTAGCTGACTTCCTCGTATTACTCCTTAGGGAGAAGCTACTTTGTGTGTCAGCCATTAAGGGTTACAGGGGTGCTTTAGGGCTAGTTCTGCACCTGAAGGAGGTAGACCTTTCCTCCTCATGGGAGATCTCTATGTTCCTCAAGTTTCGAACAGTCCTGTTCCCCAAGAGACCTTAAGCGTTGCAACTGGGATTTGACCCTGGTCCTTAGCAGCCTCACTTGTGCACCATATGAGACAGAAATTTGACCCTTAAGAAGGTTTTCTTACTGGCCTTAGCCTCAATGAAAAGAGTACAAGAACTTCATGGCCTCTCTTTTAATGTCAAACACTCAAGGGATTGGGAGTCAGTAGCCTTCGAATTTGTCCTGGAATTCGTAGCCAAGACTCAAAATCCTTCAGTTCCCAATGACAGAGTTGAGTCCTTTTCGATCCCCTCCCTGAGGGATTATGTTGATAATGATCCAGAGAAGTTACTTTTATATCCTGTTAGGGTTCTACAAAGCTATCTAAAAGGGACTCGACATGTCAGACCTAGTGTCAAAGACTTTTTGTTAGCATGGGCCGGAACAAGAAAGAAGTGTCCAAGAACATCATCTCCTTTTGGCTATGTGAAGTAATTAGACAAGCATACAGGACAGTAATTCTTCAAATGCAGATGCCCAATACAGTGCATGCAAGAGCTCATGATAAGGTTTTGGTTCTTCCATTGCCTTCAGAAAGAACCTGTCGGTTCATAGGGTGTTGAAGGCTGGTACGTGGATTCATCAGGTGCTGAGAACAGGAGTGTGGTCTTGACAAACTAGGTTCACCTCCTTTTACCTGAGGGACATTGCCCTTAGGTATTTGGACACCTTTTCCTTGGGTCCAGTGGTGGCTGCTCAGTAAGTTGTGTAGCTCATCCAGTGCCCCTAGCAGGACAGGTTGTATTGTGTCTAAGATGTTGGCTGTGAAAGTGAGGGCGAATGGGGTCACTGGCTTTCTTCCTTTCTCTTTCTTCTCCTTGTCTGTTGGGCAGGACAGATTTGAGTCTTCATTTGGTGGAACTGGCTAGATACATGTGAGTGAGCACCCATTCTATTTTCTGTATTATGATTGTGCCTACACAATAGAAATCCTAGAAATAGAAGCAAGTCCTACCTTCTCTCTTGTAAGGGGAGAGAGGGATTGACAATAGAACAAGATCATTAGCTAACATTGGTTTTCTTGTCTGTGACAATTACAGGTTCTTTTCTTCCTGTTGGGTCAAAGCCCAGATGTCTGGCTGTTGAGTAATCTTTCACTTAACAGATCAGAGGCATACGACTCCTTCCCGTGCTCTAACAATTGACCAGGTAGTGAGCTTAGGTGAGCCCCACCACCAGTCGGTTCTAGAGCTTACTTTATCCTCCCACCAAAAGTAAGTCTCCCCATACGTAAAGACCTACGGTTTATTCCATATATGAACAAATAACAAATTTTTAATCAGTTTGTATTTTTCATAACTAACAAACCTGAGATCTTTATGTAAATGGCCCACCTCAAGCCACCCCTCATACTGTTACCTGGGCTGGAAGATAATTGGCAACTCACGGAGTATGCGAAGGGGAGAAGAGGTCAGGCCCCGCCTAACTCTCTCTCCCCATTGGCTGATATGCTCATGCCACTAAACCTTGTTCTATTTTTAACCGGATCCAGCTGTGCTAGAGGGATTTTCCTTGTACGTAAAGACCCCAGGTTTGTTAGTTATGAAAAATATAAATTGATTAAAAATTTGTCACCTTTTGTGTCTTTGATTAGACATGCTAAAATATAAGAGAAAACTTTGTACTAATATTATTTGATCAAGTAAAATTTAATAAATTGTTTATGTATTTATCAGTTAAACTACAGTAACATAGTATATGTATATACATAACCAGAAATCATGTGACATATGGGGTCTGCATATGATCTGCAATGTTCCACAGTTTCTGCTATATGCAGTAGGGTATGAAGCTACCTAGGAAAAGGTGTGTTAGATTTGCTTTAGTGTAGCAAATTCTTATCATAGTGAAAACTTGTTTGGTTTAGCGTTCAATTCCATTTATTGGGGATCAATTTTTTCCAGGTATGCAACAACGTTAGTCGAGCTTCAAGGTTATTTGGCTTCATTACATTTAATGCCTCGGGGAGATCTTCCTTCGCTAATTGTTATAGATGATTTACAGAGTTATGTGCCTATTAAATATTTAGAGTAAGTAAAAGGTTTGCAATTTAAGTTACGTGTATTGTAATTCAATATCTGATTACTATATTGCATATTATTTATTTGTCTTTGTATCAGGCACAACACAAGATTCCAGTTTCTGTTTTTGGAATGATCATCACAAGATTTGATTATTATTTTTAGATTATACTGACATTATTTGCATGTACTGTACTGTACAGATGACTGCAGATGTCAGCCATTGACATGGTGTGTTTTTGTTGAATACTGCATTGTTAAAGTCAATGGTAGATAACTGAAGTCACATTTACATATGGTGTAAATTTGTTAACTTAAGCCCTTTAATTTTACTGTTCTTCAGTTTTGAAACACTACAATAAATTATATTTATTCAGCTTTCAAAGGACACTGTAACTAGAATGATCTTTTTAAGAATAAATTTACAGCAAGCAATAAAAGAGAGATAGTTCTCTGCCTGTTTACCATAGGCGAGTTTTTGGACATTAATAAAATGTTAGAGTCGAGATCAAAAGTATGTGATTCAATACTATATGAAGGTGCTTCATTTGTGCATTGCATTATTAAAAGCAAGAAAATTTTAAATATCTAAATGGATGAATTGCAATTTTTTTAGTCTTTGAAACGACTGTTGTTATTGTAAGTTTCCTTCTTTTATTTATTTAAAAAAAAAATTTTCATTATATTGTTCAGTAAGCTCTTCCAAAGATATGATGTTTTCAGTATAGACAAGTTAACTCAGCATAATTCTTAAAGTTTTGATGTCGTTTTTTAAGTAAAAATAAGCAAAAACAAACCAAATCCAAATCCATTTTTATGCATGGGTTTATTTCTTGAGTAAAGACAACAGTTCCCTTCTAGCAAATGCTTTGAGAGCCTATTATCTTGATTTATTAGTTAGGTAAAATGTTGATTATAACAGTAATCTGTGTGGCCTGCATGAAATGTATCAGGAAGTTTGCAGTTTTTTGTCCTCACCTTTTTTCATCTTGTATTCAGTCTTTCATGTTGATATTGTGAGATGTTAGCAGTAGTACAATAGAATGAGGGGTATTCATAGACTGATGAAATAATAATAATAATGCAGTTGGATTTGTACGTAGTCCTGATGTTTTTCTGATATTGAGGTCGTAGTGATTGTGTATCAGGCTTTGCAGATTGTGTTGCACTGAGTTTGTATTGCTGTGTTTCCTTGTACAGGGATGTCTCTTGCTTGGTATACTATACTGTAGATGGTACCCTTTCCCTTGAGTCTCTTTCTCCTAGCTTTCCAATTTATTTAACTTTACTCTGCTCCCATTTTCACCACTCAATAAAGAACAAATTTTGAGTCCCTTGAGAGTCCAGAAAGTTGACTCGGTGATCTCGTAAAATAATTTATGATAAAGCAATAAACTGATAAGTAAATGAATTGCTAGTTTTCTAATTATTGTTTTCCAACTTTTTCAATTATATTTTTTAATTAATTTTTTTTCCCAGTGACATCTCCCAAATACTGGTGAATGTTGCTCGGATTTTATCACTGATTCAAGAGGCGGCAGGGTACTGCCAGGATGCTGTTGCGAGTCAGAGCAGTACGAACAGCAGTCAGAGCAGCTCAAACAGTGGTCCAGTTATTAATTCAGGTAAGAATGGTAGTTTGTAGCTCATAAAGTTGTAGCAGGTATTTGTAGTTGCACTGCTTTTGTTTGTCCTAATATAGAAGGAGAAGCTATTATTTATCATCACATATATTTTGCCTACCATTTAGTCCTATCCTCTGTTTTATATGTTCTGTTGATGTTTTTTTTTTGGCACATTTATCCATGTGATAAAACCGTTCCTCTGTGTTGCTTTGGGAATTGATGACAGGAGTTTAAAGTTTCATGGACAAGTTTGACTTTCAGCAGCGGAATTGCTACTTGATCTTGCCAAACATCAGAGTGGCGTAATTTCTTTGATTAAAGTTGTGTGAGAGTCATTAGACCAATCAAATCTACCGTTCTTGTGGCTGGATGTTTGTGGATCTGTTTTTTGCTCCAGACTTTGCTGAAAAACCCAGACAGCTGGTAGTCAAAACCATACCACCACTGCTTTTGCTGTTCCTGTCTTGTCAGTCACAGTCAGTAAAGGCAGTCTCCTGCTCAGTCTTGTGAAGGTTGAGGGTTAGATACCTTAAAAGCAGGCAGAGACTATACACTTCTCCTGTAGTGGCAGAAGCAGGTTTCCACGAACAGTATTTTGAATCGATGTGCTTGAGTGACAATCTACCTTTGCAGTTTTTACAAAAAGGCCATCTGTAAATACATAGGTTTATTCTCATTGAGTCATTAGTTGTGGCAGGTAAATTTTTATTAATCCACCCTGTATTCACACTTCATGAATCTTCATGAGACATGTTCTACCTGGGTTGTGAATCTGCATCTCATTTGATTGGGTAATTGAAGCTCACTTTTGACAGCCCACTAGTAAAAACTTCATCTTTTATTCTCTGGTGCTTTGCGTATAGTATCCCATTGACTTATGTGAGCCTTGTCTTCTAACTTGTGTATTCCCCAAGGACTCTCCTGGATCCATTGAAAGCTTTCGAACAATCTGGGGTTCTTAATTCCTTGACCTCCTTCTTAAATTGCAATTCTTGGTGTTTCACGGCTAGTCATTCCTATCAGTGTGTCCAGAACTCATATGTGAATAAGTTTTCCTCTTTTGGCAGATGTTTAATTCTGTTGATAGTATATCTTAAGATATGTTTTTATTTCCTTATTCCTTAATTATGCATGATAAAGTAGATGTATTTTAAGTGGATGAATTTTTAGTCTTAGTGTGCTTGCAACAAGATGTGTTGAAATCAGTAATTTGACTACTTCTGGAAGATGAGTCTTTAGTCTTTATTTTAAGTTTTCAATAAACCAGTCATTTTTAGAGGTTATAAATTTGTTTTTCATGCCACTTTATGGACCTCTTTCCACATTTTGAATTATAACCGGTTTGCTTATTTGCAGGGAACCCATGTGGAATTTTAATGTCGTGGACCAACTTGAACACAGATCTTCTCAAAGCTGATGAGCTGAAGAGTTTTGCAAGAGACTACTGTCACAATGTATGGACTGTGAGACAGCTGAATACGCAGGTACCAAAATTTTCTACTTGGTCTGTTAGTAGGATTTAGCACTAAGACTGGTCATTTGTTGCTTTAGGATTTAGCACTAAGACTGGTCACTTGTTGCTTTGTTTATAGTTGACAAGTTTATTCCATACATATTATTATCAGCTTTCATTGCATATACTATTATATATTCAAATCTGACTAACTGAAAAGACCACGGCCATTAATTTTCATCAAGACTGACAATATTACTGCCCAGAATTGTTTATAATAGTTCATTGAAATCTTTGGCAGCAAATTTATTGCTTAACTGTTCATGACTTTCCCAAGCAATAAGAAGCTTATGCATCAATCATACCAGATTTAATGTAACTACAGGAAGTCCAAAAAGTGTAAACAGTAACTTCATTTACTTAATGTAGTATACAGTACAAGACAGATATGCTAATTTACTAAAAATAAAAATGAGCAGGTGGAACTTGTGGGCTTGCCTTTAGAATACCTTTGATTTTTCTACGGTTATAGGAAGATACACACAAAAAAAGAGTGGAATGCTATCAAATGAAGTTCGAGAGTTTGAAGGTGGAAATGTGCATGTGTGCATAATAGAAGTAGTTATGAATCCAGGACTACACTTTCAGTGTTTCACTGAAGTCAGTCATTCATCCCTGGTAATACAATTGAAATGAAAATATTGGTTCCTATATTCCTCTTTACCATTGATGATAGCCCATAAGAAGTTGCACAGAAGAATGAGGCTCATCCATAGATACAAATTCTTTTCGTAAGTTTTCGTTTCAGACACCCAGATGCATCCCGCAGTGTGAAAAGCTATTTTGCGATGAATTGGTTTGCATAAAAACTTTTATTGCATGAAAAAAATAGTTTTTAAGCAATGATTTTAAACTGGCTGAGGAAGTTGTAGTAGAGAGCAAGTACTGAAATGATTTTAAAATGGCCATCTGTTTCTTGTCAGGGATCGTCCAGTTTATCTCAGAAGTTTGAAATGGAAGACACATTCGAAGATGGCTCTTGTAAAATTTCCTTCACTGTTCGCAAATATTCCTCCATGTCACAAGACATTGTTTTGCAGAAAGTAGTTTTAGAACGTGAAGGTGAACATGAAGAAACATCTGCTAGTTAAACTAGGAGAGCATAGATATTTGAATAGTGACTTTTATCAGTAAATGGTGCTTTACTGTTGACCGGTGATTGAAAGAATCCAGAATTGAATGATATATAAAACAGAGCTGTATGGATGTTTGAATATGAATTCACAATGTGTAGAGAATGTAGAATTCTGCCACAGATCTATGTAAGAGTGCCTATTTTGGAAGGCAACTTTTTTAACAGATAGAAAAGTAGAGTTCAGTTATATTTTTTTATAAAAAAATGTATTTTGAAACAAAAATAAATCATTTTATATAAAAGTGAGACATTTATTTACACAGTTCTACGGAATAAAACTGCATATGACAGCAAACCTTATTTGATAAGTATTATTTTTAAACAAAATAGAATAATGTATCTAAATGGTTATTCCATTAAGAGAATATTTTATAAATAGAATGGGTATAAACTGTCTGGAGAACTTTGGAAAGAAAATAAAATGATGGAAAATATAATACTCTTGTAGGGCTGGATCCAAAATGACCATTGAAAATCAGTGCAAGGAAAAGAGGATAAATGGTGAAAAATAGCCATGTGCAGATGTTATTGACATAGTGTAGGATTAATGCAATACCATTTATCAGATGCAGTAGATTGTGCAACAGATGCACAGAATTGCAAGGTTTAGTTGAATGAGGGATTTGCAGTGTTTACCATGCTAAAGAAGAGCTGATAATAAGGAAATGGAGGAGGGAAGTGTTATAATGGAGGTCAATCATTGTGAGGAGGCAGAATAATCTGTCACAGTGGTGATGGACAAGCTTTTAAGGTTGGAATCGAGAGGTCAGTAAGAAATGTGAGTTACAGCAGCTTGGAAGAACTGGAAAGCTGGACTACTAATAAATCAAAATATATTGTAGCCGAACAGGTCAAATGCATATAACACCATGTATGAGACCTGTGTTTTTGTAACTTTGATGACACCTGAGCACTTTAACAAAAAAATTGAAGAATTTTTTGCTGAGATTTTTTACTGATGACACAGGGAGATAATATCATAAATGAAGCAGCAGACATTTAACTGAAAAAAATTCAAAGAATTTCAGACAAGAGGTTGACCAGAACATCACACTACGTTTATCCCCATAAAAGAAAAACTTGATGAATGATGATGACTCTGTCGTTGAGTTTCTTGGTATTTAGCTGATGTTTAATGCACTGTTGTTCACCTTAGACTGAGGTGAATTGGCAAATCAATGGCATAGTTGTAAATTTCAGTAAATTATAGGGAATTTTATTATATGTCAAGCTTGAAGTGGAGTGTCGAGGAAAAGCAACCACAAATCAACACAAGTTTCATTCATTCCTTTAGGCTTTGGCTGAAAAAACAGAGGTGTCGAGTGTTCAACATGGAGCAACTGAAAGCCAGGGTATGTATTGTCCTTACAACACCCCCTAGAATGATTTAAATGAAGTACCTCATGATTTTGCATCTGAGAGAGGAAAATCTGATTAGAAGAAAATTTTGATATTAACAGCCAAATATACAAATAGCATTGCTCTAACACTTGCTGAAAGTAATCCCTCAGTTATCCGGATTTCCGCTATCTGGAGCTCGACATAATCCAATGCACCCGGACCTGGGATCAAGGCTCCAAAGATATATGATATATGTAAATTTTTAAAAATTTTAAAATCCCATCTTCAAATGGTTGGCAATGCTGTGCAGCCTCAAGAAAGTGTTGGTAACACTGATGACGCTTGGGCTGAGAGGAGGAGCAGGAAGGCTCAGAGGTGTTGTTCTGGAGGGTGGGTGGAGCTGGAAAGCAGTATCTGTGGCTGGGAGGGGGTGGAGATGTAGTGTTGGTTGGGTGAAGTGGTCTAGGTAGACCTGACTTGGTAGAGCATGTTTGGTTTCATGTTTTTATGTTTATGATATAGTAATTCATATTTTGTTAAAGGATATGTTCTATATTGAAATACAGAGAGAGAGTGAAAACACTAACAGAGTATAATTATATATATATATATATATATATATATATATATATATATATATATATATATATATATATATATATATATATATATATATATATGTGTGTGTGTGTGTGTGTGTGTGTATTTGTGTGTGAAATTCCCAGCTAAACATCAAAGAGAAGGAGATCATTATATTATATATATATATATATATATATATATATATATATATATATATATATATATATATATATATATATATATAATATATATATATATATATATATATATATTGATATATATATATATATATATATATATATATATATATATATATATATATGTATATATGTGTGTGTGTGTGTGTGTGTGTATAGCTTGCAGCCTTCATAAGTGCAAGCTTACCTTAAAATGCTTTTTTTTTCTACTTTCCCGTCAACATAAAATGAAACCAGCCCTGCCCTCACTTACCTAGTCAAAACAATGTTAAATATGACACTCGGTGTTACTTACAAAACATGACCAATGCATCTGCACCTCTGTTCCTCCCGGAGTGAACCTACTCAAAAAAATAAATAAATAAACCACTTTTGGAAATGTTGCACCGAGATCATTAGAAAGGGCAACGAAGGTGCTGGTTTTTGCCCGCGAACACTTGTGAAAATACATTACAGAAGTGCTCGAATTTCAGCTTTTTACGCCGCGGATGTTAATCGAGTGAATTTCTATTTTTTTTTTTTTTTTCTCCATCACGGTGAGTTGTCTGGCAGATATTAGACGTTTAGGAGAGGCCTTTTTGACACTCCTCATTAAAATAGATACGGGAAGCTGATGGTGGCGTTCTCCCTTGCTGAACATTTACATACGACCTCTCTCTCTCTCTCTCTCTCTCTCTCTCTCTCTCTCTCTCTCTCTCTCTCTCTCTCTCTGTGTGTGTGTGTGTGTATGTGTGTGTGCTTACCTTCTTCGTCTCGAAATCTCTGTTAAGAAATGACGGAATAAATTGGTTGATGATAATAGATCAGTATCGACCTTTCAAACTTAAAAAAAAAAACAAATTGGAGAACAAATTTATGATTTTTCAATAAATTTTCTGCAAAAAAAAAAAATCCAAAAATATAATGAGAAGAGAGAATGGCGCACGATTATAATAAACTTAGTGTTTTTGAGTGATTAAAATAAACTCGTGTTTTTAAATCGAAACAGTAAAATAAACAAAAATACATTATGAGAAACCATTCCTTCATTTAGTACAGAAGTGAAAGATCAAATGAAATTAATGGAACAACCATTCATCATTCATATTGTTTTAGCTCATCATTCACCATTCACTGGGATGATTGAATCGATGACCAGCAAAATTTTTTAGCCCCTGAGAGACCGACCAGGTAATCCTGGTGAGATTTGTTTACATAATTTATTTATGTGGTGCACGGGGAGAGGATAGCGTTCGGATAAGACCCGTTACATGAATGGTGAAGTGTCTCTCTCTCTCTCTCTCTCTCTCTCTCTCTCTCTCTCTCTCTCTCTCTCTCTCTCTCTCTCCTTGATCCGTTGTTTAGGTCAACAGAGACACTATAGTTTTTTCAATGGATAGGCCTAAATTCTCTAAATAGCAAATTCACTTTAGAGGAAACTTCACGGGACAATTTTTAACCAGGGAACCCAAACATGGCAAGTACAGAAGATGGCGATTATCACTGTTAATTTTGACACGAGGAAAATTTCATTTAAAAGGATAAAGAACTATATAAAGTAATATTCGTAAACAGGCCAAAGTTCGAGTGACTATACATTGACAAAGGAATCACATGCATTATTTACTTCTGTCACCGAAGAACTTGTTAAATGATCGCAACAATTTTTTGCCGCAATCAGTGTCAATGATTTGTACAGAGCGATTAAGAAAAAATTATTATTTCGCGAGACGTGCCGTGACGTCAGAGGAGCGAGGTGGGTAAATGTTGGGCGTCGATAACGAAGACTGGTCAGTTGCTGGCGATCTCTCTCGAGGGAAGGAGGTGCCGTCCTCGGCCTCCTGTCATACCATTTCGTCAACTTGACGGGACAATCTTCGCATCTATTATGGTAAGCAATTTAGTTTTTTTTTTTTTTTTTAAGTTTCTCTCTCTTTGTTTTTGAAAATCGTAGCCAAATATTTTTTTTTAATCAGCGATTAATGTGCTTATTACGCGTACTGAAAATGTCATGCATTCATTTACCAATGTTTTTATTCTTTATTCCATTCCAGTTCAGGACTGATTGACGAAAAACCAGTCGTCAGCTACCAGAGGGGTTGTGAAGACTTTCTTAAATAATAGGATTCAATTAACAAGCAAAATATTGATAAAATGTTGCTGGGTATCTGTGGAGGATGAGTATTTTGGAAAAACAGATGCAATAAACTGTGAGATTCTTCTATGGAAAAGCAATAGGATTTAATTAACACAAAATATCGTTGAAAACGTTGCAAAGTATCTGTAAAGGATGAGCATTTTGGAAAACGGATGCAATAAAATTTGTGATTTTCCCATGAAAAATCTACTGATGTGAAAGGCACAGTTACAATCCTTTAATATTACGAAAGTTCATGAACAGTGGAATTCATAGCAATATAAAAAAAACGGTATCGCCGCTCCAAAGTCACCTAAAATAATATCATAGTGGCCTGAATGTTGTGGAAAGCCCCTTTTCTCTCTCTCTCTCTCTCATTCTAATGTTTTTAAAACAGGCTGATAAAAATAGGTAGCCTCGTTCCTACTTAGAGTTTCTTGAGAAAGCAAAATGAACTTGTATTTTATTTTATAATGACTGCGGTGGCTTCTGTTTCTTATTTGACTGTGCATTTTTAGACATAAAACAGCTACTAGTTTCCATTGACGGTGACACATCTTCAAAACCATATATTGGAAGAATACTTTGCAGTGGTACAAGACATCAAATATTTTAAAACATGAAAAGTGATGAAGGAAAAATTATCACAAAGTTGAAAATAAACTGTTGCTGAAAGTGAGAAATATAAACTTTAGTATTAGCAGTCTGGTTAGCGATTACACAATAGGCAGGCATTTCGCTTTGTTGGGTACGAAAGTTTATGTAAATATTTAATGATGTTTTTGAACGGAAATCTGACACACACAGATTAATTGAAACGAGATGAGATGGCGAAATGTGAAAGTTTTGTGCATAACTAAAACTAAACAGCTTCAAGTTGCTGAAAAAGAGATACAAGCAAAGGTATTTTTGAAAGAGATTTTCTTCTTGCCAAGAGAGAAAGAGAGAGAGAGATTTTAAACACGCTCCCTTACTAAGTATCTGACAGCCTCGTCAGAATTGTCTGATCTCACCATGATCGTGAGAAACGATGCGGAAGTGGAGGACGTTAGTTCTCTGACAAGTCCCTCCATGAAAGACCCGCGGAGTGACCACTGCATTCAGGACTCTGACGCCACCGATAACATCCAGTTGAGGTCTTCCGCCAGGGTTGCCAAGAAATACGGCCTGAGACCGCGCAACCTCATCGGGAGACTGCAGCTAGGGAGGACGAGAGAAGACGCGCACGCAAGAGCGACAAAGTCGTCCTCCAGACTGCGACCGCGACCCGCCCCGCTTTCCAAGTACCGCAGAAAGAGCGCGAACGCCCGCGAGCGCCATCGCATGAAGGAGATCAATAAGGCCTTCGAAACGCTCCGTCGAATCCTTCCAGCCTTCTGCAGTAGGCGAGCCGCCTCCTCCATGACGAAGATCACGACGCTGAAACTGGCCGTCAGTTACATAAGGGCGTTGTCGCGCATCCTGGAAGACGGACATCCATCAGATATCACCTTCTTCGACGGCCTCAGTCTGGAGGAGGTTTCCGTGAGCAGACACGGCCCTTTCACCAACACTCACTTTGGCGTCAATCACCACCATTCATTGATCGGACATTCTTCCGGGACTTCCATGACCCAGGTTACATTGCGACCTTCATCTGGTAGCTATGGTGACCTCGAAGACCTTTTGCCGGACGATTCGTGTGTCCTGGAAGACAGTTTCATTGCCTTCGATGACATCCAGACGTTGCCAGAAATGGACGCCCTTTCTCTACTGATGGTCCAGGATATCAACAGCCCCTCAGCGGGATCTTGAAAATAGGAAACAGCTCAAGAAAGAACTCTAATGTCGGGAATGTAAATAAATAAACATTGTATTTTGCAATGACCTGTCACGAAAAAACCAAGAAAATTCGTCAGGAATGGTGTCTATAAGGTAAAATAAATTACATTCATATAATATCTACACAATGAGAGAAGAAACTGTCTTGTTTTCAGTGTAGAAATATTAAGGTTAGGGAATTTCTGTAGAAATAACAATATCTATAATGATGAATCTTTTTTCCTGAAGTGAGTGTCACTTAAATTCTCAAGCATTTGACAGGTTGATTTTCTGTCGCATCTTTTCTTTATTGTCAGACTTCCTGTTGTTTAAGAGGTCTGTCGAATTTACAGTGAAAACAGGATAGATATGATTATGATTGCTGAACTGACTCTTTGCTGTATATCAACAGTAGGAAGAAGTGTAAGATTTCAATATTATGTATCTGTAAGGAAGGACAATGTATTCAAAACTAATGCCAAACTGTATGTCTTACTTTCATAGTTAATTGTTATCAGATGTGCTTAGACTTTTAAATACTTCTTTTGGTAACCATTTATATGCGTACTTCTATGTTGTCTGTGACATTGTTAATAGCGGGTAACAAACTTCATGCCGAATAGAAATAAAATCCATTGTCTTTTATCTAATACAGAAAATAAGTATCTGCTGTGTATAACCTTATCGTCAGTTTCATCTTAATAATGTGCTTCGACTTTACTCTCCAGACCTAATTTGTATTTATTTTGATGTAGTTTTGTATAAGTACAACTTAAATTTTGTATGTACTTTGGTCAAAGCCTATAGAGCACTTTTGTGTATCTAGACCAGTGGATTCCACCATCCCTGCCTGTTCTTTCCAGAAGGATGGTGGTAATCAGTCCTTGATTATGCATATCCGCTAATGAGTTTGTATCTTTTATAAGAAACTCCTTCAGAAGGACGAAGGCAGATGACAATGATGTAGGCTGAGACTTTCAAATGATGAGTGAGGCGTACCCTATAGGAGCTCCTGTAGAGATTCTACCGAGCACTGTTTTAAGAGGAAGCCTGTAGGACTCCTGATCTTTTTGTCACTGTCACCCAGAGATTCGCTGAAAGAGTATCTGTCTCTGTCTGGTTAATTGAAACCCCATTCACTTTGAGCATGTTTACAATACTGCCCTAAAATGGAAAACTGCAGTATCTGCAAAATTTTCGAAATTGAGATATGCCACCTATTGGGCTCGTGAAACACTACTACACAAGTTACTGCAGTTTCAGAATGATTCTTCTTCAGTGCTTTCCACGAGTATTTAGGGGGTCCCATTTGCAGTATCTGCAAAATCAGTAGTAAGGCAGGGGATTACCATTTTTCTCAATTTTGTATTTTTGCATATACTGCGGTCTTCCATTGTAGGGCAGAATTGCCTCTGACTCAACTAGGCATTCTGTATGTATATACTATTATACTTCTGCATGAGATCCTTCTCATGATAGCAGGGCCTAGTGTAAGGTTATTGTGTCATTAGGATGCATGATGATAAAACTGATAAAGAAGTCCTTACCTGCAGACTCCATTACTTGTAGTGTTACCGGGTTTGCTAACGAAATATTTCTGGTATAAAATCACGCAAGACAAAATCCTGTATATATCCCTCAAAATATTTGGAAGAGAATGACTTGCAATATTGGAGAGAGGTAAATAATATCATGACAAGAGGGTTATAAATGCGAAAAAAAATTTAGTTTAGCCAACGTAATATTACTTTGCGACAGAATTTGTAATGGCATCTTGGAATTGGATCTGTCAAACGAGATGTATTCAACTGCAGAAACCTGTTTCTAAGGTCCTTTTATCTTCCTTCAAAGGAAGAATCTTCATCTAGACTTAATACACGTTTTAATGTATTTAAAGAAATGTATGAAGGAATAGGTAAATGTATTAGAATTAAGTTGAGTAAAATGTCCATACACAGTACTACTCATTATTTTCTTGACCTTCCCAGTTTTTTTCTGAATTATATTAAAATAAGTTATGTGGTTGTTTAACCGTTAAACGCCATTATTATTATTTTTTTATTATTATTATTATTATTATTATTATTATTATTATTATTATTTAACAGTGCATTTCCTGACATTTCTTCGTTAGCTTTACTTTCCTTTCAGTCTCATACTGTACTTGACAGCTGCACAGCTAAAGCTTTAGCTGTTGTTAAAAGTAGAAAGTAATGTTTCTCGTTTTACGGACAGCTGTGTAGCAAAGGAAGTCTCGAAACTGTGATGACGAAACTTTTTATGTATTTATAAAACTTCGTGACCTTTTCATCCCTAAACCAGCCAAGGTGCTGTATCTGTTCAAACAGAAACAAGACTTCCCAATGACAGAGAAACAATCAAGGATGAAACAACTCAAGGATCCGGAATACAATAAGGATAAGTCACTAAGCATTTGTTGCACCCACAATGCATCAGCTGGCCTGGCGTTGTATGTAAACAGAAGCCATGTGGGAGCCACTTGTCTGCCTGCATTAACACTTGGTACTACTGTGCAGTAGCCTACACGTTATTTCCTGAACCATAAAAGTAAATGAAGTGCCTTGGTTGCAGTAACTTTCACGCTCAACGGGGATCGCTCAAGGTATGGTGATATGAATATAGGTTAGATAAGTGTTCTATATGGACTTGGAAAGTTAATATAATCTAGTTAATATCAGTGCTCAACAGACCCTGTAGGGGGTTAGTGTCGTCAGTGCACCTCGCGTGGTGTATTGTAGGCATTACTGAAGGTTGTTTTCAGCGTCCCTTCGGCTGTTAGCCGAACCTACTTTTTTATTTTTTTATTTTTATTTTTACATTGCCTTCATTCCACTTCCTTTCTTCAATCTTGCTACCCAACCATTTCAACTCCCTTATTTCACTGCCCAAAGCACTGGATAGCTGAAAGTGCCCCAGTGCCTGTCATTAAAGCCGAATTTTCATATATCACTAAAATCAACTTCCTTTTTTTCTTTTTTCTTTTTCCTTTCACTATTTTGTGTTATATGATCATGCACATTATTTTCAAGCTGGGAATTCTGTTACGTGAGAGCTTGCCTGACATTCACTTGATTAGGATGTGAGAAGATAATATTCTCCACGTTAATTCCATATCTAATAATTAAATCATTATTGACAGCGTGTTTCTGATGAACGTCATATTTATTGAACATATATATACAAGAGGGAATAAAATAAAGCTAACAAAATCCCGTTCGGGGAATTTCCTGTCTTGTTATTGGCTGTCGATGACGCAATAGACTACAGCTGTCTATGGCGACGCCAGTTACCTAAAAATCACTTCTTCAATTTGGGGACGTCTGCTTTTGTATCGTGGTAGTTATTAAAGGTATCGAATATTGGGATGCAATGAAATAAATATGCACTTCGTCTCCATATGTAGTACTCTCAGCGTTTTTCAACCAAGAAAATAACCAACTTAACTTTATGTTACTTACGGAGACGCTACCTTAGTCATTGTATCCATCTGGGTGAACTCTAATTCTTATAAAAAAAATTTTGGTTTTGCATCGTTAGTTGTTGTTCATCTCTCGTAATAATTATTTTAAGGTTATATGGTCTGATAGAAAGGCATTAGACCAACTATCAGATTTTATATCTTTCATTGCATCAGCAATTGAAGTAGATTTTTTTGTCTATCATTCCAGGATCCTTGGGGAGACTGCGGTCTTAATGCCTTTAAAAACAAAAAACTGGCCACTCTTTTAGGAAGGAGAATAACGAATTATTAGCATATCAAGAGTATTTCTTGATTTCGTTTCTATTTTAAAGTATTTTCCTAAAGTCCTAAGACTCTCTAACCTTGGACACACACACAAATACTAGACACGTTTGAACAAATGACGGTTTAGAATTAGAGGGTTTATGGTGTATGGCAACGATTTCATATTTATGAATGAAGGTTGTTCCACCCTCGCTGTTTATGTTTGGTATAGTTGCCAGGTGTCACTATCTACAAATAACAGATTTAGATTCGGACAAATATCATTTAAGACGTGTCTGCTATTACATCGTGTTAGCTATTAAAAATATATAATTATTGGAGGTGTACTGAAATATGCACCTGGCCTCCTTAGGTAGTATTCTTCATATTTCTCTGCTTGGAGAGTAACCAACTATTCTTTTTTGTTATGCAGATGCTACTTTCCTCTATTGTAGCCATTTGGGTTAACTGTAATTCTTACGAAAATTTTAATTTTACTCATTAATTGTTGTTTATCTTTGACAGTTACTATTTAAATAATGATTTAATATGATAAAAAGCACTAAAGAAGGAAATGAGATTTTATAGCTATAATTACATAAAAAGTTAAAGAAGATTTTTGTGATTATTATTCCAGACTCCTTGGACAGGAACACGCTTTTCATGGCACTATAAAAGAAAACTGGCTGCTGCTCCATTTAGAAAAATAATTAATAATTAGCACTCCATGTGCCCTTTTTCATCTCCACTTGAAACCTTTTTTTTATAGATATTTAGACTTTATGACAGTGGACAAACCCATAAAGGCGAAGTATGATTATTTAAATCAAGGTTAGGAGTTTAAAATTTGGTAATTCATGGCAACGATTTCGTGAGGAAGGCAGCAAGACTAGTAAATGTCGTCATCGACAGCCAATGAGAGAGCAGAAAATTTCCCGCCCAAAAAGGCATCGATGGAATTACTGCAATCAAAGATTATTTTTTTTATAGTATTTTTGATATCTAAATGCTATCACTTAAAACAGCCAACAACAAACTCTGGTGTTGCATTTTCCATGATGGGAATGTCTTAGTTAACTATATGTAATGACGTCATCACCTATTCCTATGAATGGAAGCTCCTCCTCCTTCGCTGTTGACGTGTTGGCATAGGTGCCAGGTGTCACTTTGAACAAGTAGCAAATCTAAATTTCGACAAATATCACTTTAGCCCTGTCTGCTCTTACACCGATATTGAATGTATAGAATTATCGGAGGTGTAATTAAACATTTATTTGCCCTCAATATTTTGTATGGTCTGTAATTCTCAACCAATAAAGTGACCAACTAGTCTTTTTCACTACTAATGCAGACGCCATTTTCCCCCATTGTAGCCAATTTGGTGAACTCTAATTCTTAAAAAAATTAAATTTCACATCATTATTTATTGTTCAATGCTCACTCTGGTTATTTATAAAATTATTTAATCTGATAAAAAGGCACTTAGGAGGAAATGACATTTTATAGTTTTCATTTCAACGAAAGCTTAAGCAGTTTTTGTGGTTATTACTCCAGACTCCTTGGATAAGACCACGCTTTTCATGCCTTTAAAAACGAAAACTGGCTACTGTTCGTGGAGGAAAAAATAATAAGTAGCATTGCAAGTGCGTTTTCTGATTTTAGGACCATATAAAAATTTTTTTTTTTTTTTTTTGACTTTGAGACAATTGAGATGTATATAAAAGAGGTATGTTTACATAGATCAAGGTTAAGAATTTGTAGGTTAGTAGTATATAGCAACGATTTCATGGTAGGCAGCAAGAGTAGTAAATGTCATCATCGGCAACCAATGATAGAGCAGAAAATGTCCCGTCCAAGAGAAGGAACTGTGTGGAGTTCATCAAGTTTTTTATGGGTTACTTTTTGATCTTGTTCAAAAACGTCTGTCCAATATTTTCGAGGATTCTCCGATTTTTGTTAGCTGCTGTCTGACACGGTGTTAGCTATCATGTAGAAAGAATCATTGTAGGTGTAATTAAATATGCACTTGACCTTCAAACTAGTATTTTCTGTATTTCTCAACCAAGGAAGTAACCAAGTATAAGACATTCCCTTCCTCCATCGTAGCCATTTGGATGAACTCATAATCCTTATAAAAATGTTGGTTTTTGCATCGTTAATTGTTTTTCATCCCTCACGCCTAGCTGACAAGGTGTATAATCTGGTAAAAAGCAAGTGAAGATGGACATGAGATTTTATGGCTTTCTGTGCATCAGATGTTTAAGCAGGTTTTTGCTTAATACTCCAGACTCCCTGAATTGGGGAGTCGTCCCTCTTCCCATGGGTGACTCATAGTGTGGTTCACGTAGTGGGAGAATAAAAACTCTTTGTACAGTTAAACCCTTATTACGAGTGAAATTTCCGTAGCAAGCAACGTTTTCATTAACATACGCTTCTTCCAAGAGCTGGTCACAAAACCTATCACAGGGTACCAAGTACAGACAGTCAGTTGTTTCACTGGGCAAACTGCGGACTAGCCTCCTGGGAAATTTTTTTTAAAGTCTACAGTGCTGGTGAGTTTACTAACCAAGATTCGCGCTGTATTCATTATGTAGGCAACTGTTGATATGATGGTATGATTTAAAAGTTGGAATGGTACCAACCAAGAAATGTTTCATGAAAAGCATCCTTAAAAAAAAAAAAGGTCAGAGGCCTAGCTTAACTGCTCCATCCAGAATACTTTATTAACTGCTGGTGCTAAATGAGGTAAATTTCTGTACAGATACCCTCCTATAAAGTCTTGATAGTGAGTTATATTTAAGTTGATAAAGTTATTTTCTTAAGTTAAGTTAGCTAGAGCAAGCTATTCTTTCAAATTTTATAGCAGTCGACAGAATAGGGGATTATTCATATGCCAGCTTAGTGAGGCCATTACTCTGAGATGAAATTTAGTAATATTATGATAGACAAGTGTTAAAAGTAAAGGATTTAGGACAAACACGTTCAGCATTCTCAGAGTTCAGGTCGTGACAGAAGGTAAACAAACACATACCATAGTTATCCCTCTATGATACGTTTTCTTTAGCAACTTCATCCGTCAAAGTGACACGTCGTCAAACATTGATTGGTGAAATTGAATCTGCGTTTGCTCGACGAAATTAAGTGTTTCCTTAATTACTGTCTCTCCTAAAGAGGGTTTTTTGTAATATGGTAATGTTCCTTCGGCCGGAACATTACCATACGTGATAGCCGTCCCACAGCCTGTCGTCGACCGCTAAGGTTTAATGCATTGTCTCTATCTCATAATGACCAAAGTGCATTAGGAATTAATTATCTTTGTCTTTTTGTTAGTTTTACGGTGGCGTTGGAATGTCATTAAGAACGAGCTCAGGTGTTCCTCGCAAAATCGCCAATGAAAGGAAGAATCCAGTAATAGGTTAAGAAGAAAGAAAAATAAAGGAAGTATATACAGTAGTGGTCTAGAGACATACGTGCTCTCTCTCTCTCTCTCTCTCTCTCTCTCTCTCTCTCTCTCTCTCTCTCTCTCTCTCTCTCTCTCTCTCTCTTCTCCACGCCTATCTATCATTTCCCATCATACCCTTTACTCGAACAACGCCACGAAAAGAGCGGTAAACGAAAAGGTGTTGTTGTTGGTGGTGCACGATAATCACCAGAATCGAGATAACGTCTGAAGATAATCAAGACGCTGACGTTGGCTTGTCACAAGAGCAAACAGGACTGCACATCATCCCTCACGACCTCGTGTTGATGGGGCACACGCATATGGCACCTGTACCCACACGTACCCAAGGATTTTATTTTTGTTGTATCCTTGACTAGCTGGTGTCAAGTTGTTAGCTTCGACAGTTTAAATATTGCTCTTAGAGGATGAAAATGATTAAGTCACTCTCTCGGTATGTTTTTTGAGTCCGAGCATCTCTGTTCGTGTCGATTTTTATTATGATATAAAGTACAGTGATTCATTAATAACTACATTTTTAATCAATAAAGTGACTGTTTATGACCTTATGACATTTAGGTGTACTAAACCGTTTCACATTATAGGACGTTCACGATACGAATAGAGTACCATCTTTAAACACAAGTCGATATGATCTACTGAAGTTAAGTTTACGATTTGCGTAATTCGTGTCAAGTATGTACTCTTCTTCACCCGGTTTTCTCCTGAAATTCAAGGCAGGAGTAAGACGATGAAAAAAAACAAAGGGTTTCACTGGGATTATTTTTGTGTGATTATGGTTAAAGCTTTTAAGAAAAATCTACGAGAAAGTCTGTGAAATTCATTGTCTTTGATGAAAAGTAAAAAATTTCAAACGGGGAAACGTTTGAAAGTGACGAATGGGAAAAGCTGCAAAGACGAAGTAAAGGCCGAACGGAATGGGAAAAGGGGCACAGTGGAAAACGAAAGGAATTAGCGACCTGAAAGCTGGAAGGACAGATGGAAAGTAAGTTTTGTATTTTAGTACAATCGTTGGTTTTATGGTGAAAGACTCGATGTTTTTTAATCTAGGTATATTTTCGTCATTAAGCTTTCACTATAAATATTTTGCCGTGCTTCTCCGTTTTTCATAAAATATTTGTACAGTCTCTCATACGCAAATGTCTCCATGTTAGGTTCAAATGCCAATTGGTCATAGTGGTTCGCTTAACAAGCGTAATGTGTCGACGCTGATAGTTCTTATTATGTAAACTATTTTCGCGAAATGGAAAACGTCCTTTTTCATTCTGAAGTTGAATAATAAGATACTCTGCTTCTGAATTGATTATTAGATTTTTATTCATAGGAAGTAGCTCTATTAGGTTTAAAATTCAAGAAAAATAATTCTTGAGGGCAAGCTGGCAACGATTGGCGTGCCATGGAATTCGAATGGCTCATAATATCAATTTTTTTCTCATTTTAGAATCGCAATGCATAAAACAACTTTCTACCAGTCTGATCAATTATATATCGTCATAGTCCTTTGGAAGAACCTAAACGTGCGTGTAGACAATTATCTTTACCTTCCATGCCTTTTTGTGAGTAAGAGTTCGCCAGCTGGTCTGAATGATTATCCATCTTGATTTGAAATGTTTGACATATTTTTCGTACAATTGTTTTTATCATAATTTTTCAATATAATTTCTTTATATACGAGTAATATATACTGTATATAAATAGATTATATTAAATTTTTATATATATATAAATAGATTATATTAAAATATATATATATATATATATAGTTATATATATATATATATATATATATATATATATATATATATATATATTTTGTGTCCATATAGCGTAAACATATCTGGCTATATAAACATCATACTCGTGTATTAGTTGTGTATATTAATATATATTGTATATATCAATATTTGGCAGAGAAAGGAGGTTCCAATACGGGATATCATTAGAGCCTTACATTTCGGGAAAGTTGGTACCCCCTGATTGGCACAAGGCCAGTTCATCAACAACCATAGTCGTCCAGTATAAACTCAAGGGATACAGAACTGAAAATTTTGTAACAAACGTTTTACTGAAACGTCGAAAGTAGGATGGGAATGAGGATGAGAGTAGTCAGAACGTTTGATTTTGTCTGCAGCACAAAACTCCAGTTTTAATGATCTTGATTCCGACTAATAAGGGAATGAGAACTTTTCACTGAAGTTTCATTTTCATTATCCGTCAGTTGTGGTCCCCTGCAGAGACTCTTCCACTTTTATCTGTTAGTAAAAGAATTCGTGGCAAAGTAGAGAAAATTACACTTTCTGAAAATGCAACAAAGAATATTACAAAGTCCGAAATAATACGAAATGCCCTTGTTCATTACTCGAACCAAATCCCCAGGCGACATCGGGGAGCATTTGATCGAGCGCATGCGCGCGTCTGGGCACCTGTTGTCCTGCAGCCAATTATTCCTTGCCAGTTCCTTTACAATATTCTTTTCCTTCGGCTGCCTCCTTTAACCAGGACCTTCCCAGTCTGGCTGAAAATCGACCTTTGATCTTGTGCTGACTTCAAGATAATTGGTATTGAAATGTCAAGTGTCCCGGTGCTCAGCCAAGGGGCAGTTAACAGGATGATATTGAATGTCCAGGCTCTGAGTAATTCTCCGGGCCTCTGGAGGGAAGAACTTCTCCTCGACTGGTCATTGGGAAGAGCAAAACAAATGAAGCAAATGTGAACTTAGGAAGAGAATGTGGTGAAAATTATATAATTGAGGAATGTCGACCATTTTAACTCTAAACTATGTAAAGGAAGGAAGGAACATGTCAGTGATATATATATATATATATATATATATATATATATATATATATATATATATATATATATATATATATATATATATATAATATATACATATACATATATGTAATATATAATAAATGTATATATAAAATGTATATCTATATATCTATCTATATATATATATATATATATATATATATATATATATATATATATGAGAGACATATAAATAAATATTGAATCAATAAAAGGAAGCCTTGGAAAGAAAAATGCAGGAAAAATAAGAAGAAAAAAAATGGCGAAGCATGGGAATATTTTTTGTTCTATACTTTTTCTATACCGAACGATTAGCTTTCCTGAACCGATTATCTGATGAATCTGAACTCGGAGCGGACCTCACACAGTCCAGGGGACTTTTAGTTTGTTTGTTCTTCTCCTTCAATTTGGGACCACCCCTGAGCCACCGTTGGGTAATGACGTCGATGAGTCATGTTTATGCCGCTAATAATAATTATAACTTACTGAACGCGTTTTTATTAGCTTGAAGGTATAGTAAAAGAGAATTGTTCAACTGGAGTTTATCCTTTCTTCTTTGAAAATGCCCAACAAAATTCGGTCCTCATATAGGCCTAATGTCTCTATCAACTTATGTTGAGCAATAGAAAGTGTACTTCGTTCTTGCGTGCCTTGAAAACACGATTGTAAGCTGTAAAGCGAATATATAGTGAAAACTATAATATTAAAGAGGAATACTGAGGCTCATCTACTGCTGTGTATACGTGTGTTTGTGTGTAAAAGAAACAATGAAAAGAATGCAGTAATTTTTATTATTATGAGATATCTGCTTAGAATCGAGGGGAAATGAAAGTGTTTCCCTTTGGTGTCACTTGAATCATTTCTGAGTTAATTTTTACGCAAACAACGTACTTGGTAAACATTCAACGTAGTCATTTGAACGAACCCTACGTTAAGAAGAGAAAACTTGAAATGTATGAAAAATAACTTTGAAATTTAACTATTTGATTTTAAAAAACGCCTAAAGGAGTATGAACAAATGCAAGTAAGCAGCACTGACACCACTTCTGAGCAACGGGAGAGTATAACTCTTCTCGATTCCTCGGGCGGCTCTGTCAACCACGCAAATACTTTCCGGCGACTTCAACGCCAGTTATATAATTATATCCTATCTCGGGAGATGATGTTATGGACATTACAGCGACTCTTATAACATTATCATCCAGACGCCAAGCAGAAATAGATGAGGAATGTAAGAGAGATGAAAAGTAGAGGCAGGATTGTGAAGAAGAGCACGACGCGACGGCTTGAAGAAGAAAGTCATGATAATGTGAACAACCAGGAAGAAGTGGTTACGTTTCTCTAGAAAGAGAGAGAGATTGTTGGGGGGGGAGGATGGTTCATTACTCGCTTTGAAGCTCATTGAAAGAGGGCAGAGATCATTCTGTTTTATTTTGTGGAATGCTTTAGAATTTTACGAAAATCCCCCCACCAATCATATATGTTTTCTGCGTGTGTGAATTCACTATAATCCCTTCCACTTTTACGTTTAAAATTCCAAACTGCCTTCATGAATATTTTATGAGTAATTACAAGGATTTGTTAATCGTTGTGTTCTCCGTAGGGGGTAGTGCCGTCAGTGCACGTCATGCGGTGCACTGTAGGCATTACTTAAGGTTCTTTGCAGCGTCCCTTCGGCCCCTAGCTGCAGCCCCTTTCATTCCTTTTACTGTACCTCCGTACATATTCTCATTCTTCCATCTTACTTTCCACCCTCTCCTATTAATTGGTTCATAGTGCAACTGCTTTGAGGTTTTCTTCCCGTTACACCGTTCAGACATTTTCTCTGGCGATTTCCGTTTCAGCGCTGAATGGCCTCATAGGTCCCAGCGCCTGGCCATTGGCCTAAATTCTATCTTATTTCCTTTATCCGACCAACCACAAACTGAATGCATATCGACTTAAGGCAAATAAACTCTTCAGGGGTTGACGATAAAGCCAATACAGAACCACCAGAATTACTTCCATGATCCGCCTTGTAGAAGGACCATCAAACCTGGCAAATGGTCATAGATTCTTTCTAAACTCAGTATGGTGTCAAAGTCTTAAAAATATGAAGGTATAGTATTATCAAATTGACTGAATAATAATAATAATAATAATAATAATAATAATAATAATAATAATAATAATAATAATAATAATAATAAACATTAATTATGCCTGAGGGTCAACTGAGTTACCATTAAAAACTTAGTTTTTATATATATATATATATATATATATATATATATATATATATATATATATATATATATATATATATATATATATATATATATATATATATAATAAATGTATATATTATATATACATATATATATATATATATATATATATATATACATACATACCATTTTTTATCATTTCTGAGTAATTTTTCCTCGAGGCTTTTCCTTAAGCCGAAGATTTATTTGCCTACCTGTTCTCGCCTCTTCCTGAGGCCCGCCAACCGCCATTACCCCTGGTGGTATTTCACCCATTTACATGAGACAACAGCCTCTTCTCGGTGGGTGTTGTAAAATATGGAGTGGTAAGATGTCCTCTGACAAATATCACTTCGTTGTATTTGCCTTGTGGGAGGACCCACTCCACCAGCCATTATGAGTTCTCCTCTCAGTTCTTCAACTTTCTGCTTTGTTAGGTCTCTCTCTCTCTCTCTCTCTCTCTCTCTCTCTCTCTCTCTCTCTCTCTCTCTCTCTCTCTCATATTTAGAATGCAAGGTACAGGCAACAACTGTAAACACTCCGGGTTTCCTAATTATTATGCAAATACATTGCAAGAGAACTTAAAGATCGGAATGAGTTCATTTCAGCATCACAAAATAGAACTTGGAAAATGACGAAGCCTCCGACATAATTTAATCTGAAGTTACTCAGTTTGTACCAAGTAAATATTGACAAAAAGTAACATTCATGACATTATGGTAACGAGCAAAGTGGAAAGGACAATTCGAGCCCTCCAACTATCGTTCTTGTAGGCCTATTTCCAGGCATATCTCATCTCCATAACTATGGATGACGACCTCTGTGCTCTTCTATGAAATGACACTGCTCTAAGCCAGTGGTATTCATCATTCAGGAAAGCTTAAATCGACCGTAATAATATCCATTAGAGTGTGTGCGTGTGCGCTCAGGCAGAATTATAATGCCCCGAAGTGAGTTCCTAGGATGGTTTGTCCCCAGAAAGGTTACGATGATGGTCAGAGGATGGTAAGGAGCATTCTTCGCCAGAAATGTGTCTTTATACACAGTATTCGTGTTTTCTTGGGTGTTATTATCGTCATTATAACCGTTCTTTTGTATAATTTCATTAAATTCGTGGACGATGCGCATTCAGATAGGATTTCGCTCAGTTTTATGCATTACAGATTATCTGGCGTTTTAGGAGCCAGCAGTGTTTTGTCTTGGAGTACGAAAGAACTAGACCGAGTCACCGTTATGTTAATATGTCTGATTTTTAAATTTCCTCCGAGCATATTTATTTATCTTTATGGAACATTATCATTTTACTGTCCCACATTCCAAGACGCAGAATATATAGAATTACATGTATCCATTTAAGCAGAATCATTTTATTCGTTGCCAGAGACCAAATCTCTGGTGGAAAACCGGCCACCTGCTGTCGAAAGCCGCAGATATTGATGCTAACATCAATCATGGCATCTGTGGACGACAAAACAAGACTTCCAAACGCTTTTATTGCACCCCAAATGCTGCATGACACAAGCATCCTCTCTGTGGAGGCATTTGTACTGGGTCATTTGCATAGCGAACTCTGCAAAGTCTAATTTGCAGACGCGTGTGCCGAATCGCAAGTCGCATGCAGTGGCGACTGCCGGGTCTCTTAAGTAGATCGGCCAAGCAGAAACAGTTCAACAAGAATGCAATAGGAATGTCACTTCGTCGTCGCCGTGGCCACGGGCGAAATTTTGACAAACTCAGCGATAAGGTACTGCCTTTTTTTTTTTTTTTTTTTTTTCGTGCAGACTGGATGCTTTTAAATGGGTCATCTGGTCTCGAAAATCATCGAGGACTGTGGGTCTTATTGTAAACAAAAATTGACACCTATTTTAGGAGTATTACGTTCTCTAAACTGGATTAGTTTAATTGAAATAACAGTGGTTGAAAAACATTTGTTATGGTTTCTGAATAGTAAATTTTCTCTCTCTCTCTTCTCTCTCTCTCTCTCTCTCTCTCTCTCTCTCTCTCTCTCATGATTTTACGTGTCCTCCAAGATGTTTGACTCCCGTACACTGTGCCCAGCTTTTATACACCAAAAGAATTTGGCTGCCTTCGCTCAGTTTATATAATCATTTCCTTTAAAAAAATACAGGTAACAGGTTCCATGCTAATATTACTTACCAATCTCCTTTCCCTCATACAGGTCCAGGTTTTACTCTACAAACAACTCCACTGAACACCCACACACACATACACGTTTCCCGTCAGTGTGCAAACTTTCGTGGACCTCTGGTATGTGGCGAACGAAATTTATAAACAGAAGCGAGTACAAACAACCTGGTGTACAGTGACAATGACTTCCCTTCTTCCAGCTGTATGGAACCGTGTTCAAGTTCCAGATATGGTCGACGGTTTCCTAGAACCGAATGCTTGTTGTGAGTGTCGAAGTCACGGTCTAGATAAAACGGTGGTCGAAGTCAACAACACAGCCAGTAAATATGGGCAAAAGGGAAAAGGAAAGACACTGGTTGGAATTCACCGGACTACGTAAGTTACACTGTTTGCATTATAGAGTTGAGTTTACCTTAGTTTAAACAGACCACTAAGCAGATATAGAAAATCGTTTATTGTGTATGAAACATGAACGAGAAAAACTTAGTTCCACTAATAGAAATACAAACTGTAAGCTAGGAAAATGTAATTTATGTTGGTATTCAATCAGTGCAATTGATGAAAGGTCATAATGCCCACAAGCTAAAGCGTATAAGGCACGAGCAAAGCTTATGTTAATTATTCATTTGATTCTCTTTATGTAACAGCCTGGAGTGAGCGTGCATGAGCTCCCTTGGGAAACTATTTTGTAGAGGCGAAAGGCTGGCCTAGGCCTAGGGTCCGATGGCGCGCTCCATCGAGAAATGCAGAGGTGGAGTTTTAGAATCCTTGCCCTGGGCTATGGCAGCTCTCAGCTCCATACTTTTCATCATTCTCAGCCTTGTTTCGTCGTGCGTTGCTGGGGTTTCCCAGCCACAGAGGTCTGGTTAAACAAATCAGGATGTTCCTCGATTTCTGTTTATCCAGAATCTTGACAAATGTTTTTGCAAAGTAAGTTACATTGTTGTTTTCCAGTTTATTTTAGTTTAGTGTGTCAGTATAAAATCATGTTCTTTGAAAGAATTTAGAAAATGTAGGTTGTAGGCTTCATATAGGATAACGGAAAGTGCATTAATCACTAGCGACTTATCAAAGGCTCAAAGATGCTTCAACATAAGGACTCATGACTCATGTTGCAGATTTGGCCGCGATGAAAATTCAGTGTATATTTTTCATTCATGCAGTTTCTAAAACAATTTCCGGTATTTTCAGAATGTTTCATTTTATGTACCATTGAGAAAAAGCTTAAGAATATTTTATGATTCTTTAAATTGTAAAATAACCGGGAGACATAATGAAGTATTAGTGTCAGATGTCGATTACTTGGATGTCTTAGTAAGACGGTGATTATGATAATGGACAAATTACGACTTAAGTGTAAGATTGTAGATAGGAAAGTGTGACTTGAACGTTTATTAAATACAAGAAATTTTGAAAACTATTTCAACCGAAAAGATTAAATCAAAATTTTGATGACCATTTCAAATAAATCTTTGGTATCGTATTGTGTAACTTGTACCGCCACAATGGTTTTTTTTTTATATAGTTATACAATTTGTGTCACTGTAGTTGTACAATGGAGATTATATGTACGTATTACCTTCATTCACTTAAAAATATTGTAATTATATATCAAGTAAGATTTAACCATTTATATTAAAAGAAAGTTAGCTAGAAGGGGTTCATTTTACACTTTTGGAGAAGTGAAAGTGAAGTAACACCATGTAAAAAAGTCAAGTAGTCACTGATGATTCTTTCGTGATTTCCAAGTTAGCATTAAAATTACTTAGTTTTCCATTTTTAGCCCGTTCAGAAGGATAGGGAATGCAGCAATGAAAAAACTATAAAATATATGATTATTCCTATTTTTAGTTAGTCATTCAGAAGCATGTAATGGGTTTTGTGGCCACAACTAACCATTGATGGGTAATGACCGAAATTGTTTGCTGTCAAAAGTTCTGTAATGATATCCCATGAAACTTTTTTGGTATTATTTTACTTATGGACATTAATTGCTTTCAACATAAAATATAGGTTTTTCTGTTGTATTATGATGTGATTTGCATGATTTTGAGGTTTTTTTCCATCGCAAATGAATACTTATCCTTCCCCGGCAAATGATATACTGTATACAAAATTAATAACATTACGACTTGTCAGAATACTGCAACCCCCTCTCCATAGCTAATACGGCAAAACTGTTTTTACTGATTACAGTTTTGCCGTATTAGCTATGGAGAGGGGGGTGCAGTATTCTGACAAGTCGTAATTTTATT
Source organism: Macrobrachium rosenbergii (assembly GCF_040412425.1). Taxonomy (NCBI): domain Eukaryota; kingdom Metazoa; phylum Arthropoda; class Malacostraca; order Decapoda; family Palaemonidae; genus Macrobrachium; species Macrobrachium rosenbergii. The sequence continues at coordinate 30,359,937 of NC_089764.1, read as the reverse complement.
AATTTTGTATATATCATTTGCCGGGGAAGGATAAGTATTCATTTGCGATGGAAATAAACTTCAAAATCATTCAAATCACATCATAATACAACAGAAAAACCTATATTTTATGTTGAAAGCAATTAATGTCCATAAGTAAAATAATACCACTTTTTTTTTTGTTTTTTAGACAAAGATGTTGAACATAACGTACTCATGTATCTGTTAGTTGGAAAAGCTAATTGCTTAAATGACGAGGAAGAACGTTGCAGACCGGGTATTAATATTAGCTACATGATAAAAGCTACTGTTGAGACGAAATTTTATTTGGGTAATAAAAGACAGCAGTGTTCACTATGAAGTAATTGCATTCTATACGTTCACTTGTTCTATAACTCTCTTCATTTATTTCTGTCTTGCAAAAGAATCGCTTTTGGTGAGATGTCCTTCTCAAGCGAAATGACATGACATGAAAGAATCTTGTCATTTCTTGGAGTTGGTGTCTCTTTTAATTATTGGTTAATTAATTTCAGAGTTAATTGACACTACATAAAAACAATCTTCGGTGATATACTCATCATTTATGGATGAAACATTAATTCACATGGACCTTTATCATAAACTCAAGTCATTTCATCTCTCTCTCTCTCTCTCTCTCTCTCTCTCTCTCTCTCTCTCTCTCTCTCTCTCTCTCTCTCTCTCTCTCTCTCTCTCTCTCTCTCTCAAAACAAGCACCTGAATTGAATGGAATTCGCATTTTAGATCATTTGAATTTTCCCATTCAGAATCCAGGGTCTATAAAACTGTTCGAAAGTAGGATTATGGATACTGAGTAAATATGTGATCAGATCAGAAATGGATTTTTATAACTGAAAGCTGCTCAGACCTTGAGATCACTCATATTCATAGCCGTGGCGTTCCTTCAGCTAAGACTTGTTCTAGAATGCGCGAAGTATCTGCTAAATTCGATTTAAAAACGACAGATTGACAAATATGAATCGCTTGCTATGAGTTGCTGCACTCCCAAATGACTTCAGAGATGAATGCCAAAGAAGAAGAAGAAGAGGAGCCATGCTTGAGTTGAGATTTCCCCATTTGCATTCGGAACTTCCTTGTACTTTGGGCTGCTTGCTTTTAAGCAGTCTCTGGTTCCGAAGGGATTGTTATTGCTTAGTTTTCTTTTTCCTCCTGAAGGAGAGAGAGAGAGAGAGAGAGAGAGAGAGAGAGAGAGAGAGAGAGAGAGGAAAGCCTGGTCTTGCGTTCCCTTCTTGTACGTGATGCGCTTCTAGTCCGCCTGAGAAAAGCTGTCTAGGCCTTTATACCTTTATTGATTGATCATTTCGGTTCGAATATTTTTCCTGGATCTTTTAATGTCTCTCTGAAGGCCAAATTTGACTTGTTGATTCGAGCTGGACACGACACAAGATGATCTCGAGGCAAGATTCCGGTCACTGACGACATTAAATGTATATGAGGATGGTTGTGAAGCTAAGTCGTCTTGCAAATGCAATATTCAAAGTATGCAATATTCGTTCTGTTTTGGATGTAGGAGAGTCAAATGTTCATAAAGTTTCCTTTTGGGACAAGTCTAAGTAGTGGCCAGTTATTATGATGAGGTCAGTTTTCGAGAATCTTATTTTATAACCAAAAGGCTATTAAAAAAAAAATGGTAAATGGAAATTCCTTGCTTGTGTATAAACCGAAGTCTGCATATTGACAGGAATATACTTAGATAGAATTAGTTCCACTTTCTTGCGTATCTTCAGTTTTACGGCAGACAAGATTCTGCCGTATGTGGTGGAATAATAATTGTGAGTGATTTAAAGGAAAAATATTCTTCAGCTCCCAAATTATCAGTGTCAGAGTGATGTCAACCCTTTTATCGTTCGCGAACCTTACCTGTTTCTGAACGTTTATTAATTCAATTTCCTTTCGTACTTGATGATACAAGTTAGTAAGTATGAAATTTCTCCTTTGTCTCGGGTCGTTCGTCTTTGCAAAGTAGCGTAATACAAAGTGTTGTGATGATTTGGTTTTGATTGGTCTAGTCACACTTCCCTAGTCGGATTTAGGGGTTACAAACCTACTTGATCTTTTTATTTCTTGCTCAAGTAGTGAACTATAGGCATAAGCGCTTCATTATATGTGTAAGATGATGGTAGATATATTCTGAAACTAAGACATAGTTTCAGAATTCACAAGGATTCATCACCTAAATATTCCATAACCACCGGTTTGATGTGCAGACTCTTGCTTACAGTTTATAGTTTACTTTTTCTTATTCTAAATAATGAAGTCCAAGATTTTCGGGATTGTCAGTTTTTAGGAAAAGTCCATTTCATAGTCACCAGATATGCATGGCCTTATATGAACTTTAGATTTCATGGACATAGTAAAATTTACTTATGAATTAAAGCATTTTGTAAATCCATTTCTACCTGATTTTGAAGTGTGACAAAATGTAGTAAAGCATTTTTTCTTTTTTTATTTCACAGGAAACAGCAACACGAAACCTGCTTCATTTTGAAGCTGGTTCTTGCTCCAAGGTCACCAGTCCAGCTGCTCTTCAGGTACGATGCCAGGTAAGCATCTCCATTCATTGTTTAGACTATTTTGGAAATCTGCTTGCCTAGAATCATCTGAATTTTGGTGTGGTGCCTCTAGAAATCCGTCTGTACCTATTACCATTAGATGTCAGTAGTTCTGCCAGCGTTGTTTGTGGTCCTGAGTGTCCTCTGTCTGAGATCTGCTAGTTTACTGAGAAATTTTCACAAAATCTTCTGGCCAAATGACTTTGCAACCAGTTTCGGGAATATTTGATTTTTTGTTGAGGACTTAAGCGATTACCGTCGGCGTTAATTGCTGTTACTGAGATGGAACAGTTTTGAAAACCAATTCCTGAAAATTCAGCCAACAGATATTTAATATTTTATCGTAATATTACACCCTCAGACATTTGAGTTCATGCTCAAACGATCGTTATTTGATGTTAATTGAATGAATTTTTTATTGTGCTGCCTGGAAGTGTTTGAACGTTCGTAAAAAGGCAAAGTTCAATATTGGATGGTCGGCCAAATCCCCTGATAGCCCAGACCCAAAGACGACGATAAAGAGAACGTGTAAAGCAGAGACAGACACCTGCTCCTCAAGGGGTGTAAAAGGTAACGAAGTTAACGGTCGTTGAAATAAAGGAACGCTCGCATTACCATAAACAAACGGGCCGTCCCTTCCCGCAGTACGTCTACCATCTTACCACCTCTCATTATAGAAAGGTCACCCCTTTTATTTGCCTCTTCCTCCACATTTCTCACTTTCCTCTACGTGGTGAGGAAAGGAAAGGTGGCAGGCTACGTTGAAATATTTATACCTGTTAACGTTACTGCTTCGACTCTGCCTGATGAATGGCGTTACCTGCCTCGCTGCTCGCCCCGAAGGAGTCGTCCTGTAATTTAATTTCTCTCTCTCTCTCTCTCTCTCTCTCTCTCTCTCTCTCTCTCTCTCTCTCTCTCTCTCTCTCTCTCTCTCTAGTGACTAACAATTCCGTTCTTGAAAACTACAGTGACTGATATATGAATAAGTAAGTTGTGGCCCGAGATCTTAATGAGCTCCAAATGGCGACCTCGTGTTGATGGTTGTTAATTGGATTCGGATATCGCACCGAAACATGTCCACGTAAATGTCATGACTCATAGTCAGTCCTAAAGGCATTATTCTTCTCTTCCTCGTCCTTTTTCTTAACCTGTACTTCGCTACAAGGTGTAGGAAGCACCTTAATGAAGAGATGTTCAGTCTCAAGGTGTGTGCGGATATACGCCTGAATTGGTGGATTCTCGGTCGTCCTAAGCAGCTCGGCTGTCTCGGGAATTGAAGCTTCATTTCTCTCGATCTTCATTAACCTCCCATTAGCAAAATCTGAGTGAGTGAGTGAGTGAGTGAGTGAGTGAGTGAGTGAGTGAGTGAGTGAGTGAGTGAGTGAGTGAGTGAGTGAGTGAGTGGAGGTTGTTGGGGAGGGCGATCCATCTTTTCGGCAATAAATTACTTAGATTTCAAAGTGATGTATATTTTTGTTGTTTATTGAATATTTTGTTTTAATCACATTTCTGATTGTTGCCTTTCCTTTATTCCCTCCTAAGTAGAGTTGACCAAGACATCTTAGTAGGAAAATATACTGAGGTTATTCGTTCATCCATTTATTCCTACGAATTATTTTTCTGTAGTTAAAAAAAAGAGGGTCTAGCTGAAGGCGAATGGCATTATTCAAGAAGGCCTGACCACTTTGTGTTACTTCGACACCACCGCAGTCTGCTTAGTGTAATAAAAAGATTGTGGGGGAGAAGGAGATGAGAGTTTATGACTGGTCATTATCTGCTATTATCCTTTATTCACTTATTCCCTTATTAACTTTCTATACATGCTTTGCCCTGCTGTCAACGATGAATGCCAGATGCTCATGTTTCCGCTCATACGAAGGGGAAATGAATTACAGGTGCCCATGTTACACTGGTCCTTTCATTCTGTTTGAAAAAAGAAAAAAGCAGAAATATAATATCACAGAACGTAGTGTATTTCACCAGGAGGCTTGAGCGACTTTAGCTTGAGGATGGAGTTCTCTAAACTGCTGTTCTCCCTGCCTTTCTCCCTGATCTTCCTTTCGTCTAGTTCTCGAGTTATATATTTTTTGGCTGGTCTTGGCGCCCTTATTTGAGAGCTGAAGTCGGCTTAAATCGTAGTTATCATATTGGTGTCATCGATGCAATGATTGATTTCACTGGGAAGTTTTGAAATCCTAAATTGGAATTACTTATCTTAAAAACTTCTTTGCTAAATTTTTAAATGGAGAGCTCTCTCTCTCTCTCTCTCTCTCTCTCTCTCTCTCTCTCTCTCTCTCTCTCTCTCTCTCTCTCTCTCTCTCTCTCTCTCAACAGCCTATTTCCATCTACTTTATTGGTGGTGGATGTGTGAATGAATGAACCAGGAAATTTAGGCCATGAACCCAAGTACTGTCACTTTCAGCCATTCTCTCCTTCAGTCCTTACCTGGAAATTGAATCAGGGTCCTCTCGTGGGTGAATCAAGTGTCCTGTTATTATCAATCAATTGACATGGGTGTAAAATATGGATGTACACACGCATACAAACATATATACCAAATGGGTGTGTACTTGTCAAATTGTGCGTATGTTCCCTGACATTTGATCGTATCCATTATATCTCACCATGGCAAATAGGAGATAGTAGGAATGCCTAACGTCAAGAAGAATGGAGTGCAATTTCAGAAACTCGTCATTTTCCGTAAATGGAAACTTAAGCGTCGAGTTTCTATTGGACTGCCTATGTTAACATAATTTTTTGTCTGTTTCAAACTGGATATTCATTTTTATGATATTTACATAAATGTTTTAATATTTAGACCCTCAAGACGTGAAAAAATGACGGAAAAATATTCCATATTTTTAGTTGATAGTTATGCTGGAAAACACTCGATGCTGTTCAACTGGAACCCAGCGTTGGAACCATTAAGCAAGCCTCCGCGCAAGCGAATATGTTTTCCAAGAAGTCTTTAATAGCAACAGGTAAACTGGGCGTTGACAGGCGTGGAGTCGGTGATTGAAGACAATTAGAATAAGATGGGAAATCACACCATGGGGTGAAGTGTGAGTACGGGTGAGACAGACGAGCTGCAGTACAAGACAGAATTATTGGTGATTTTAATGGCACGAAAAGAGTGGAATCGGTTGATGATCATAGGAGTCAGTTTTGTGGATTTTTACAAGGATGCAGCTCGGTTTTCTGGACTTTTTTTAAATTTTTATGAACTTGAAAGGCTGCAGTCAGTATTATGGATGTCTTATGAATTTTTATTAAGGTGACAGCCACTTTTATGGGTTTTTGAAGGTGGCAGTAAGGTTTCTAGATTTTTTTAAGAGTGCAGTTAATTTTGTGGATTTTTTGGGAGGTGACACCCACGTTTATGGATTTTTTAAAAATGTGGTATTTGGTTTTATGTTTTTTTTTTTTTTTAATGGTGGCAGTCAAGTTTTCTGGATTTTTTAAATGATGGTTGTAACTGGTTGAGCGAATTGATGTTGATATTAACTCCTCCTATATTTTTGCATATGAAACGGCCTTCAACTCACTGGCGTCGTTATGGCAACCCAACAAATTAAGTTTCCTTCCATCACCCTTCTGGACTGCTCCAGAAACAAGAGCCCGTGCTAGCATAAGCTACAGCAATCTCTTCTTATAACAGTGCCTTGAAAATAAAAGTCCATGATTTGCAAGCCCCAAAATAAACCTTTTTGAAATTGCTGTAACTGGCATTAATTTTGTGAGTTCTTTTTAATTATTATTATTATTATTATTATTATTATTATTATTATTATTATTATTATTATTATTATTATTATTATTATTATTATTATTCAGAGGATGAACCTATTCATATGGAACAAGGGGCCATTGACTTGAAATTCAAGGTTCCAAAGAATATGTGAATACAGAGAGAAGAGGTCAGTTATTAGAGAAGAAAAAATAAATGAACAAGTTAATAAATAGATAAAAATATAAGTAAAATACAAGGAGAATAGCTTTAGGGTAGTAAAGCCTTGTGAGTAGTGGAATTTTTGTGCGAATCCCCTGTCATTCCAATGTCATTCCTACGACGGGCGAGATGATTTGTGCGAAAGGCAGACTTTCATTCATTATAATCTCGCTCGTTTTTTACTTCCTCAACGTTTTGTGTGGTTAGCGCTCTTCCTTGTCTTGATAATTGCCCGCTGTTTGCACTCTGGATCGCTGTTTGTTTTACGAGCAGTTTTCACGGAGGGGGGCGGGGTGTAGCTGCCGACGGTAAGACGAAGACCTCTCTCTCTCTCTCTCTCTCTCTCTCTCTCTCTCTCTCTCTCTCTCTCCTGAACAGGAAAACATGACGTAGGAACAAGGTGTATCTGTGCATTTGAGCAAAACCAATCTGGATGTAATTTCTTTTACAATTGTTTTCTGTAATCCTGAATGTCAGTCAAGAGACGCCAAATTGTTCTGCCATTATATGCAACGCGTGTTAGGTCCGACAAATTACAGAGTACAGTGTCAGCATTTTTCGGAATTGGTTTTTATCTTTTTTTTTCGTAAGGAGCTGTTCAATTTCATTTTCAGTTAATGGAAAACGTTCGTTTTTTGTTCATGCTACTCCTGCGGTGATCGAAAAGGGAATGCTTTTTATAATCTTGTATGATAAAGCATCAGAATAAAACGCCAGACTTATTTAGAAAAAAATGACCGAAATTCCACGTTGAATGACCAAGAAAACGAACCACATTCTAGAGAGAAGGGCAGAGAGAGAAGGAGAGAGAGAGAGAGAGCATCTCATTAATCCCACCGGCAAAGGTGGCGTGTTGTGATATCGCCCTGTCAATCATCCTGTTCCAATGCACCTCCCCAGACCAGACCGCCAGATTTCCCTTGACACCTGCATCATCAACAACAGCACCAGCAGATCTCCTTTGATGTTTTTCCAGGTGATTTGCACACCTCCACACACAGTTATGGTGCGGTGTGTAGTCATAGGCCGAGTTCGTGCCCGGCTTCCGAGCTAACGGTTATTCCATTAGGTGGCCAGAGTTTGATTTATGAATGGTTTTGGGTTTTGCTGATAAATAATTCTCTCTCTCTCTCTCTCTCTCTCTCTCTCTCTCTCTCTCTCTCTCTCTCTCTCTCTCTCTCTCTCTCTCTCTCTCTCTCCGTATAAAGAAGTATTATATAATGATAATCCTCCATATGATTACAGCTATTCAGATTCTACAATCAGCATAGAAAATTAAAGCGATTTGAGTTCTGTCATGGAATTAAGTTACTCTTTAAAAATGGTTGTCGGATATTGTGGAATTTTTTCCTTGATTTTTGTTTTATTCATTTATTTATTTTTTTTTTTGACAAGTTAGGTCTCTGGCTATGGAAGTTGTTTGCTTGGACTCGACAATGAATGTTTAATAATGCATACGAAATGAATCGGTTAACAGGTATCATAGGCTAGCATTATGCTTATGTACATATATGTATGTATAAGTGTACATTGCATGTAGAAATGTAAGTCAAGGCTCTAGAGATTCCCCGAACAATGTTTTGACAATATGAGACGTGTGCACGTCTCTTCGTTAGTATGTACAGTATATGTATGTGTGCACGTGTGTGTATGTGTGTGTGTGCGTAGCTGTGAAAAAGCTACTGCACATCAAAAGTAAATTTCGAAGATTCTGAAAACTAAAGCGTAAAAAAACAATTATACGAGATCGTAGAATGACTGCTATCACGCCGAATACCTTTGCACCTTGGCGTAATGATTTGGGCATTCTCTGCGAAGATCAACAGCCGGATGGTATAACAAAATAAAAAAACAAATGCAAGATACCCAAAACGAACCCGAGATACTGTTTGCTGACGTAATGAAATGCTGCTGCTGCTGTTGCGGCCTCTGTTGAGATTTTAACCTGTCTCTGGATGATGAGATCACGTAGGAGGGATAAAAACAAAAAACACTTTCGTGTGAAAACAGATTTAGGACGTGATGGCGTAGAGGGGGAATAGAGACGGCTGGTATGAGCACATGCATTCAGTCTGTGTGGTGCTGATTCTGTGTGTGTGTGTGTGAGTGTCTCTCTCTCTCTCTCTCTCTCTCTCTCTCTCTCTCTCTCTCTCTCTCTCTCTCTCTCTCTCTCTTCAAATGTGTATTTTTGTTTCCAGACTTACAGAAACAGCAAGTTACACTCTCTCTCTCTCTCTCTCTCTCTCTCTCTCTCTCTCTCTCTCTCTCTCTCTCTCTCTCTCTCTCTCTCTCTTTTTGTTTCCAGACTTACAGAAAACAAGTTACATATGTCTTTTATCCAGATCTCTCATCTCTCTCTCTCTCCCTCTCTCTCTCTCTCTCTTCAAATGTGTATTTTTGTTTCTCTCTCTCAAGTTACACTCTCTCTCTCTCTCTCTCTCTCTCTCTTTTTGTTCTCTCACGACCTTGCTAGGTTGGTATGTCTTGCCTTCTTTTTCTTAGGATTCCAGCATTCTCATAAATATCATTTCTAGAGCAAGCCAGGTTGATTATTTAGCACTGAATCCCCTCCAGGTTCCTTCAGGGTAACTGGTGCTACTTCCACATAAACTTGGCAGTCTCATTATTATTATTATTATTATTATTATTATTATTATTATTATTATTCATGAATGTTCACGTGGCAGCAGGATCATTTGACCTCCACAATGGTCGCGCTGAGCGTAGTTTTTAAGGCCCATAGCTTAAGATAGCAGGTAAAAGTTTCAACATTAAGGCTAGTTAGCATTTTGTTACAACATCGTGGACATTTTTTTTTTATAATTTGGGAGTTACTTAGTGAAAAATGGGAAATGAAAAAAAATCTGAAAATTGATTAAAACTTACAGCTTTTGTCCTCCACCCCACAAAAAAATTGTATGAACTCAGGAAGAAGACAACGACGATTTGAAATATCATACAAAAGTGCGAAACTACCATCTTGTGTATCCGGCTTCAATAACCCAGATGTTGTGACGCCAGTTTTAAAAGCCACAAATCAATCATTCAGTCTTGTGTATACAGGGGTGATAGGGATGTTTTTAAGATTTTCCAATAAGTTCACATTTACAGCTAACTTTTATTTTGTTACTCTACACTGACATTTGAAGAGACCCTCATGTGTCTTCTTTCTGCTGATGTAAAATATGATTCCTTCTTCTGTTATTCGTCGTGGAAACTTGAACATTGGGTCGAAGATTGGTGACCTAATCTTCTTGCTTGGTCTTGTGCCTTATTTGAAACAAAGTAATGAGATAATTTACTGCCGTGGGGATATTCTAAAGAGAATGTGGGTTAAAATAATCCAAAACAAACGAACTTTATACTGTAAAATAACCCGTATATTGTAACTTAAACTTTGTCATGCTTGGCATGAAGATATAAGGAAGTAGCGAGTCTCTATACAGAAGAGAAGAAGAAGAGGAAGAAAGAGATAGCCTTCTACGTCCTTGATGGATGAGAGAGAGAATGAAGATTTAAAAGTTAATCGGTCCTGTCGCTGAAAATTACAAGTACATCGCATTTTAGGCAAACTTGGCAGAAGGAATCTTTTATGCAAATAGGAGACAAGGGCAGCGAGATCCCATAGGCCGAGCTCTAAATGAGGTAATGAAGACAAATGGCGCTTCTGGTAAATCTTAATGACCGTCATTGATACCGTTCATGGTGGTACTAGTGGCTTCTCGTGCGTTCTTTTGTGGCCTTTAAATAGTTTTTATAAGATTACACGACGTCTTGAAACGATAACTATTTCCCCAGATCAGCTAATTTACTTTGGTGGTTTCTGTTCATTCAACTTCAGTTTTGTTTCCATTTTATATGGAATTTAATTACTGTAAACTCTTATAGGATTAAGCTGCGTCGTTGTGTACTGAGGGATGGACTCGAATACTAAACGTTTGTCGTATGCACCAGCTCGCTGAGATTACAAACCGAAGTGTCTGTTTGATACTATTCAGGCTTATAAAAAGTTTATTATGAGAGGAGCCTTTATATTAAAAAAAAGGGGGGACGTAAGGAGACGTCAGTTTCTTATGAACTCATTTGTTGACTGAAGAGTTGTGATGATCAAGTTGCTTTACGAAAACCTCCAAAACAACGGAGCTTTTTTCATGGGAATTTTGTAATAAGAATTGTGTCCTCAGGATTTGTAGATAATTAAGTAAATCTTTCTCGAGAGGAAAGGAAGCCTCCAATGCGTGATCATGATGCGGGATTATCCAGTTCTTGCCGAAAGTACGCGTAGTCCATGTTATAAACTCAAATGGAATCAAAGTTTAGCTGTATATTCAATAAAGTCTTGACTGTTATTGGGTTAGTAGGAATGTAAACACGATTTCGTTTTGACTCTTTAAGCATGTAGTATCATCATGCGTCCCTTTTTTTTTTTTTTTAAGGAAATGGGGCACACGAAAGAATAACAGCAGTATCGCTCTAACTCCTTTTATTTATTTGAGGTCAGCCATAATTTTCGGTTGAGATATGTGTGTCTCCTTGATTTTCATCAAGATTTATCATATTTTTCAACAGATCCGCTACCCACGCCCCATCTCTCTCTCTCTCTCTCTCTCTCTCTCTCTCTCTCTCTCTCTCTCTCTCTCTCTCTCTCTCTCTCTCTCTCTCTCACTTGTATTTGCACTGAAT